>NW_006159809.1:3031009-3040138 GCF_000334495.1 Tupaia belangeri chinensis | reverse complement strand
TGGTCCTTATAGTGGGCACCACAAGGAATGCCAGTCAGCCGATTGTTGGTATTCTGTGATTCACAATAGTAATCTCACGCCTAGAGGGGTGGGAGTGGCTGGGTTGGAACAGGAAGACAGAATAAGAATAAATATTTTTTCTGCCTAAAAAGAGAAATGATAGCAAGACTAGAGCAGCGCAAGGTGAGTAAAGTCGTGCACTATTTCATCCCCAGCTTGAAGTGTCTTGTTGAGGACTGAGAGGAGCTACTCGCTGGCTCCTTATCTCTAACTACTACTTCCTTCCTATCTGCATGCTTGCATTTGGGACTCTGCTAGTGAGCCTGTGCTTCTGTGTAAGACAGGTACACACAGTGGTAGCCACCCATGGGTCACAAGTTGATGCCAGTGGGACAAGCTCTAATCCTTGGTGATGTTCACTCTTTTGGGATCTGCAACTATTGGGACATCGGAAAAGTCAAGATGTATTTTTCTATGTTTTTCCATGCCAAGTGCGTCATGACTTTTCTAATGACCTAATAAAAACTGGGTAGGAGGGGATGAGGGCCACATTAGCTCCAACGTTTGAGTAAGAATAAAAAAGAAATTAAGTTTGGAATAAAGTGTCTTTGCAATTTTAATTACTATAAGGGAAACAGAAATCACTCTGAACTTCATGATTTTAGCAGAACCTTAATAACGGGACAAAATTCCCATTTAGGGCATCTTTAACACTGCTGGTACTATACCTTTTGGCCTTTGCTGTCACCAGAGAATTGAATAACCTTTGCTGGTCAGCTGGGTAGGAAAATGTAATTGGCCTCTGAGAAAGAGTTGGATTTTCATCTTGTGTAGTGTGGTCTTGATATTAAGTTGGTTAATATTTTCTTCTGATCAATTCTGAGTTTTTGTGAGCAACACTAAAGGTACGTTTCTTGTTGGGCTGAAATATTCATTTTATGGCAGGCTATATGGAGATTGTTGTCACACAAAGGTGTTTTTGGGTTTCCATAATTATCTGACAGCTCCTTCCCAAGAATATTAGGCTTGTTTTTGGGTGACCATAGGCTTGATTTTTAATCTTTGCAGCAGAAAACTTAAAGCAGGCACAGCTGGGACAATAAAGTGGATTAAGAGAAAGTTTCAGAGAACAAAATGTTCCCACCTCCTCTCCACTCAGGGCAATCTCATTCTCCCACAGACTCCCCCTTTTTTTCCAGCCCATAAAGGTAGAATCTGTGGGCAGGGATTAGGATAAACTGAGTGAGTTAGGACTGAACAGGTGACGAATTGGATGCTGTCTTTATTTCAGATTTTGATATTTCACATCAAAATGTTTTGCTTTCATTTCGATGTTTTAATATAGTTCATTAAAATATTATTTGTCTTGATTACTGATTCTTTTGTGTCCTCTTAAATTTGCATTGAAGGCAATTGAAGAACCCTAATCCCACCCCTGATATTGCCTACTCAAGTACACCAGGCAGGTCAATCACTGGTCAAGTGAAGACTACGCAGACTTGGGTAGGGCTGGGGTTATTATTCAGCAATGCTGCACCTACCAGCCACCTGATGTGCCAGTCAGTTGTGCTGTGCCTTGTGCCCACACCCTTGAAATGGTTGAAATGCCCAACACCAACAGACCAACAGGTGGCAGGGTCAGTGGGAAGCTGAAAAATGATCAGTAACATGAGCAGGATAGATGGTGCCTAACCCTTCTGTAAAGAATATAGAGTTATCTGGGCCCCTTTGCCCAAATGGTGATTTTGCTTTTTAGTGTACAGTGCAAATCCACAACTATTTATTTTTTGATACTGATTTCACAGTTCCAAAGACTCTTTGACAGCAATGACTTTTAAGTAAACAAAAATGCATGTATAATTAAAAAAATTGAACATTGAATATTTGCTTTTTATGAAAGTTGTTGATAAATTTGTAACTTACACAAAGGGATTTTTGACATTTATCTTCTATGGGTTGAAAGTGTGGTTACCAAACTTGTGGAAACCAAGACACAAATCTACTGAGGCAGCAGCAGCATCTACACCAAAAAGTTAGAAACTATTCTAAGACGACTGTAGTCAAAGATGTTGAATGGACATATACAGTGAAAATGGTATATTTACCCATCATTCTGTGAGCATGACTTTTTACTGAGAGTAAGTGACTGCTCTAAATTAATTTCACTCACTTTCAATTCCAATTTTTCTTATGCATGTACAAAAGGTCAAGTGATAGCTATTAATATGTTGGCTCAGTTAGCACAAGAACGTGGCAAATAGCTAAGTGGTTCTAATTTTATATTAGTATCATCAGATTTTCCAAATAGAAAATCAGTTAATTTCAATAATGGTTCAATTCTTTTCTAATCCAATTCATGGACTCAAAGTTTTTGGAAGGTGAAACAACTGACATTGTTGTGAATGTTATCATAAATTCATTTCAAACTTTAACAGTGAAGATAAATTGATCTGGTTTGGTAAAAATGGTAAAAAAAATAATGTTCTTACTAAATTAGGAGACCCATGAAACAGAAATGTACTTAAAAGAGGTTTTGTGATATTTGTAATTTTCAAGTATGTCCAAACTGTGATATTTTATCAATTAAAATAGAAGCTGTAATTTAAATTTATAAAAAGTTTTGTAAGCATAGAGTAACTGAACCACTATATTTAAATATTTTTTTGTATGATGAATTAAAAAAAAGTATATGTCGATAGGAGTTTAGAAGTGTTTGAGCCTTTGGTAAACAGTTTTGTGAATTAACCTAAGTAATAACACCAACCTTTTTGTAAATCAGTCTTCTGAAAATATTTAATAAAAATATTATGAAGAGAGTATTCTAATGTTTTACCTCCCGAGGCTTTTAGCAAACTGCAATTTTTGAGTACAATTCTGGCAAACAAAGAGACACTAGATTTTATCTCTATGAAAGCAAGAGAGAAACTGCATAAAATAAACAATGAAAGTTTCTATGGTGAGCCCAATTTTATTTTGAT
Organism: Tupaia belangeri chinensis; assembly: GCF_000334495.1. Taxonomy (NCBI): domain Eukaryota; kingdom Metazoa; phylum Chordata; class Mammalia; order Scandentia; family Tupaiidae; genus Tupaia; species Tupaia belangeri. The sequence continues at coordinate 3,037,160 of NW_006159809.1, read as the reverse complement.
ACTCTTGACTTGCTCTTAGGAATATATTGATCTGTTGAAAGTATTTTTTGATGACCTTAGTTTTTAATAACTAATTTATATCCTGTAGCAGAATGAAGAGGTGTAAAAGTAAGAAAAACATAATTTTGCAGTATTTAAATTTGGCAAAACATTAAAAAGAAACGCAGAGTCAATTGATTGACTAAGACAACTTGGTTTTGTCTCCTTCATTTCATCTCTTCAATCTAACTCTGAGTTTCTGTACTGTATTCCAGATAACTTTTTGGCTCAATCCGTCAGTCCACTGATTCTTGACCCAGTATGTCTTACCTGCCATTAGACTTGTCCATTGAGTTTTATTTCAACCATTATTATTTCTTAATTTTATACTTTTTATTTGTTTATTTTTCAACATGTTTGGTCATTCTTCATCATTTTTTACGTGTTCCTCATATTCTCAAACTTCTGTTTTATTTCTTTAAAAATGATAAACACACTTTATATTCTCTGTCTCTGTTAACTCCAATAGTTTAAGTCCCTGTGGATTTGCTTCTGCAGGCTCTCACTCATGGTGACTCGCTATACTATTTGTTTCATTGCGACTGCATCCTGCCTTTTTTTTTTTTTTTAAATTCACTGATGCCTGAGTTGAAGGTAGGCTCTTTCAGAGATCTGAAATTATTTCTGCTAAGGATGGGAATTTCCAGATGAGACCACTGTGCACTAGCTCAGAGTGAGGTTTGTTTTAGACCAACCAGCTTATGTAAATTTGGCCTACATGCCCATGTGAGGACCTTGTTTCTTTGACAAACTCTCAGCAAGATTTAAAAAAAAATTTTTTTTAATCAGGATTTTATTTTTTTAGCAAGATTTTGGAGGTGGGCAATTTTTTCTGGAGATTCTTGATGGGTAGGCTTTTTTTTATTTCTAGGTAATTTTTACTATAAATAGTATAGTCCTTTGGTTTCCAACTTTAAGAGAAAATATTTTATTAGACAACTCACCTTGGGCAGGTCCTAGACTTTTTTTTTTTTTTTTTTGCAAGTCAAGGTTAAGGTCAAATAGCCTTAGGACAAAAGCCATCTTCACTGCTTTAACCAATACCTACAATTCCTGCCTTTATTTAAACTTTGACCTGAACATTTCTTACTTTCTAGATAATGAATGCATTTAAGAATAATTTGTGTGTATGTGTGTGCTATTTCAGCATTTTTTAGTTAATGTCAAGAGCATTGGGCCAGCAGGTGGCATGGAGTTTAAGGCAGCTGGATCTCACATGACTGACTCTGTGGTTTGCATCCTAGACCGGCAGTTTGAAAAACACCCTGTGTGGGGTCAGCAAATGGTGTGGTGGTTGAGGCGCTGGATTCCCACATGACTGAATGCAGCTAGAGGCCCAGACCTGGTGGCTTGAAAATCATGCCATGTACCTGTGTACGTGTGCCCAAAATCCCAGGAGGAGGATGGAGGAAAAGGATTGAGGCATGACTATCCCCCTGCCTCAGATGGGGGTGAAGTGGGGGGTGATTTCTCACTTTCTGTCTCTTTCTCTCTCTCTCTCTTTCTCTCTGGTGAGTGCTCATGCCCTATAGCAAACAAACAAACAAACAAACAAAGAAAAGACATCAGTCAGGATATTTACTATGCTATTGGGTCTTCTGAAAAGTCATGACATATTTTTGCATTGGAAACCATAGAAAAATACATCATGACTTTCTTGATGACCTAATATTTTGCAAGAAGCAGACATTCTGATGTCTTAGGTTTAATTTTTTTGGTTATATAATTATTCAGATTAAAAATTCAAACAACACAGGGACTTAAAGTGAAAACCTCTCTCCTACTTGGTCCTTAGAAGGAAGGCATAACTAGCTTCCTACACACTTGGTAAGGGCTAGACTTTATTCTAAGAGCTTTCCGCATAGTAATTCATTGTTATCTTTCACCAATGCTTTGAAACAAGCTGATATTATGACCTTCATTTTCCAGATGAGGAAACTGAGTTTCAGGTAAGTTAAATAACTCATTCATCAAGTGTAGGAGCTGGATTTGAAAGTTTGGCTTCAGAGCCTTTGCCTTTCTTGTAGTCAAGGCATGACCCAGAACTATCCTATCTGCTATCAACAGTGGACTCAAACTTCCTTTCTCTGCACATACCATCTTATATATCTGTAATTTTTTCTGTATTGCTTTTTAATTCATTGATTCAATATCCTTAAAACTCCCTTCCACGTGTCAGGGCAGAGCTCATTATATTCCTGCTCTGAAGGAGAGGCACACACGATGCTGATGATGCACTGTGCTGTGAGCTGTAGGAGAGTTACAAAGCATATGAGCAAACAGGAGGCCACTTCAAGCCTGGGCAGAGGGGTCAGGAGAATTTCTGTGGAAGTGATATTTGAATTTGACTTGGAAGATTAAGTTGGCCTATGCATATACGGAGACCTGTGTGCAACATGCTCTAAGAAGAGGCACCAGCATATGCAAAGGCTGGAGGCATTAAAAAGAAATGACTTGTTTAAAGTCACTGCTAACATTTCATTAGATGCTTATCAGGAGTCAAGATGTATCTTTCTATTCCTTTGAATCCCTGTGACACCTGACCAGGCACAAGATGGCTCTTTGATGTCTACCAGCCTACTGACTTGATGACCTTTCCTTCTACTAAACATGCAGCAGACAGAGATGCTGACCTAAGTGGATGTGATGAAGACGTGATGAAGCAGCAAGGGTAGAAGGTTGAGTAAGGAAGGGTAGGTAGTCTTCTGTGGGCTTCTGAAGTGTTCAGAGAGAAGGCTAACTTTCAGAGGATGCTGGGATCAGGGCTACCAAACACAGAACAAGAGCCCCAAAGAGAGAAACATACTTTCCAGAAAGTAAACACTCCCAGACCTGTGTTTACAGACCACCCTGTGGCCTGTCTTGCTCATGATGGAGGGTTTCCTTAGTCTAGACTCTCAGACTCTGCCTTAGTTAGGACTTCCCTCCTCCCATGGGGCTCCCAGCACAGAATATACCTTTCCTTATCCCTGTTGCTCTTCCTCATTGCCTTTTCAGCTACTTAATCTCTCTTCAAGTGATTTCTCGGTATCAGTTTTCTTCTTGTGAAGTAAGGGTTCATACATAGTGTTTACTGGGCAGTGCTGTCTGAGCGAGACAATGCGTGTGAAAGGAATAAATGCCTGGTGCACAGCAGGCTTTCAACACGCTCATGGTCTCTCGTGTCTTTGTAACCCTTACCTCCAGAGTCTGTGTGGTCTCTTCTCAGGAATTCAGTAATCTGCTTAAACCCAGGGTACCCACGGCACCAGACACTTAAACCATCCGTGCGATTGGCTGGATCTAGGGCCAGGCGCCCAAAGATACTCAAAATAGCAAAAGTCCAATGAGGGAGTGGCGTCAGCCTAATAGCTGTTGTGAAGGATGGAAGTACTCCATTTATAACTTGAGTATTTCATGGGAAAAAAAACATTGGAGCAGTAGTGTTCATCCCCATAGTGCCTATGGGCTAATTCACTGAGAACTTGAAGCATGGCAAGTGCTGAATTGCGATGTCCATGGCACTGATTAAGAGGACGCTGACACCTGGGTAGCTATGCATTCTACCTCTTCTGGAGTTTGCTGGCGTGAATTGCTTCCTTGTAGGAGAACCCTGAACCCAGCTTCTCTGTGAAAGAGGAGCCTGTTTCACTTCTCTCCCCTGCCCCAGCATTCTGTATCACTGCCGTTTCTGCAAATCTTGTCCCTGCGGATGGTTGTTAGAGTCTTGCCAGAGCTGTGTGGCACTGAAAAGTAGTGGGACATTGTCAGAGAAGGAAACACACTGTGAATGTTGGGGTCACAAAGGAGGACAAAGGCAACTCCCCAAGAAAGAAGGATGTTCATGGGGAAGTCGGGTTGGCAGGGCTTGAGAGGCTGATGGCGCATGGGACCTCAGAGATCACATGGGCTGTCATGATGGGGAGGGGGATGAGAAGTTGTTTAATCTAGTCCTTTCTCTAGCCACCCAAGGCCTGCAAGGCTCAGAGAGGTGACAGGAACATTCCTGAATGAGTATTAGGCCAAGTAGTGCTTTTTTGTTTATTTATTTTTGTAGAGAGATTTTTTTTTTGCTATAGTGTGTGCTCACTGGAGAGACAGAGACAGAAAATGGGAAATCACCCCCAGGGAGCATGGCCATGCCACAATCCCATTTCCTTCATTCTCCTCTTGGGATCTTGGGCGGACACGCATGCACATGGGCCCGGATTGAGTTTTAAGCCGCTGGGTCTGGAACTCAAACCGTGGTTGAAAACGTGGAAGTCCAGCTACGTAACCATTATGCCATCTGCTGGTCTCCTGAGCTGTGCTTAAAGTCAGAAAATGACTCCAGAATTTCTTTTTCTTTTTTTTTTTTTTAAAGAGGTTTTTGCCTTAGGGCACATGTGCTCACTGGAGAGAGAAAGAGACAGAGACAGTGAGAGGAAAAGTGAGAAATCACTCCCCAGGGAGGATGCCCACACCACAGTCCTTCTCTTCCATTCCCCTCCCAGCATCTTGAGCACACACGCACATGCACCTGACATGAGTTTCAAGTCACTGCGTCGGGAACTTGAACTGTGGTCAGCCATGTAGGGGTCCAATGATGTAATTGCTACACCAGCTGCTGGTCCCCCCAAATTAAAATGCAAGCCACCAGGACTGGGACTTGTACCATGGTCAGCCGTATGTGGGAGTTTAGTGCCTTAACCTACCCCCATCCCCTCTCCTCCACCCCCCACCCCGTGACTCCAGAATTTCCACACCAGGATTAGGGGAAGAGGCAGGGCTAAGGGACAATATGGAGAAGGCTATTGTCTTGCAGCTGCTTTCTTATCACACTTTACATAAAACTGGGAAAGTGTCAACAGTTTCTCTTAGAAAACAGGAGGGAAGAATTGATGTAGACAGAGGAAAACCACAGCCAATCTTTGCTACCAGCTTGCTTGGTGCCCCAAGACTCCCCTGCTCTTCTCCCACTGCTGAGGCCATCAGAACATTTCTGGCTAGAGGAGGCAGAAGGCAATAGGCAGCCCGGCCTTGCCTCTGCCAGGGTCCTGTGGAAGTCGAGGGCCATGGATTGAGTTCACTATGGAGAAAACCCACAAAGCTCGCTCAGATTTAGATTAGGGAAGCAATTTCTAGCAACAGAGTCATTAGCACCAACCTCTATTACCACAAAAAGCAATTTGGAGGGCTGACGGAATTCATTAAAATGGGATTTTTCTTATAATAACAACAGCACACTGAAAAGATGATGATTTATGCCTAGCTTTAAAGCGTTTTCCCAGGGGTTCGCGAGAGGCCTCTCTCTCCCATTGTGTCTTGAAGGGCTCTGAACTTCCGGGGCCCTTTCTGTGCCTTGGAGACAGGTGTCACAAACAGATTAAAGCTATTTGTTTGAACAGCTCGGTGGCTTTGTTTCTGTTTCATGGCTACCCAGCCAGTTGTGAGGCCTCTCTGCCCAACACTTTCTTCTTTCTTTCTTTTTTTTTTTTTTTTTTTAACTATTTACTCTGAGTGGCTCCAAGTTCCCTGGGTGACTAGACCAACGGACAAAGTTGGCCTTGGGCCACTTCAGGAGCTTTTGTCTTAAAAGGAGCTGAGCAGTTCCCCTTCCCAGTGGCTCCTGGAACCTCACTGCAGCCTGTCACTGACTAGCGTGCCTCACCTGAGACGAAGCAGGACAGTTTGACGCAAGAGTTTTGATCTGGCTTTTTATTTGTTTTATTGTTTGTTATAAGGCACGTGCACTCGCCTGAGAAAGAGAGAGAGAGAGAGAACAAGTGATAGATCATCCCCCAAGTGGGATGGCCATGCCACATCACTTCTCTTCCACTCTCCTCTCAGGATTTTGGGCATGCAGGCACAGGTGCCTGACACGCTTGGCAAGCTGCTGGATCCAGGACTTCGATCATGTAGTTGTCTGTGCGGGATCTTGTGCTTAGCTACTCTAACCACTATGGTGCTTGGCTGGCCTGACATGGCTTTTTACCATGGTGGAGTCAACACGTGGACGGGTTTTTCTGACATTGAGTAATGTGCAAAATTATACTACTCCATCTTTAGGCCTTTCCCCCCAGTTCTCTTTCAGGTTCCATCTTTAAAAGAAGGTTGACATGGATGTGGGCTGAGTGGATGAGGGCAGGAAGGG
>NW_006159809.1:3030658-3030998 GCF_000334495.1 Tupaia belangeri chinensis | reverse complement strand
AAACACCTGCAGTAGCAGCTGTCTGCTTTCTAGCTGCATCAGCCCGCCTTTGCTGTTGAGTCTCATCCACGCATGATTGTTTACTGCTGAGGATTTAATGGGTTCAACAACTACCTCCACCACCCTCTGAGAAAGCAGTATATCCCAGGTCAGCCGGTGGTGTGGTGGCTAAGGCATTGGATCCCACCTGACTGATTCCACAGTTCAAGTTCTGGACCCAGTGGCTTAAAAAATATGTCAGGTGTGTGTACTTATGTGCCCCCAAGTTCCGGGAAGAGAATGGAGGTGAAGTGATTGTGGCTATCCCCTCTGGAAGGTGGTTTCTAAGTTTCCCTCTCTG
>NW_006159809.1:3004969-3030606 GCF_000334495.1 Tupaia belangeri chinensis | reverse complement strand
GGAAAGAGAAAGAAAAAAAGCAGTACATCCGTCAGATTCCCTGACCATGATGCTTTCTATATCATATCCAATTAGCCACTTTGCTGTTCTCTGAGATATGCCGTATGATCAATGTCGAGAGCAGAGCCAGCTGGTGGCCCACCCTAACCTCTATTTTCTTCCTCTTTCTCGGTAACAAAATCTTTTTTTGTATCAGGTAAGTTCTGGCCAAAGACATGTAAGAGAAAAGTTGTGTTAGAGTTTTAGAAGGAGCACCTTTTCCCTTCTCCCTTTGTGCTTTTTGCTGCCCAGAGTGTGGATATAATGGCTAGACCTTTGGCAGCCACTTTGGATCGTGAGATGATGTGAAAATGGAAACCACATAGTGGGGAGCAGAATGTTCAAAGGAGCCCAGATGTCTGACACCTTCATGGAGTCACCATACCTGTTCTGTGGAGAAGCCTTAGGGTAAGGTCGACACCTTCGTGTCTCTGGCATCCTTAGGATGTCCACCTGAATAAACCCTTGTGTATTTAAGACACAACAGTCAGGTCTTGGTTATTCTCAGCTGATCTAAATCCTAACTGATAACAGAATTTGGTACTTGTAAGAGGGTGCAGTAAGCACTATCACAGTAGCTGTTTGAGGAAAGGGAGGCAGATCTTGAGGACTGGGCTGTTGTAAGTTGGAAACTTTGTTCTCATTTTACAGATGAGACCAACTGAGTCTCAGCAAGTTCACCTAGATTATTCAGTGCCTGGCACTTAATAACTTAATAAATACTGGAGACAGGAGTCAAAACAACTTCTCTAAAACCCATTCACCAAAAGATGGGGAAACTTATTCTGCAAGGGTCAAACAGTATTTTTGTCTTTGTGGCCACGTGGTCTCTACTGCAACTACTCCACTCGACCTCTGCAGAGCGAAAGCAGCTACAGGCGACACGTACATGCGTGAGTGTGCCAACCAAACTTCACTTATAAAGACAGGTGGCTAGACAAATCTGGCTCACTAGTGGTTGGATGTTGACCCCTGCATTGATGCAGCCTTCTAAAGGATGGGACGTGAAATTAATATTTGTTTAAACATTCAATATGGGGTACCTAACCCAGGGGCTGTGCTGGTATCGTGCGAATCTCTTCATGGCTTTTATGCCTGTAAACTCCTGCACCACCCAGATTCGAGCATCCATATTTTGCCGCTAAGGAAACCGAGGCCCAAAACAATAGAGTAATTGGGTCGAGGTCACGTTGCTAACAAGGAATTGGGAAAGAGGAGGTGTCGGGACGTGCCTGGTAGACTGAGGTCAGGGATCAGAGAGGAGTGAAGTTCTGGCTGTCTGACTTAGCAGCTATAATGTTGCTGCTAACGTGACAGCAGTGAACAGAGATTCCCTGTTGCTGGGTTCCCTGCTGGGCCTCCAGCGTGTGCCTGTGCTTCCAGATAGCTCTGTCTGATCCACGGGCTTAGGTGTTCTTTCCTGGATGCTCAACCTAAAGCAGCATCTTCGTAGGCATTTACACCACTCTGGGTACCTACTCCTATAGAAAATCAGGAAATGTTACATCTGAAAGAGACCGTTTCATGGCCCAGCTGCAGGGGTGCTGATCTTGCATTGTTGTGCGAGACCTGGAATCACGTGGGAGGCCTGGGTCCAGATCCCGGGTTGTCCTGTTCATACCAGGCATCCCTGAGTGTGCCTGTGACCCAGGCTGGCTGGGAGGCTGGGGGGAGGACCACAGAGTGGCAGGTCCCTGTTGAGGTACCCATTTCTCTCTCTCTTACTTTGAAGAAATAAATCAATAAACTTAAAAATAAAAAAGAGGAAGTTTCAGAGTTTTCTTTTCTGCAGACACAAACAAGTAAATCATCAGTGTTCAATATTCTGGTAACAAAGTAATCTCTTTCCTGTTGAGCTGAAGATAAGGGATTTGAGAGGCTCCATTGGGGAAGAAATAAAACCTGAATTGTAAGTTTATTTGAAACACAGACAAAAATACTAACATCTCACTGAGGAGGGAGAAACAGTGAGGTGGGGAGGCAAGCACTGTAAAAATTAACAGGTTAATGCAACAGCCCGGGTCGACCTCTGTCAGCAACACGGGAATAAATCCATAGTTTGTTCATTCTACATGCACATCCAGGTTGATAATGGGGAGAGGAGACATACAAGTCTGAAGTCTGCTTTTGTGTCTTTCAAATCAACATGTTTTCATTAAAATGGAAATTGAAGTCTCATCATCAGAGCAGTCATTTTCTGGATTTTATATGATTATCTCTGCCTTTCCTGGTCACAGATGAAAACAGAAATACTCCAAGTTACCCCATTAGCCTTTGGATGTTATAATTTTGAATTTCTAAAAGTACTTTTCTTAGCATTATGTGCAGACCTAACCCACTGAGAGGACTCTGGAAGCTGAAGCTTTGAAAACCAGTGCTGGAGACTGAGTTCAGGCTGGGATAGGCATGGAGACAGGAAGAGCTTGGAAAAACAACAACAAAAAACCTGCCAAACTTTGTCTTGGCTTACTCTGGTAATGTAGTCAGTAGCAAACTGAACTGTAGTGCTGGAAGCCATATGGTCAATCTTGGGTTCAAATCCCCAGGTTGGCTCGAAAACACACTAGTCATGTGCACAGGTACTCAGGTACCCTCATGAACTGGGACCTGGGGGAAGAGAGGATCATGGTGTGACAAGATCTTGTCAAGGGTGCCTCTCTCTCTCTCTCTCTCTCTCTCTCATATGCACTGTGCTATCATGAATACAATGAAATAAACCAAGAGTCCAAGCCAAGGGCCCTGGCGGCTCTGTACTGCTCTGTAGTGGCTTTGCAGACCACAGCCTGAGATGTGACAGAAAGGAAAAAGGAACTGTGTGTTGTACTATACGTGATGTTTCACGTTTCATCTGATTTCATCTGATTCTCATAATGACCCTGTGATCACCTGTTCTCATACCCCTTTATGGACAAGGACATTGGGTGCAGATGCTTAGTGACTTCCCTGAAGTACCTAGCCAGTGGAAGGCTGGAAGGGGGCTCAATCTTAGAGCCTCCAGACTTTGCTTCCGCGTGCTGTCTAGTTCATCACTCAGTCCATTTACGGTGTTAACTCGTGCTTCCTGAGCGTTCAGTTTTCTCGTTCCTCTGCCAATCCTTGTGCCAAGATTAAAGTTGCCAAATATTTAAGTCGTAGGAGAAGGTTCTTACACAATAGGCCCTCTGATCCCCTGAGCCTCTTTTCTCAAGAAGACAGAAGGTTTGCAGTAGGTTTGGCAAACAAGTCTGGCATGTGTTGCCAAACTAGAAACAATGGCTCCTGTCTCTCTTACAAGCTTCTCGGGTAAGTCTCTGGAAAATCAAATGAGGGTGGGCAAAAGTAGCGAACAATATAGAGCAGAAATATCTCATTGATTGAAGGCAAGAGGCAGTTCGGTTATTCACTTACGCAGTGTGTTTTTGTGTGTCAGGAACGGTGTAAGGTGTGGAGATGTAAGATGGCCAGACAAGGTGCCAGCTCTATGGGAATTCATGGCCCATTAGAGTGGAGGATGCACTGAACAGAGGGAAGGCAGGTTACCAGAGGGAAGGGCATGTTAACCAGAGGAATGGGAAAGTTAATTAGAGAGGAGACTATCAACCAGAGAACCTGTATTTTTTTTTTTTTTTCAAAGAGAGATTTTAACTCTAGAGTGTGTGTGCTTGCTGGAAAGACAGAGAGGCAGAAAGTGAGAAATTGTTCCCCCAGGGGGGATGGCCACAAAGCAATTCCTTCTCCTTTATTCACCTCTTGGGATTTTGGGCACACACACATGCACACACACCTAGCTTGTGTCTCAAGTTACCGGGTCTGGGACTCAAACTGCGGTTGACCATGTGGGAGTCCAGTGCCCTAATCACCATGCCACCTCCTCACCCCTTCATCTGTATTTTTAATAAGCTCCCTCACTGGTCTCACCAGTCATGGAAGCTGGGGTGTAAAACCTCACAAATATATTATAGAGAACCTTGGACTGGGTGCAGGATGGATAAAGCAGGTGCACTTTCTGGCTTCACAGAGGAGGCGATGTCTAAAGTGAGCATTCAGAATGGTGCATGGGATGCTGACAGAGGGAGGTGGGGCAATCCAGTAAGGCTCCATCTGAGCAGAGCTTCCCTCCATCACTGTGAGCATGGGAGGTGGGAGGACCAGGTTAGAATAAGAGCTAGAAAGTGGACTAGATTGAGTGGCCTCACTGAGGAGCAACCAAAGGTTTAAATCAGGTGGCTATGAAGATAAGCTTTCATTCCAGAAACATTACTTTAGAACTTCTGGAACAAGATGGAAGCATGAGCTACACATTTAACTCATCTCTTTCTAAAATCTCATTGACATATCCAAAGCAATATAAAGAGAGAAAACTCAGGGACGGAAGCCTTCCTTGAACTAGAAGTGTTGACTTTTTCTGATTAGTGGACATTAAGCATTCAGTGTGTGGGTATTGTCTGGAATGCTCAGCATCTACTGGCTCATGCAGTTTCTGTGGTACTCCAGGAGGGAGTGCTATTGTTATCCATGCTGACCTGCTGTTGTTGTCCTCCTTACCTTACCTGTCCCTTCCCACAGCACAGGGAAGATAACTAACTTTAACAGTCCCATGTTGAGTGGTGAAGTAGTATTTGAACCCATGAAGACTAACTTTAAAGACTGGGCATTTATACCAGTTCACTGCATAATATATTATAAAATTATGGTTCTAATAGTCTGGATTGGCTGATGGACCCATTGCCCCCAGTTCTGTGCGTCTGAAAGAAAAGTTGATCCAGGCAGTGGGCAGGTGGGGTACAGAGTGAAAGTCCCTCTAACTTCCACACTGAGAAGTTCTTCAAACAAGGGGAGGCACAGGCATGGCATAGGTACCTATAAAAGGTAGCCGTTCTCCATCTGCTTAGTAGTGAAGCTCTCTGCCACAGGACTGCCTATAGTGATCATGTCCTAGTTCCCACAATCAAGAGGAATTCTAACTGAGCACAAATGTTCTTAACTTTGAGCAGCTGAGCCAGGACACCATGGGCTACTGCTGGGACAAAAAAATGTGGTCTTGGGAACCAGCAGTTAGCGTAATGGCTATGTCGCTGGACTCCCATGTAGTCGACCGCGGTTCGTGTCTCAGACCCGGTGGCTTAAAACTCACGCCAGGCGCGTGTGCGTGCGTGCCCAAGATCCTGAGAGGAGAATGGAGGAGAAGGGATTGCGGCGTGACCATCCCCCCTGGGGGGTGATTTCTTGCTTTCTGTCTCTATGTCTCTCTCTGTCTGTCTGGCGAGCACACGCGCCCTACAGTGAAAATCTCTCCAAAAAAAAAAAAAATGTGGTCTTACAAGTAAGTGTTCAGAAGTACAGTGGGAGCTGGTAGACAGAGCTCTCCCAGCCTGGAGCGGTGTGATGATTAAAGTGCAGGCACAGCACTCTGAGATTAACTTGGACTTCACCATAGCCCAGAAGGACCCTTCAGCACAATACCAGGTTCTCATATAGATGCTCTGTCGCCTCTTCCCACTTCTCACAGCCGGCTGTATTCCTACAATCAAAAGCTGGAGACATCTTTTTCTTGGAATTAAGAGTTGAATAAGCATCCCTGCACCCTAAAATGGAAACCATCGTAACTTACAACCGTGACTGACAATACATTCTCAGGAAAGATGGGCAAACAAGATTTATGAAAAAGAAAGATAACAAGATTTATGAAATGAGTCTGTAGTTTAAAAAAAAAACTTATCTGAAGAATCAGGACAATATTCTCTTCTGCAGGAAGCTTACACCATAGAGTGGGATATAGCCCCAAATAAAACAAATGGTATTCTCAGTGAGACTTGAGATTTGGGAACTCATCCTGTCCAAAAACAATAATCTGGGATATGAGGAAATATTATTCTTAAACATTTTCAGAATTTAAATGTGAACTTATTTTGTAAGTTTGTGAACTCAAATGATAAGTTTCAAATTTTTGTTTGCAAGTCGTAGCAGTGAATAGAATTTTATAGAAAATTGTATCAATGACTTAAATGTCCTGTTTTAGAAATTCTTCAGAAACTCAGAAGCAAAGACAGAGATGAATGTAATATGTAAAATAGGAGAGATATGAGGGTGAAGTTTAGGAAATAAACTGTAGTGTAATATGAACTCTAGAAGGATAAGCACTAATTAATAAATTTGGAATAAAGCCACCTGAACTGAATACAACCTTAAGTTCTTAAACTAAATAAGCCTTTCCTAGGAAAAAACATTACTATAATGATGATAATAATAGGAAGTCTATTAAAATAATTTATATATGTTTAGATCAAAGGAGAACAAACTATAATAATTTCTTCAAAGAACTGAAAGTCATTTAATAAAAATTTAAGTTAACATGGTTTACCAATGTAAGATAGAAATAGAATGATTTATCATTAATTATATAAAGTATATATGTATTTAATTCAATGGTGAAAGTATTTTAAACTTAATGATGAAAAATAGAATTGGTCTATTCTTATTAAAGTCAAGAACTACAGAAATGACCGTTATTATCAGGAATCATGTTGTTCCAGGCATGCTAGGCAATGTAATTAAGAAAAGAAAAGGAAATAAAGATAAATAGTGTAATGTAAGAGAAAACGGTTATTTGTAGATGATAGTCTATCTACCCAGCCAAAGAGATTGTACTGAAAGACAAGTGAAACTAGATTTCAGAGATAGCTGGCTTCAAAGCAAATGTGTCAAAAAAACCAATGGCTTTTCTATATACCAACATATCCGTTTATAAAATATAATAGGAAAAAAAGCATATAATAGTGATCATAAAAGTATATAATGCCTAGATACACGCACACATTGATATATGTAGGGCTTGCATGAAGAACACTGCCGAATAGTCCCTTACTGAAAGAAAGACTGGAAACCGGAACAAGTGAAGAAATACATGCTGCTGACAGCTACGATAAAACGGCCTAGGAAACTCAATTTTAGGCATGTGAAATCCGAGCTTCTTACAACCCTTCCAGGTGGAGAGATGCACAAAGCAGATAGGATATGTATTTTGAATCCAGTAGAGACATCTAGGTGGGCCTAGAGAGTTGGAAATTACCACTGCAGAGTGAACGGTTGAAGTCATGAACATAAATGGTTGAAATTATAGACGCCCTGGAAGAGTACATGGAATGCAACGAGAAAGGGGCCAGAGACCAAATTCAGGATAACACCAACATTCACAGGGTCTGCAGGGACAGACGGGGCAGTACATGAGATTAAGACAGGGTGGTCTAAGACATAGGAAGAAAACCAGGAGGCAGCAACATCTTAAAAACTGAAGAAATCAGCTTCAAGAAGGAGGAAGTAATCTGTGTGGTCATTTGTTGCAGACAGATAAGGCAAGATAAAAATACTGAAGAGTCTATTGTATTGGGCTCCTAGAAGGTTATTGGTCACAGTGGCAATAATAGTTTTAGTGGTATTTTTGGAGTGCCAAAGTTGAGGTCGGAATGACTGAATTTCGTGTGATGCTGATAACCATGGAAGAGGCAGTGCAAACGGAATCTGCTAGTTACTGTGCGGAGTCACCAAACACTAATGAGTCTCAATGTCCTCATCTAGGAAGTAGAGTAGCAGTTGCAGAAGAACAAAGTGTGGTAATGGCTGTGAAATGTTTTTTAAACTATAAACCACGATATAAACAGATGGTGTTATTTTTGGTTCTGGTGATCTTCCAGGCAACATTTTAATGTGAAATGTGCTAAAGATGATGACGCTGAGATAATGGCTCTGAAAAACTTCCCCATCACCTCCTTGGTAGTCTCAGTTTTTCATCCCAAGATGGGTTCTATGACCTTATTAATACAGAAACACAATCTGCTGTGTGCTTTTGCACTGACGCAAACTAAGCTGCCAGGGGAAGCCAACTGATCTGAAATGTTTTGCAATGCCGTGTATTGTTTCAGCCATCGAATGGCGAGCAGAATTCCCATTCCAGTCAAGTAAGGTGGCAGAATGTTTTCCTGTTTATCTAAGTAGATGCCAGCACTTAAGTCAATACCATGTTCCTTCCCAGAACTTAGCTGGAAGGCACCCCCCTCAGACACAGCCCTGAGATGCTTGGCACATGGCCAAAATCAGCTGACATTTCAATTGTCTGTGTGCCTATTGTACGGAGCTCAAATGGCCATTGGGCTGACATTTTTCCAGACCCTCAGTGGGAACATTCCAGTGACAACTACCAAGTGGTCACAACATAATATGCTTAGCCTCACAGTCCTTCCTTCCTTCATCCATCTCCACAAAGTGTATTTGTTAAACTTCTATGAAATGCCAGATACCTTGTCAGCGATAAGGTCTGCAAAGATGAATGACACTGAGTGCCCTTGAAGAGGTCAGAGCTAGTGAAAAAGAAGGATTTTAACATTTAAGTGCATAGAGTTCTGTGGGAGCCTGGGAAAGGAGCATTTGGTTTGCCAGTTCAGGAAAAAGGCTGAGTAGAAGGATCAGAGGTCTGACTCCTAACTCTGAAAACAGCAAGTTTAGAAGTTGGTATCTAGAAGATGTTCAATTAATGCCTAATAAACAATTGAGGAATATCACTAAATAGGCTATAGACCACAGCTTGCCTAATCACACCAACTCCTTCCCATTTACTTCTCTCTCTCTCTCTCTCTCTTTTTTGGAGATTTTTGCTACAGGAGCATGCACTTGCTGGAGAGACAGAAAACAAGAAATCACCCCCCCCCACCACCCCGAAATCCAGGAGGATGGCTCTGCTGCAATTCCTTCTCCTCCATTCTCCTCTTGGGATTTTGGGCATGCACACACACATGCCTGGTGTGAGTTTCAAGCCACCGGGTCCAGAACTTGAACCACAGTCAGTCATGAGGGAGTCCAGTGATGTAACCATTTCTCCATCCGTTTATCCTAGCGTAATTTATTTCTAAGGCAAGGGTCCTAGGGAGAGTAGACTATGCACCTCTTCTTTAAATGACTCAAAGACTATTAATCTCAAAGAAAGATAGGGACAGATCTCTTGTAAGAGTTGTTTTAGGTAAAAGCTCAGCAGGAGAGCAGGCCAGGAATGGCACCACAGTTATAATCACCAATCGCCATGACTGAATCCAACAAAATGCCATGGTATGGAATCAGAAATCGACAAAAATCTTTTCTGAAGTCATCCATGCCTCAGTGGGACGTCATGAAAGACTGCTGCTCAGAAGACAGTCCCAACACTAAATGGGAGTATCTGCCTCAGGACAAGCACTTACCTCTCTGAGGGTCACTGCCCTCATGAAATGGCCAATGTTGGCAGACCACATTGAAGTCTATTCCAGATTGAATGACAGGATTTGCTTTTAGAATAATAAAAATAAAGATCATTAAAACAAATCTCTTGGGGCAGCAGGAGGTGTGGAGGTTTAGGAGACTGGATCCCACATAGATGACTCAGCAGTTCAAGTCCCAGACCTGGTGGCTCGAAAATCAGGCCAAGTGCACGTGTGTGCACTTGAGAGGAGAGTGGAGGAAAAGGGACTGTGGCACGGCCATCTTCCCTGAGGGGTGATTTCTCACTTTTCCTCTCTCTGTCTCATCTCTCCTTGGCCACACACAAGTCCTCTAGCAAAAACTATAAAAACGAAAAACAGATCTTTTAATTCAATCTTGGGAGTAGTCTCAACATTGTGTACCAGATGGGGAAATGCAATGGCAAGATTCCCAGAATTCATCTGGCATGTTCTCTAATTCCTTCCACGTGACCATGAAGCCTCTTAACTTGTCAGGACCAGGGAACCTGGACCAAGGTAGGCCAATGAGGGAAGCAAAAGAAGGGAGATGGTTTCAACTCTGAAGGGACTGCAAAAAGTTTGTGGAAAAAATGGAATTAAAGTAAGGGTAAATTATTTTGGTGCACAAAATGTTAAAATCTATACATAATGTTTATTTTTTTAAAGAGATTTTTGCTATAGAGCACATGTGCTCACCAGAGACACAGAGACAGAGAGACAGAAAATGAGAAATCACCCCCAAGGGGGATGACCACATTGCAATCTCTTCTCCTCATTCTCCTCTCGAGATTTTGGGCATGCGTGCACATGTACCCAGTATGAGTTTTAAGCCACTGGGTCTGGGATTCAAACTGTGGTTGACTATGTAGGATTCCAGTGATGTAACCATTATGCCATCTGCTGGTCCTGCATAACTGTTTTTATAATACACATTTTTTGTGAACATTTTGAAGACCCCCTCCTATGTGTAAGAATTTGACTTCCTGCACATACTTTCTTCCTATTCAAGCTAATTTCACATTGTCCATATTCTAATCAGACTCATTTGGTGTTTAATTGGTGTCACTGATTGTGGACAGCACTTTCAACTTTATTCAGGATGTTGTGCAAAGAAAATGACGGGGTTTCCGGTCCCTATGGTAGAAGAACACTGGTCTTGGTAACGAACTAGCCGCACCGTACTCTTTAAGTAAAGGCCGAGCCTGGTGGCTAACTGAGTCGTGGAAGGGTGGAAATGGTGACTTGCTGTGCAGAACACAACCCCCTGGAATGCCTTGCCCTGGTGTTCCCAGCAGTGTTGGCCCATGTGAAGGCCGAGCCCCATGCTGCCTTCCTCCAGGTCCTGGCTTTCCTGGGATCTAAATGGTCAAGGTCATGCTTTTGCTGCTGAAGCTAGAATATCCTGTTCCTAAAAATCTCAAACAACAACATCCCTGAGGAGTGCATGGGGGTGTCCTTAGATTGAGGATTAAACACGCCATAAGGGAGGACCCTGTTGCTGAAATTGTTCACTCTGGGAGATTTATAATTAGAAATTTGGCCTGGGGAGATCATCAGCTAAGGAAAAGAATAAATAAATAATCAAAAGTTTAAAAAAAAGCAAAAAACAAAAACAAAAAACCAAGAAACCAAAAACCCTGGGATTCAATATTGATTCCAGCACAACTGAGTGAATAATGCCAGCCAGTCACTCACTCTCTCCATGAGGGTTTCTGAGTTCCCCTCTCTGTCATTGTCACTGTAGGCTAGACTCTGGTACATCTTGCCAGGACCATGGCTGGAGGTTCTCAATTGCCCTGTGTTCTCTGTTTTTGTCCTAGGTATCTCCCTGTTCACCCTGTTCCCTGCTGGTGGTGGAGGGGTCCCCTCAATCTCCTGTCAAAGCCTGTTACTGTTCCATCACCCCCTTTGGCTCAGTCTCTGACTCCAGCCACTCCCTCGCTCAGTCACGTGGGAAGCTGTCTGCTCTCTCCCATGAGTGAGCACTCTCCTACTCCTTCGCTTGCCAAATTCACAAAGAGCAGGTACATCTCTGACCCCACCTCTCCACACCAAAGATGGCTGGGCAACCACAACTTATGTTGTATATTTGGGAAAGTTGTTATGTCTTTATTTCCATTTAAAACAAAACAAAAAGACTAAATACTAACAAGAAAACCAAAAGAACTAACACATCCAGGAACTGTTCCCACTCCTGTGCATCTTTGCCCATCCTGCCCACAAGCCTTCAGGGACCTCCACTGCTCCTCACACATCTTCATTCTCTTCAGCTCTAAGGCATCTCTTACTGTCTTCTCTCCCAACACGACCTAATAAGCCTTAAACTGACTTAGCATCATTTGGGTTTAATTTACTTTTTTGCCATGAGCAATCTCAGTTTATCTTTCCGTCTCTCTCTTCTCTCCCTTTTCCCTGCCTCTCTCTTTCTCTTTGCTTACCTTCCTTATTCCCTCTTTCTCTGCTCTCTCCACCTCCCTCTCTGACATTAGCTTCTCACAGCTACTCCATCCATCCTCTGCCCTCATCCCACCTGCTTGCCCAGTCCACCTCACCTGTGGGAGGTTCTATTTGGTCCTGTTCTTAGGGTTGCGTAGCTCAGATACACATTATCGTTCTGCCTGGGGAAATCACCAGTCACCACTCCCTTACCATACTTCTGGTGAAGCTACACTTACATTTTATCATACCCACAAGGTTGGAGGGAGAGGTTTTAAAAGGAGAATTGTCACAATATGTGTCAAAAGTCACAGAAACATTTAGAAAAATAGTGACATGGAACAGATGGCTGGACTTAAAATTTATTGGAGGTCTTAAAAAAAAAGATTTAAGATATGTTCTATTATTCTGACACAGGAGTGGCAAATTCTGTTCTGTTGGCAAAATCTGGCCTCCTGCCTATTTTTTATAGAGCTCGTGAGTGAAGAACAGTCTATACATGTTTAAGTGGCTAAAAAAAAAATAAAACAAAGAGTATTACATAATGTGAAAATGCCATGAAATTCAAATTTCAATGTCCAAAATGAAGTTTTTCTGGGACACTTGCTTATTTTTAAACTAGTTTTCTATGGTTACTTTCGTGCAACAATGGTAGGGTTGAATAGTTTTGACAGAAACCATATGACTTAGAAAGCCTAATATGTTTATTGTCTGATTGGAATGGGCCAAATGGTAATGCCCCAAAAGATATGTCTATGGCCTAATGCCTATGAATATTACTGTATTTTGAAACAAAGTCTTTGCAAATGAAATTAAAGATCGTGAGATTTGATCAACCTGGATTCTCTGGGTGGGTCCTAAATGCAATGACAAGTGTTCTTGGAAGAGACAGAGGAGAAACACATGCACAGGGATGGCAGTATGACAACAAAGGCAGAGACTGGCATGATGTAGCCACAAACCAAGAGAGGCCTGAAACTACCAAAAAGTGGAAGCTGCAAGTCTAAACTTTTCTAAGGCCTTGGGAGGAAACATGGCCTTACCAATACCTTGAGTTTGGACATCTGGCCTCCAGAACTGTAAGAAAAAAATTTTTGGTTGTTTTAAGCCACCCAGTTTGTGATAATTCGTTCACATTCATTCCCTATGAAAAGAGTAGATTGGTCTTTTACAGAAAGTTTGCCAACCCATTTCTATCCGTCTTTCTACATTGTATCATGGTATGCTCATTAAAGTTTTTTTTTTTTTTCCTAAAACGGGAGAAAGAGGCATGACAATGTAAGGGTACATCGCATTTCAAGATGGAGATGGGAGTGGGTGCTGGGTTTCTGGGTGCTTTGTCTATTTTTCCTAAGGCCTCATGTCTCCAATGCATCTGACTGCTGACTGGGATCAATGGTGGTCAGAAATAGAGACTGGAAGGGATTGTCCCCTCAGCTTTTATTCAGGTTGGTGTTATTGGTGGGGAAAGTGTTGGGGGATTGAAAAGGAGGACAATGAAGGAGAGTGGACTATTGCCTTGGAGCAAACTGATAGTCAAGACTAGGAGGAAAGCTAGACCCCACTTTGTCAAGTCTGAGCAAATCACCCTTCCTTTCATTTCCATTTCCACCATCTGTCCATGAAGCTCTTCTCACCCGCCCATGAAAGCAAGAGGTGAGTAGACCTCACACTTCTCTTTCTTACTTCCCAAAAGAGAGGACTCAGATTCTGAAGACTCTGCCTTTCCTAGGCACGGCAAGGACCTACGGAGACAAGGAATTGATCTAGTGGCATGGAAGAGAGTATTGTTAAAAGCTGAATAGGAGGATTGAACCTTCCTGGTTTCTCCACATGTTCATGGATGATGTGCCAAAGAAAGGGGACTAGCCCAGGGAATTCCAAATTATTCTGGGGCCAGGATCATGACAAGTGCTATCAGTGAGAACCCTACTCTATCTACTCCAGAGCTGAGGCCAGGCACAAGGAGGCCCTTGGTGGAAACGCCCCTCCAAAAAAGAGTGGGAAAGGAAAGGTGGAATGATAAATATATTTATCTTATTCAGGAAAAAGAGATGGGTCTTAAGCAATTTAAATATTTCATTCTGTTCTTTTAGTTCTGATCATTAACAGGAACTGTGGGAAAAGAAAATCTTCTGATTATTGAGAAAGAATTCACAATGGCAAAGCAATTTACGGTGTTTCTACCTAGAGACAGGGAGGTAAGAGCATCTGAGTCCAAGTCCCCATGGAGATGAGCTTTAGATTAGAGTTTATTGCTCAAAGAACTTGCTATGCACACAGGAGTGTGTGCAAGTCTCATTAGTGCCTTAGATATTAAGGTTTAGACCTTATTTTACAAATGAGAAATGCAAACCTGGCTATGCTAAAACTTTATCTGAGATTGTGAAGATAGATAGCTGAAGACAGAAAGAACAGGAGACTAATTATGACCCAAGTTGTCTCTCCAACATTCTTCACTACGTTTGTGTCTAATTTTCTTTAGGTAAATGTCTCTAAGATCTTCAGATGAGAGAAAAGCCTGGATGTTTATGGGAAAAGAATTATTCCAGGTAACTACCTAATCAGTATTAATTTCCACTAGACTAAGTGGGCATAGAGAGATTTCCTAGGCTTGTTAACTTTCCTTTGCTCTCTCCCTTGTTCCTGGTAAAACATGCCTCTGATGCCTTCCCAGGGTCTGACTTACAAAGAGGGGTAACTATAAGAGGTAGCAGCAGAGAGTCATTTTCTAAGATAAGCTGCACACTTAACGAGATAAATAGCAGAAATGGAAATGGTCCTAAGGGAGGGGGATGCAGGAGGGGAAGGGAGGGGTTTCTATCCAAGGCCTTAGGAAAATTGTAAACTTAGAATTTGTTAATTTTCAGCAGCAGAGTTAAAAGTTGCTTTTATCAGCTCTGGGTGATTGCCATATATTTTCATCAATTAATTTTCATTGAAATCCCTGCTGAGTATGTGGAGGGAGACAGCTGATGTTTGCAACATAGTCTAATTTGGCAGCTGGAACCTGAAAGCTGAGTATTTCTCAAATCAACATGACCAGTACAGCAGAGGAAGCAGAGCTGAAGAGAGCAGAATCTGGTCAGCCAAGATGCTTGCTGTGGTAATTTAGAGTTGAGCCTCTGCCCCAAACTCAGTTGGTTCCATGTTCCAGCCCAGGCTCAGTCACCAACCAGCTGTGTGATGCTCAGCACATCGTCTCAATCTCTGAGCATCTGCTTCCTTCCTCATCTGTAAAACAGAACTAGTACTGGGAACCAGCAGTTAGCGTAATGGCCATGTCGCTGGATTCCCATGTAGTCGACTGCGGTTCATGTCCCGGACCCAGTGGCTTAGAACTCACGCCGGGCGTGTGTGCGTGCATGCCCAAGATTCCCGAGAGGAGAATGGAGGAGAAGGAATTGCGACATGACCATCCCTCCTGGGGGGTGATTTCTCGCTTTCTGTCTCTACGTCTCTCTCTCTCTGTCTGGCGAGCACACATGCCCTATAGCGAAAACCTCTCAAAAAAACCAACCATCCAAACAAACAAACAAAAAAACCCAGAACTAGTAGTTGCAGCACCCTCAGAAGGTCATTGTGGGCCTGGCCCTATGACATAGTGGTTAAGGGAACTGGTTCCCACGTGACCTACTATGGTTCAAATCCTGGCCCAAGCAGCTTGAAAAACATTCCAGGTGCATGTGGATGCACTCCCTAGGTCCCAGGAAGATTGAGAATTGGAGGAGAAAGGATTGTGGCTTGACCACATCCCACGGCCATGTAGGTGAGGTGGGGTTTTTTCCTTTCTCTCTCTGTTTCTCTGTTACTCTCTGGCTAGTGCATACATATTCTACCAATCAAAACAGGAAATAAAGTTGTCATGCAGTTTTAGATGTATGATCTAATTCAGTTGTTAAATCAACAACTAGCTGATAAAAGAACTTTTTATTAGTGCTTTATTTTTTTGAGGGGGGATAAATAAAGTAGCTATTAATTTTGAGGAAAGACAAAGGAATAGGAGATTTGATTTCTAGTTCAGTGTGGCTATTAACTAATTCTAGGTCTGAAAGTATTTAGAAAGCATATCAGGAGCACACACCGTACTCATTATGTTATTTAAAGTATTAGGTACTCAAGCCAACTGAGACACAAACCAAAGAATTCAAATGGGGAAGGCAGGTAATGGAAAGGCTATTTGTAAATACTGAGCTCACTTAAATCTAAATAATTGTGAATTGTATTATCTTTTTATTTTAAAATCTAATAAATCCTGATTTTTCTTTCCCCAATTAACTATGAAATAATTTAGAAAAAAAAAAGCAAGAAGAACTAGTTCCTATGGAACTGGCAACTCTGAGTATTCCTCAATAGTATGCTAGGAAACAGTTTCCATTGGTCAAAGTTTCGAGGGTGGTCACAAGGAGGAAAAAGGAAAATGATGGTGACATTCTCAGTCTACATTGACTAGAGATGCCTTCCTTAAAAACAAAGAGTCTTCTCCTAGAGAAAGGGAAGTTAGAGCCTGGATCTTACTTCTATAATAATCAAAACATTTTTATCACATTTTTATTCTTTTTAGGTTTTTGTCATAGGGTGTGTATGCTTGCCTAAGAGAGACAGAGAGATAGAAAGTGAGAATTCACCCCCTAGGGGAAATGGCCATGTTGCAATCTCTCCTTCTCCATTCTCCACCTGCAATTTTGGGCACACATGCATGTGCACCTGGCGTGAATTTCAAGCTGCTGTGCCTGGGACTTGAACCATGGCAACCATGTGGAAGTCCAGTGCCTTAACTACCACACCATCTGCTGGCCCCTACCACATGTTTCCTGACATAAATTACTGTTTTCTTGCATAGATTCTGGTACTACTATGCATAATACTGTGTGACTAGGAGTGCTTACATCTACAAGGGTTTGGTCAGCAACCGGAAGGAGCTGAGCCTGACAGAGTTATGGTGCATTCTGGGAGTTATATCGAATGCTGGAAAAACCATTTAACGAGCATTTACTATGTGCTAATCTACCATTTACTGGACTGTTTGACTATGCAAGGATCAATGCCATCTAATGAAACAGTGAACAGGTGATATCTCTTCCTAGAGATACATTCATACTACATAAAATATTTCAAAATGGGGGAAAAAAGGAAAGTATGATTTTAAGATCTGATATGAGAATTCTATTAGCAGTTATGTGTGTAGTGAGGGGAAGCAAGTTAACAAAAAGTACAGTGGGCATTTATAGTAAAACCTAGTTTGATGAGACTTTTCCACATAAAGGAATCAGCGAGAAGGAAAAAAAAATTGAACTTGGTGCCAGTGAATTATGAGTATGTATTATAAAAAGAGGAGAACATGACACTGAAAAGACAGAGGAAGAACTCAGTTTTGAAAGAGCAATTACAACATATTCCTGAAATAAATAACGTAGTTAGCTTTAGGCTTTAAAAACTGTTTTGGATAACATAGAGATCCTGAAAGAATTCCAAATGGAGATCAAAGGGATACATCGAAGTAGAAAAAAATGAGCTGGGGAAAGAGGCAGAACTGGAAAAAAAAATGATTGAGATGAGAAACAATTGTGAAGTAGTTCAAAATGCTGTTACAAAATTAAACTCAGCATTAGAATAAGTACATTGCAGGAAAGCAAATTAACAATGAATGAAGCAGTTTTAGAAGTTGCTCCAGAATGAAAAGAAAAATGCCAATGAGATAAAAATAATGAGGAAATTGGGATTTCTCAACAGGAGAAGAGAGTAATGAGTTAAGACATAATAGAGGAAAAAAGCTCCTGGAAAGAATGAAGGTCTGAGTTTGCTTATTCTAAACAAAATCAATGAATGTGTAGAAGAAGATATATACCTAGAGATGTTCTCATATATTTTCTTCTTATTTCAAGATTAAAGAAAAAATTCTACCGCTCATCCAAAAGGATAAACATTTTTGCCTTTAAGAGAAAGTGAGTCAGATTGGCCTCAGAATTTTCTCCTACTATAATGTCAGAAAATAATGCAGCCATGTTTTTAAAATGATGACAGGAGAAATGGCGTCGTCAGAGAATTGTCTACCTAAGTTGTTATTCATGTTTTAAAGTAACAGAAAGAACTTTACAGCAACATAAGAACTCAGAATGCATACAAGTAATATTATCCTTGAAAAAACAAAAGCTGAAAATAAAAATCAAACAGAAAAACTGAACAGGACCACTGGTGGTGCAGCAGTAATGCAATCTTTGTGATTCTAGAACCACATGAGAAAGTTCTGTGATTGTATCTCAACGCCTACCTGTTCATGCCAGGTATACACCCCGATTCAGGCTGGATGAGTTTTGGGGTAGATTGTGGTATGAGGACCCTGTTGGGAATACCTGTTCCTTTTTTTCTCTCTTCCTCTTTTTATTTCTTGCATGCTCTCTCTCTTATTAAAGAGACAAAGAAAGAAATTTTAAAAAAGCAAATCAAGAAACACTACCCAAAAACCTTTTTTAATATTCACCTGGAGAGAAGTAATGCAGAATAGTTTCAGGAAAGAAAAGTTGTTGGTTGAAAGGATTAAAGCAAACTTGAAACATTTGTACAGAAAATTAAGGCTTACTAATTGTTGTAATATTATTATAAGGCTTAAGGCAAATGTCAAAAATAGTTCTTGAAGGAGAACATGTATTTCATAAACTATAACGGTAAAGTTCTATATATCATAAAAATCTGTGTGAGTGAATAAAAAGAAAGGGGAATTTTATATGTATGCAAAAAGTCTATATTTTGTAAAGGTAGGCAGTAAATAGGGTTTTATTCTTGACATTGAGAAGAAAAGAACACTTTCAAGTAAGTTTTTTTAATGTAAAACTAACCATTCAACAAATAACAACAAAAAATATAACTTTTAAATCACTAAAGGAAACCAAGCCTAAGAATATATAGTCCATGTGGGACCAGCAGTTAGCGTAATGACTATGTCGTTGAACTCCCAAGTGGTTGACCGCGGTTCAAGTCCTGGACCCAGTGGCTTAAACTCACATGCGGGTTCGTGTGCGTGCGTGCCTAAGATCCCAAGGGGAGAATGGAGGAGAAGGGATTGCAGTGTGGCCATTCCCCCTGGAGGGGGGGGGTGATTTCTCGCTTTCATCTCTGTCTGTCTCTGTCTTTTGGGCGAGCGCATGTGCCCTATAACAAAAACCTCTTCAAAAAAGAAAAAAAAAAAAAGAATATATAGTCCATGTGGTAAAGGGGGGGTATTTACAAAAGAAAACAGTGGTAAAGGGGGGGTATTTACAAAAGAAAACAGTAAAGAGATTATTTTTTTTAAATCGCCTAAATTAGAAGCTGAAGTACACTAGGCATATTCATTATGACAAGAAATATTAGTGGCTAAAGCACCTTCACTAAAATAACATGACTATGAAATAGCAACAGCATGTAAAGAACTGTGTAGACTTCCTTTAAAAAGGTGATTACTTAGGAAAAGTTATAAAGGAAAAGATGGACAACTCGTGTATAAATATGGCATCTGGGGAAAAGATGGACAGCCTGTGTATGAATATGGTGTATGGCAATGAGCCGAATCTCCTCAACAGCTGTAGAGAAAGACATGGCTGATGTTGAGTTCAGAGCAGTGGAAGAGTCAGGTAATTATGAATCAACAGTGAACACTCAGTGAATCTGTCAAAGTTGAAACAGAGAAATCCAACCAAGGCTAACAAGCACAGGCTACCCAATATATGCATACATATACACATAAAATGTTGGAAGCGTTCCCATTAATATCACTCAGAAGCATATTGGAAATCAGTTTGTAGAAGTGTAAGCTAAATAATGTTCTAAAAGTGCATTTAGAATAACATGTCTACAAATTTAAAAGAAGACAGCCAAATAACAAAAAGTTTATGCAATCAGAATTATGAAGGTCAAAGGCAACCTAAAATATTGTGTGCTTTCATGACCTCACCTAAATACTCCTTCAGGAAAAGTGACAGAATCTTTTTTTTAAAAAAAATTCCAGGGGATCATGTGTTTGCCTGAGAGAGACACCGAGAGAGAGAGATTAAAGCCTCCTACCCCTTGGGGTGTGGTCGCACAATAGTCCCTTCTCCATTTCTCCTTTCCTTTGGGAATTTTGGGTATTCACATACATGTCCCAGCACGTTTCTCAAGCCACTGGGTCCAAGATTCAGATTTCACACTTAGCCATGTAGGATACAGCTCACTTAACTACCAAGGCAGGGGTTGGCCGCAGAATCTTAAGAAAAATGTGGTAGAGATACACAGTGTACATATCCTGAGGAATTCAGGTTGATGGCCAATGGTTCTAAATCTCCAAATACCAGAGGAGAGCCAGTGCCTTAATATAAAAGTCCACCATATGTAGTTATTTTATTTTAGGAAAGAAAACCTTGGGACTAGAACAATACAACATGCCAGTGGAAACTGAGATCCTTCAGCTAGACGTGAAAAAGTATATCAACTGAAATAGGTTTATTCGAGCTCTGTTTTATTTCAGGCATATTTAATTATACTTTATGACTCTCTTGGTTAGGGATACAGTTCTCTGTCATTGAAGGTCAATATAATTATGTTTTGGTATTTTCTGTGCACTATTTATTTATGTATGGAGACTCATATGCTGACTTTTTGCTTAGCATCTTTTTGTGCATTAGTTATATGTTACCATTTCATGTCAAGATGGATAACTCAGAAATTTTGCTGCTGTCTCAAGGTTGTTAAAATTCCATGCTAGAATTCCATTTGTAATATGCTATGCTGAATGTGAAGCACTATTCATTTATCACTTGTGAAAGAGAGACTACTGTTATTCTCTCATATCCAGTTACTTTTTGTCCTCGGTCCCTTGCACAATCACACCTCCTAGGCCCTTTGCAACTAGGCAAGGCTATATAGGTAGCTATAGCCAACAAAATGAGTGACTTCTGGTTCAGTTAAGAGCTGAAATGCCATATGTTGATATGTCATGGCAACCTGGAAGTTGTATGTTGAAATGACAGTGTCACAGATGGAGAGAGATCTGATTCCTGAGTTATTAGTTGGATAAGAGCCCCTGCTTGCTGACTCACATCAGACTTTGGGAGAACAAGCCGTAAACTATTGTGTTAAACCACTGAGAATTCATGGGTTTGTTTGTTGCAACTGTTATTGATTACTAACATTAATATAAGCTTTTTAAATTTGTGCTTTCCTTTCAGGCTTATGTTCTTCAGGACCTATATGCATTTATTTGTCTTAAATGAAAACAGGTATCAGTTCATAGCATCTAAACTATAGAAACTCTAAAATAAAAGCATTTATGTAAGCCTTAACTCATTTAATATTTAATATACATATGTTCTATTAAATGCAGTTTTACATTGATTGCTTGGTAGAGCACAAGCAAATATTACCAGGTTTATTATTATTTTTTAAATTAAATCTTTAGCAGACAAATGAGAAAGGAGTGCAGATAGGAACTCTGAATTCCCTCTCTAATTATTTATTCTAGAAATTTGTTGCACGAGTGCATCGGAAATATGACATTTAACTTTGCTTTCACTAGAAGTAGCGTATTATTTCTTTTAAATAAAATAGACTACTGGATATAAAATTGTAGATGTCGCAGTAAAGCAGAGAGGCTTCTATTGATTCTTATCTCAGCATTGCACTATTATGCAATATAGCTTTTTCACTCTATTTGGTGATATATAAAGTGAAGCATTTAAGTTTTTCTATGTAGGTTAACGAGTTTATATTTTGTACAAAATAATTGTTCTTCTGTTTCTGAGGAGTGTTCCATGAGTGGTAAAAACATTGTTGCCATGGTCTTGAAATGAAAATGCAGGTCCTTAAGAAATAAGCAAATGGGTAAACAAATACTATCAGGAGAACACAAACTAAAAAGGCAGGAGTGATGATATTTACACCGTACAAAATAAAAATAATTAAAAAATTGTGATTAAATGAATCATTTTGCAAGAACTAGAGACATCATCTAAAAAAAGATATAACAATCATGAAATTAAATATAGGAAGTGAAATATTAGGCCGTCAGGAAAGTCATGATGTATTTATCTGTGTTTTTTTTTTTTTTAAGATCAGGAAAGTCATGATGCATTTTTCTGTTTTCCTATGCAAAAATGTGTCCTGACTTTCCCATGGCAACCTAATAGATAACTTTCTGGGAAAAAAGAAATGACCAAAACCAATCGAAACATCAACTGACAATGTGAAAATGATTTTAATTGGAAGAAAATGAAAAAAAAATCATCTGTTGAATGACTTTAGGCCCAGGTAGCTTAAAAGGTACGTTTATTTATTTATTTATTTATTTTTAAGAGATTACATTATCCCTATGGTATGTAAACTAATCTCACAAAAGAAAAAGATCAAGCCTCCATATTGACTTCACAAAGCACAGTCTCAATGAGTCATCATGCCCCCTCCTGAGTCTTCCCTCAACTCAGAAAAACTGTAAAATGTTTGGAACATGAATTCACAAGTATCCAGGCAGGTAACACATCATAGTCTAAGAGGGATTACTCATGTTGTTGATCTGGCTCCTCGGGTTTCAGGAAGGCCCTGTCTGTTGGGCTCTTGGCCCACCATGTTTGCTTCCACTGGGTCCAACTCAAGCTTGACTTAGCCGCTGCAGAGGCTCTTGACAATGTTTAGTCCCAAGCTCCATCAATACTTTATGAAACTAATTAGTTGTAAGAAGCTGTAGATAGAGCAAAGCCAAGGCATGAGGTTGGATCCATGACAATCTGACACTGAACCAGTCCCAGTCCTGTAAAAGGATGTTACAGTGCACAATGTTGCAGAGGGTGTGCGGAGGGGTGGATGCATCGGACATTGCAGGAGCATTGGATGAACTACATGAGAATCAAGGTTTATCTTGCTAGCGCCCCAAGAAGCTTGTCTGAAGCTACACTAAATTTAAATTAGATTCTAGCAAGGAAAAACCACTAATGTAAAGTGTCTCAACATAATCTGGCCACAACTCTCACTTTTGGACTTAACGCCTCTTAAGTGAAAGACTCTGAAATAGAGAAAGAAGGAGCTAGCTATCCACTATAAAATCATTAGGGATAGTGAAGGGATGATGCCCACCCAAGGCTGGTGTCCTGCTTTCTGTTCTTCAGACCAGATCACTGGGCCACGGGAGTGAACTGAGAGGGGTCTTTGACTTCTCTGAATCTAAGAGTAAGTTCTCATAAAATATGGTGTGCCCAGGTTAGCTCTTGCTCACTGCTGCAAATCCTTTAGCTTCAGGTTCCTGCCCCTTTGTTCTCCACTTCTGAAATAACAAGGGACCTGCAGTGAAGGCAGGAAGATAAAACACATTCTGCCCACATTTTCCAGCTCATATTTCTCTGTCCCTTCATTATGTAATGGCTTCCATCAAATCCCTACATCTTTTGGAATAACTTTTTAATAAGAATAAAAACTCCATGCTTTTTCTTTTTCTTTCCTTCTTTTTTTTTCTAGAGATTTTTTTGCTACAAGGCACATGCACTCACTGGAGAGAGAGAGAGACAGAGAGACAGAAAGCAAGAAAACACCCCCCGGGGAAATGACCATACCACAATCCCTTCTCCTCCATTCTCCCTTGGGATTTTGGCCAAGCACACACACATATACTCAGCATGAGTTTCAAGCTGCTGGGTCCAGGATTCAAACCATAGTCAGCCATGTGGGAGTCCAGTGTAACCATTACATCACCTGTTGGTCCCTCAAACTTCATACATTAACAAGCAGGTTCAAACAATTAACATCTATCACAGAAGTATACAGCCAACTATTCAAGTCCTTAACTTTTAAATAAAACATCATACAAATGAACATTCATTCTCTGAAGGAGTACTTTTTTCCCTTCGCCGCGACTAGAGAGGAATGAGACCCTAGGACGATCCAAAATATGCAATAACACAGGCACACTGTTCTATTAGAACAAGAATGGTTTCACATCAGAACATTCATTAGTAATAACATGTCACCTTGTTAGGTTATAGGGGAAAAACTTGTGACCATCTGGATTGAGACCAGAAATGGAGTCAATAAAATTCAACATTCCCTCTTGATACAATCTTAGAAACTAGAGCAAAGTTTTCCTTTATCTGTTAAAAAAGCAGCAACAAATCAACAAAAAAACCCCTACAGAATGATGAAATTATAAAAAAGCATTCCCATTAGATTTAGGATGTCCACTATTATGACTACATTTGTAATATTAGAGGTGCTTTAAGCAATTCGATACAATAATATGATCATTTAATTTGAAAATACAGAGGAATATGATGGACACTTGCTTGGTTGTTGGTCAAAAGACAAGTACCCCTTTCCTCCCGTCCCTCATACATCTTTATTGGCCTTTGGCCTCTGGGCTATCACCGAGTTTTCTAGAGGTATAAACAGCAATCAATCGGGCTAATAGTCTCCTCTCAAGACATTCATTTGGGAAGAGAGAACAAGAGTGAGAGAATGAGAACACAGTAAGCGAGTGGGCAGGAGACTGTGGGTGGCTGGAGTTGCAAAATGTAAAACTTGGATGCTGTCAGAAGATTACATCCTCTTTTATTTGGTTCAAGTTACAGGATGAAGGCTGTTTGCTGAGAAAGAGAAGGATGGATGAGACACACACGGACAGGCGCAGAGTCAAAAGACAAGAAACCCTGTTCTAGTTCATTCTGAGATGGAGCTATGGCCCTTCTTTTGGTGCCTTTATGTTCTTACAATAAAATGTGCTTTTTGCTTTTTGCTTGGAGTAGCTTAAGTTGAACTAACACAGGGAGGTAGCTAGTTATAAAATGGTATATTGAACAGCAGATATTTTATATATTCATAGTAATTATAAATATGTATGATGATACATTTTTTTATGATAGCAACACAAAGATAAGCTATGAGAGCTATCAAACTAAAATGTCCAGGGCATTTGTATGAATAATATATTTAGTTCTTTTCAGAGGAAAAATGGAAAAAATTTAAGTAGAAGACTTAAAATGATAGGATCAATTAACTCCCAATCTTTTTACATTTTTAATTCAATTCCAATAAAAATTATAGTGAGATTTTTCTTGGAACTTCAATTCTAAATTTCCTTTATCCCTGAGAAAACAAATACAGGAAACAGTCCAACAAGTCAGAATAAGAGTACTGTGGTATGTGGAGGATTGTGGTATAGGTACCTGTTTACCCTTTTAGACAATAAAATAAAGTTCTAATAAGTAAGGCAGTGTATTAGTAACACAAGGATTGAAAGAGACCAAATAACTGCAACAAAATATCTAAAAACAAACCCTATTACGCACAAGAATTTATATAAAATATCCATGACATTATAAATTTATGGAAAAAGAAAAGATTTGCCAAGAAATCCTTCTGGCACAATTGGCAAGCTATTTGGAAAAAAAAAAATTCATTATCTAACTCCATACGAAAACTACAAGGAAAGGGAGGTAAATATCTTGGGGAGGAACAGAAAACTTTCCAAACTCAAATTTGATTATGGAAAGAATAAATGCTTAGTAGATTATGTAAAACTCTGAATGTCAAAAATACCTCAAAAAATTTAAAAAGCAAATAATAATCTGTATCTTATATTAAAAGAGGTTAATATTCTTAATACAAAGATAACTTTTACAAACCAATTTAAGATATAGGGAAATTGCAAAATAAGTAAGACATACAGGGCCAGTAATTTTTTATTTCATTTTTTAATTTTATTTATTTATGTTTTTATAAAAAGTTATGGGCTCATTATTCATTTAAAAACTGTAGGCCCAGCGTAGTTGTGTATGCTGCTATGGGCTGAGGCCAATGGGAGGTCCTGGTTTGAGTTATGGCCCACGCTAAAAGCCGGGCGTAATGGTGTCTGTGCCTGTAATCCTAGCTACTCAGGAGGCTAAGCAGGAGGACCCGTGACTCAGTGAGACCTTGTCTAAAAGGAGGGGCGGGGAAAGAGGTGTT
>NW_006159809.1:2991581-3004423 GCF_000334495.1 Tupaia belangeri chinensis | reverse complement strand
AGTTGTTGGTGCAATGATGTGATACCATTTCTTAGCTTATCAAATTGTCAAATATTTAAAAAGTAGATACGTGTTCCCAGTTGCCAAAGTGCAAATTGAGGCATTTTCCTTTATCCCTGGAGAAAGATGGATTTAGACCTTTCAGGAAGTAAACTAAACATGTCAAGAGCTTTGGCATTTAAAAAAGTAACTTTGACTTGGAATTCCAATTTTAGAAATTTACCTTGTGGAAATACTCAGTTTGTCCAGACTTAGGTAGAAGAATGTTTGTTATCTGAAATAAATGCCAAACGAGGGAGAATTGGTTAAATGAATTATGGCTGCTCAATAGTGGAGTGGGCAGAATTAAGCTCCTCCCACCCCTAAAAGGGCCAAATCCTAATCCCAGGAGCCTATGAATATGTTACCTGACATGGGATAAGGGACTTTACAGGTTGTGATGTTGAGATTATTCTGGTTTATCAGGTCTGCCTACACTAATCACATGGATCCTTCAACACAGAGAATCTTCCCCAGCTGTGGTCCTGGGGAGGCATGGTGGCAGAAGAGTGGTCAGAGGATGCACGCTCCTGACTTTGAAGATGGAGGAAGGAGGCAATGAGCAAAGGAATGTGGGTGGCCTCTAGAAACTGGAAAAGGCAAGGAAAGAGATTCACTCCCAGTGTGCTGAGAAAGAACAAAACTCTGTCAGCACCTTGATTTTAGCTCAGTGTCAGACTTATCCAGAACCGTAGAATAACAAATTTGTGTTGTGTCAAGCCAATAAATTTGTGACAATTTGTTACAGCAACGATAAAAAATTAATACAAATGGGATGATTTGTTATCAGTAACTAAAAGTCATACTGATGAAGGAGTTAATTAGGGTTAGACTCAGGCTAGTTAAGGGAGTCAGATTCTTCATGGTTGACCATGGTTTGGATCCTGGCTCTGGCATCTTGAAAAACCCTCCAGGCACACGTGTGTGTGTGATACAAATCTGGACAAGATGGGGAAATGGAGGAGAAAGGATTTTGCTTTTTCCTCTTTATGTTTTTCTGTCTTTCTCTGGCAAGCATGTGAACTCTCTGGCATTTTAACATCTTTTATTTACTTATTTTTATTTTAGAGTTTTTTTTTTGTTGTTGTTGTTGTTGTTGTTTTTTGCTATAGGGCACGTGAACTCGCTGGATAGAGAGAGAGAGTAATAGAGATGAGAGATAGACAAAAGGCAAGAAATCACCCCCGCCAGGGCAACCACCATGCTGCAATCCCTTTTCCATTCTCTCTGGAATTTGGGCATGCACACTTGCCCAGTATGAGTTTTAAGCTGCTAAATTTGGGACTCGAACTGCACTCAACTTTGTGGGAGTCCAGTGACATACCATTATGCCATCTGCTGATCTCAATTTAAAATTTTTTTAAAAGAATTTATGTAGTCAATTAAGAAAACATTGTCAAATTTAAGTATAGTAGTATAGTTGCAATGATTAAATATAAATATAGTACAAGCAATGATTATCTCTGGGTATTCAATTACGAGATACTTTTTTTTCCCCATATTTTTCTATTTTCCAAAATAAACCTCTCTCTCCTTTGCAGTCAGAATAAAAATACATATAAATGTTAGGTAAAGTACACATTAACCTCCATTTCTTTAGTTATTAAGTCAACGATCACCTAATTTACAATGGCTTTACTTCTTACAGCAATTACCTGGTTTTAACTCTCAGCTCTACCTAAATCTTAGCTAAATACTGAAAATTAATTTTTTTCAAGTTTACTTCTTCCTTCCATGCATGAAAGATAGAAACAGGGGGAGAGAAAGAGACACTCACATCAGGGTCTTCACACCAGGATGCACCCTCAGCCAGTCCCAGACCATAGGCATGTGTGTGCCCGGTATGTTTAGGGACACCCTCGCAGGCTCACCTGGAACCTTTTCATCTAGCTCAGCCTCATGAAGTACTGCACTTACTGCTGCATCACCATCCAGCCCTCTCACTGCAAATTATTATTGTATTATTGTTTTTAATAAATACAAATGTCTTTCAAGATTTTTTTTAATTTTAATTTTGCTTCCAATTTAATTACTATGTAGCAGTTGCGTGGAAATCATGTCTGACAGATCACAATTCTTATTATCACTGTTTTTGTCTCATTTTTCCTCCGCTGAGTCCTCAGTTTTGTACAATTTGTTGGTTACAATATGTCTTTGCATTGACTTCATTTTTATTCAGGAAAAGGATATGACTATTCTTTTTCCAAAGTCCTTGCATATCTGAAAGTTTCTTTCATGCACGAATAACAATGTAGCTAAATACATAAGATCATAATCTTTTCTGTTAAAATTTTTTTTATAGATTTTGTTCAATTACTGTTTGATATTCATTGTCATCTTCCAAAACTGAGATCAGAGTAATTTTGTGGGGTTATTTTAGGCATCTTTTACTGTTTTTGCTGGATATACAGGAAGAATTTTTTTAAAAATTAAAACTTAGAGTTCAAAAATATATCAGAATGTAAAAGGAATATCAGTAGGTATAGATTTTTTTCCTGTTGTTATTTTGAATATGTGTGTCCATTCCATGTAGAAAGAAGAATCTGCTTAGAAAAGTTTTACTTGTAATTTTATGACTCAAATTAATACTTTTTTTTCCTTCAAGAATGTATGGTATGGGGGCCAGCTGGTGGCATGTTGGTTATGGTAGTGGATCTTACATTCAGCAGTTTGGGTCCTGGACCCAGAGGCTTGAAAAATGCACCAGACGCCTGTGTGTGCATATCAAGACTCCTGAGAGGAAAATGGAAGAGAAGGGATTGTGATGTGGCCATTCCCCGTGGAAGGTGATTTTTCACTTTCTTTTTCTCTGACTCTTTCTCTGTCTCTCTCCAGTGAGTGCAAGTACTTTATGGCAAAAAAAATACACATGTTAAAAAAAGAGTATCTGGCATGTGAAATAGGTTTCTTGGCTTGTCTTTTTAACAGCTAATAATTCTCTGTCAATTTTTGTTTTTCTTCCCTTTTGCTCTGTTCTAGAACAACTTGCATTTTTTGTTTACATGACTGATCCAGCTTTTCTGTGTTTGTTACTACCATCAATGCAATTTTAATTCTGAAATTGCATTTTCAGTTTCTTTGTAGTTTTTCTCTTTTTTTTTCACATCCTTTTGATTTTCTTCTGATCTGACGTCTCCATTTGAGAGAGGAAACATTTTCTTGTCTATTGAGAGAATTCAAAGCAGATATTTTCTGCTTTTCTTTCTCTTTCTTGAGCTAAATTATTACAAGAATGACTTTTCTTTAATTCTTCAAAAGACTCCTCACCTCATCTTGTGCTGTAGAATCTGTTTTTTAAGCCCCCAATTGCTTTCTTGACTGGATGGCCAACCAAATCTGTTTCTTTTTAAATCTCAGCCACCTTTATTTCCTAAAAATGGAGGTTGTTATTGCTTTTGGTCCCTAGTGGGTATTTCACATTATCTTATGGTCCAGGGGCCCCTGGCTGGGCTTCCTTGTGCAGTCCCTGGGAGGGGGGAGGTGCATGCAGGGAGCTGGAGGCTCTTGAATACCTATGGAGGGGCCAAGGTGGGTAGGGGTAAGTGTGGGGAGGGTTCTGGCTTTGCTTCAACCACTCAGAGCTCCATTGTCACATCTGAACCTCAGTTTCTCAACCTGGTTTCTGGGAGAGGTCAGAGCTGGGAGTTTGAAGAGTCTGAGAGAAATCCAGTCCCTCCCAATGCCTACTATGTTTTAGGACTGCAGCCTGACTCTCTTACTACCTCCTCCAACCCATTCTCCTAATTCTTCTTTCTTTTGTTAAAACTGCCTGGAAGTTTTTATGGTACAGAAATCATAAACTGACAAAAGGGAAGGAGAAAGGAAACCAGTAACCCAGTGGGGCCAGTTCCCCTCCCAGCCTGGATGTCTTCTCCCCTACCCAGTTCAGCCCAAAGCCTGCAGGGAGATTTGCTATCTGATATTCCCTTGCACGGACTCTCTACTCCACAACATCACCCCTCCCACCCAGCATGGGCTCAGTCCTGCAAGGGAAACAAGGCTGCATGAGAAACAAACAAACAAAACAATAACAAAAAACCTGCTGTGGGTCCCACCCTCAACAGGCAGCATGGAATTGATAAAAACAAGATGAAAACACAGAAGAATCCTAAATCGACTGAATGATGATGTTGGGAGAGAGTATGCGGGAGCCTCCATACCCTGCCTATTCCTGGTAGGAGGGAGATACTCCAGGGCCTCACCTGGGCAGTCCCCTGTCTGGAGTCCCAATAGCTTCTGGGCCTTGCAAGCAGTACTTGGGCTTGTGAATCTATCAACCCAGGCCAAAGACTTCGCCCCTCTGGCTGATACCCTAAATGTAGCCCATCTGCATGGAGAAGTCACACTTGGTAGCCCTCGGTTTGGTATCCCAGATGTGCTGCTGTCCTGGGCTGTCGTGCCCACCCAGGGGACATGCATTCATACCCATCTGCAGGCTGACGTTGAAGTGGTCCACTGTGGGGCAGGACGTGGTTCTTGGGGCCATACAGATGCCCCTGGGTGCTATAAGCCATTATGCCTGACTGGCCAGCCCGTTTGCTGTGCCCATATGCAGCCTGACTTCACAATGGCCTCTTTGTGGTGGTGTCGGTGGCCTTGTGCTGCTGCTTCTCCAAGTATGTGGCACTGATTCCACCTCACTCTGCAGGCCCTTTGTCTTGGTCTTCCCTACCAGGGCAAGAAGAGACCAGCACCTACGTCCTGTTCCCACTTTCAATCAGCTTGTTGATGTTGGACAGGCCACGGGGTCATGCTGTAGTTCACCATGGCTTCAGTGAAGTTGGAGAGGTGTGCTGGTGCCAGTTCTGCATGCAGTGGTTGATCCTGGGGACTGAGCTTGGCTATAGCTTACTCATTAACATGCAGCCTTCCGGCTCTTCTGGAAGTCTGGCCAATAGAGACCTGGGAATCCCTTGATCCAGCTGAGAAGCTTAGCCTTTTTATGAGGGTCATATTTGGACTGGAGCAGGCTTGGCCTTCAGTCAAGATCCCATATGAGGGTCCACGCTGAACTGCTTGGAGCTCATGGCTGTTTGGAGTTGGAATGGTGGTGCGGTATATGGACCAGGTGGGAACAGACCAACAGACGGAAGGTCAGGCAGGGGCTCTGCTGTGGGCACCAAATCTTATTTTGACACTAACAGGGTCCATTGAGCATTTGGGAACTGGTAGAATCCCCTCTAGGACCTAGATTTGGTGGGCACCCTAGCCTAGGGTTTGAGGCCTGGAAAGTACATGTGTAATTTTGCTGAACTAAAGTCAAAATTTCCTTTTCCCAAATGCTCCTCTCTTTGTGAGAAGGAATAGTCACATAATCCTTTGATCTGAGAAGGAATGGAAGAAGCAACAGGCTCCCTTGAACACTTTTGTTGTGGTGCTCGCTCTCATCTCAGCAGCTCCTGTCCATGGCCTGAACACACATTTCAGGTGCTAATACCTGTCTTCCCTGTCTCCTACCTGCCCTGATGCACTCTGGAGGTTTAGTCTCTCAGGACAGGAGACTCTCAAGTGAGGAAGAGGATGGGGCAAATGTACTCCTCTAGTTACCTCTGAAAATCATGATTTGCCCTGGAAGGATACCACCTGCTTCTTCCTATGAGCAGCAGAAAGTACAGTTCTTCATCACTTCATGGAGTTTGCTCTGAGAAACTATTTTATTGTTGCATGAACATAGAGTATACTCAGCCTACCACACACCTAGGCTGTCGGGGAAAGCCTATTGCTCCCAGGCTACACACATGTCCAGCGTGTTACTGTACGAGTACTTAGGCAACTGGAACACATGGTAAACATAGTTGTGCATCTAAACATATGTACACACAGAAAATGCAGCTTAAAAAGACAGTGTAGAAGAGAGGTTGATGCCTAAAGCACTGTGTCTTTAGGCTTAGACTACACCAAATTTATTTAAAAAATTTTTTTGGTAGGGTACGACCTGTGGCATGGTGGTTAAGGTGACTGGATCCCACATAACTGACTGCATGGTTCAAGTCCTGGACCCAGTAGCTTGGGAAACATGCAGGGTGTGTGTATGTGGGTGCCCAAAATCCCACGAGGAGAATGAAGAAAGGACTGCAGCATGGCCATCCCCGCTAAGGGGTACTTCCCCCTCCCTCCAGTGAATGCACACACTCTATAGTAATTGTTTTTTCTTTATTCAATAACAAACTAACCTTTGCTTTCTATAACATTTTTACTCTATAACTTTTACTATATTTAGCTTTTTCAAAAATATGAACTTTGCAGATTTTTAGAAACAATTCACTTGTTTCTTCTATGAGACAAATATAAAAATATAGAGTCCAAGAGACAACACCCCAGTAGGACTTTGATACTATAATCTGCCCCAACCTCAGTCAGCCCCAAATTATGGGCACATGTGTGCTGAATTTCTCAAGGCAGTCTCTGGGAACACCTATGTGGGTGGCCTTGCAGCTGCTGGTCAGCCGCTCTCTGGCTCCCTAAATTTTTTTGAATGTTTTAGCTATTTTTTCATAACACATAGTTTAAAACACTAATACGTTGTATAGCTGTAACACAATTTTATTTCTTTATGTCCTATAAACTCTCTCTGTTTTTAATTTTTAAAACTTTTTTGGGGTTAAAAACCAAGATAAATATAAAACTAGACTTTTATAGGGTCAGGCTCATCCATCGCATTGTTTTCCATGTCCACATCTGTCCCACTGGACGATCTTTAGGGGCAGTAAGACGCAGGGAGCCGTCATCTCCCTTGGAAACACTTCCCAAAGAACCTGCCTGAGTCACTTCTTGAGGAAGTGTCATTCGTCAAGAACATACCCATTGTGGTTTGCGACTTTTTCTCTTCATTGATTTGCTTATGGCTTGATAATGTACCATCATCATTTCCCTCTCTTAATGAAAACCTTTGGTGTTGGGGGTCCATGTGTTTAAACTTTTTAAGAAGTTTCTGAAGGTCAGCAAATCTGCTAAATCCTTCAGTATGCATATTCTTAAGGGTTCTTTTTCTTCTCATGCAGTTTCCTTTCTTCTTAACCCCTTCTTCATTTATGCATTCCTGTTACAACAAGCTAGGAAATCACTAGGAAATAGAAATTGTTCAGCTTCCCTATTACTTAGGGGACTCACACTATACTGCAGTCCTTCATGGGTTGAAATGTCTTCCTAGGATTCGTGACTGTGTTTGTATCGAGGGCCTGCCATAATAAAAGGGCCACATGCTGTGTAGCTTAATTAACAGGAGTTTACTAGTGTCTTGTGGTTTAGGAGGCTGGAAGTCCATGATCAAAGTGTGGGCAGAATTAATTTCTTCAGAGGGCTTGAGGAAAGGTTCTGTTCCAGACCTCTTTTATTGGCTTATAGGCAACCACCTTCTCCCTGTGTCTCCTCATATTGTCTTTACTCTTTGTGCCAAATTTCCCTTTATGTAAGAACACAAGTCATCCTGGACAAGGTCCCACCCTAAAGACCTCACTTTAACTTGATTACCTCTGTAAAGACCCTGTCTCCAAATAAGGCTACATTTTTTAAAAGAGAGTTTTTTTGCTATAGGGCGTGTTGCTGGAGAGA
The DNA here is from genome assembly GCF_000334495.1 of Tupaia belangeri chinensis. Taxonomy (NCBI): domain Eukaryota; kingdom Metazoa; phylum Chordata; class Mammalia; order Scandentia; family Tupaiidae; genus Tupaia; species Tupaia belangeri. The sequence goes on along the minus strand of NW_006159809.1, from coordinate 2,996,833 downwards.
CAGAGACGGAGACAGAAAGTGAGAAATAGCCACTGAGGGGATGGCCACCCTGCCATCCCTTCTCCTCCATTCTCTTGTCAGAACCTTGGGCATGCATGCACATGTTCCTGGTGTGAGGTTTAAGCCACCAGGTCTGGGATTCGATCCATGGTTGACTACATGGGAGTCCAGTGATGTAACCATTACACCATCTGCTGGTCCATCAATAAGACTACATTCTGAGCTACTAGAGGTTAGGACTTCAATGTAGGAATTTGTGTGTGGGAGCACAACTCACTCCATAATCACACTGGCGAGTCCTGGATGTGGAACAGCTCTGGCTAAGCAGGCAGAGGATGGATAGGGCTTGGCAAGCTTCTGGAAATACAGTGAAAATATAATGACACATGCTCAGCCATTAAGTCTAGTACCCCTTGCTGTTGCAGGTTTCCATATTCTGTCTGCTTTGCTGAGCATTGGAGCACCAACGTGAATCCTGAAGAAACCTTGTCGGGGATTATTAACCGACTACCAGATTACCTTTGAAGTTCCAGTAATCAAATATTTTCTGATAAATGATTGGTAAACAAATACTTTCTACCTTTGCTGCACCATAATGCTGCAAACTGTATGAATGCCTCCTTGGGCTACTTATTGAATCATGAAGAATAACTCAGGGTCATTTTCTACTTCAGAAGTTGGTTTTTGATTTCCTTGACAAGTAGATCCAGTTCAACTAAAAAAGAGGTATGGAAAAATGAAGGAGAGGTGGAGATGACTAGAGAAATTTAACAGCTGATTTTTCCGTAATAAAGCACACAGGAAAAGAAGAAAACAACTTCTTTTTTAACCTTCACATAGCAGTGGGCCTGGAGCAGGCCCTAAGGTGAAGTTCATCTTAATTATTCAATAATTACCTACTCTTTTAGCTTGAAAGCATATTCATCACACGTTTCCCTCACCAAAAGGAGAATATCCTCTGACTTAGTAATGATGAAATTACATCCTTAAGTAGAGAGAATGGCAGAAATTAGATCTTCCCGTTCTTCCACAAAGAATAACTCCGTAACGAGCTGTCTTACCCTGCTCCATGTTTTTGAGCCATGCAGGCTTTTCAGAGGACAGACAGGCTGATGTGCTGAGCAGTGTGCTGGTGCCTAGTCTCCCCTGGTGAAGGCTCATTACTACTCTGCGGCTCAGGAGGCAAACAGTCCTCTTCCTGCCATCAGTCCTCGCCCACTCCTGTGCTGCACTCCCACGCTGCAGGACTCTCCTGTCCTGGCTCTCTACCTGTATGTCACTCTCTCTGAACTCTGGGCTTTTTTCTCTCAGTATTACATCCAGAACCCCCTGCTGGGTTCTGGCAAGAAGCACAAGAATTATGGCATACACTGAAACACAGAGGACGATGAGGTATTGTTCTCTAACATTTCTCTTTGACATCAGTTGGTGAGTATACATCTTTTTTTGGAGAGGTTTTTTGCTATAGGGTGCATGTGCTCGCCAGAAAGACAGAGACAGAGAGACAGAAAGCGAGAAATCACCCTACAGGGGGGTTGGCCACACTGCAATCCCTTCTCCTCCATTTTCCTCTCATGATCTTGGGCACACATGCACACGCGCCCAGCATGAGTTTAAGCCACTGGGTCCGGGACTTGAGCTGCGGTCAGCTACATGGGAGTCTATCGATTAGCCATTACACCAACTGCTGGTCTCAGTGTACACCATCTTTGATGATAACAATGTATGACTGTTGAGGGAGAAAGAGGTGTGATACGAAAGAGGATTCGCACCTCCCCACTCTTATAATCCATAGCAATGGAAAATGTAGGAATAGTCAATACTTTCTATTTTAATTACACTCATTCTCCCTGTTTGAGAATTTTTATAATGGTCAAGAATTTCATTAAAGATATATCCCTGGGAAACTAGATGGTTATAGATTGCAATGGCTTCTATTGTCCAATGGAGGTCTGTTATTCAGTCCCATTCAAGGCTGGGAAATGAGGAGGGGCTGAACACAGACTTTTAAGGAATCAATTCAGGAGTCTTAGTTGATTGATTGAATCCTGTTAGCTTATTGATCTTTACTCTGAAAAGGTGTTTTTGTTTGTTTGCTTGTTCGTTTGTTTTTTAGGTAGCTGAGTGCCAAGTACCTAAAGGTCCACGGATAGATCTTGGAAACTGGATTTCTGTCTTAAATAAATCTTCAAATATGGAGAGGGGGTGTGCAAGCAGTGGTGCAGTGGTGCCCAACTGGACCCACATGGGAAGGAAGGTCTTGGGTTCACATCCCAAGGCTCCCCTGAACATATTGGGCGTATGTGTGCCCACGATCTGGGCTGGCCGTGACTGGGAGTGGATTGGAGACTGAAGATCCTTTTGTGCGTGCCTCTCTCTCTCTCCCTCCCCCCTTATCTCTCATAGAAGAAATAAACTTGAAAAAATCTTCAACTATTAATGCCTCCACATCTTGTTTCTAGATGGAGAGTACTTTCTTTTGAATCGAAGAGATTGAAATATTTGTAGGGCTGTGATTGGTTGTTATGACGACTCAGATTTGCTGGCATTTAAACTTGGGAGCCAGATATGTTGGCTGTCCTGTGATGGGTGATACCGTCTTGCACCAGGAAACTGTTTCATACCCCAAATGACATCTGAATGTCCTTCTAGATACTCATGCAGGGGACAAACCTGTTTATTAATTCCCCAAATCTAGAACTTAGCTCCTATTTTTGTGTAGATAAAGTGCATAAATTTGTCTTGCTTCAAACAAGACAAATTTACTATCTTACAATTCTAGAATTCAAAATGGGTTTTGCTCGATTAAAACCAAGATGTCAGTAAGGCTGCATTCCTTCTGGAGACTCCAGGGGGAACAACTTCCCCTTGTGTGCTCAGATTCTAGAGGTGGTTTATAGACATTGGCTCATGGTCTTTTCCTCCATGGTTAAAACCAACTGTAGTGTCTCCAAATCTCACTTTGAATTTCACCCACCTGTCTCTCAAGGATGCCTACAATTACATTGGGACTGAAGCATCTCCCCATCTCAAGATCCTTAATTTAATCATACTCATGAAGTCTCTTGTGCCACATAAAATAACATTCACCAATTCTAGAGATTATGATGTAAATGTTTTTGGGAGGTCATTTTTTCTACCTGTGATACAAAGAACATTTTGGATTTTTAAAAAAATGTATCTTGGCTTTTCTAGAACCTCATACAAATAAGAAATTTTATTTTGTTTTGTTCCTTAGCAAGAATTGATCTTCACTTCGAAATATCATGCTACTGATGGCAGCATGCCTATTTGAATTACCAAAAAGGAAAAAGAAAAAAAGGTAAAGGGGAAAGAGCTCCGTTGCTATATCCCTCTGCACTTGTTGCCATCACAGTCTCTGTATTTTAAGAAGGTGTAAGCCTAGCACATCTGTCCTCTACCCTAATGTGTGCCTGAGCATTTCTGTATTGAAATACACATTGTTTTATTATAAATTGCTTTTCTTTTATTTGGTAATATAAGCAGGACATTATGTTGCTATTTTTCTTTAAAAATGTATATATAGGCAAACGATAAAATCTATGAATTTTATTCCAGCGTAGTAAAGGAAACGATCCCGTAGGCTCGTTCCACAGCTCAGTGGTTATGGGAGCTAGATTCTGTGTGGCTGACTGCAGTTCAAATCATGGCTCGGGTGGCTTGAAAAACTCAGATTTGTGTTCCCAGATGCTGACTCTTGATAGAAAAGAGAAATGGAGGAAAAAAAGATTGTGGTATGACCACACCCTGTTGAGGAGGTGCTCTCTGTCTTTCTTTAGCAAGTGCATGTGCCCTCTGGCAATTAAAAAATGTAAATAAAGTAAAATATTTTCTATAGAAGAGGAGGGCATTATCTGTTATGTATATCTCAGAATCCTGCTTCTCCTCTCAACCAAGGAGAGTCTCTTCTCCAGGCTGACTGCATCATTTGTGCATTGGGTTTTACTGTGATCTCCATCAGAATTCCAGTGATCTTTGGGAACAGCAGCTAACATAATGGCTATGTTGCTGGACTCCCATGTAGTTGACTGTGGTTTGAGTCCCGGACCTGGTGGCTTAAACTCACGCCGGATGCATGTGCGTGCGTGCCCAAGATCCCGAGAGGAGAATGGAGGAGAAGGGATTGTGGCATGACCATCTCCCCTGGGGTATAATTTCTCTCTTTCTGTCTGTCTGTCTCTTTCTGTCTTTCTGGCAAGTGCACACACAGCATAGCAAAAACCTTAAAAAAAAAAAGAATTTCAGTGAACCTCTGGTGCCAAGGGCATCAAACAATTCATCATGATATTAATAAATTCCATAGTTCTGGCAACCTTCCCAACACCACGACTTTCTTAGGAGGATCTCTGAGGGAAGCCTCTAGACTTCCAAGGACTTTGGGCTAGACTGTTCTCACAGCAGGATTTCATCCAGCCCCACATGCTTCTGATAAGGCCTATTCTGTCCTCATTATACCTCCACTTACCACATAAGCTGCCTCAATGTCTAGTCAGGAAGATTATAGCCTTTCCTGTAATGACCTCCAGGCCAGTCTCATCGACCCTGACCAGGACTGGAGGTCTGAGCTTAGTTAGCAATCACCACCTTGGCTCTTATCTCCAATAGAGCTCTGAACATTTTCCTAGTCTAATGTACACACATCCTCCCCTCATCCTTATGGATCAAATACATAATCTGTCTCCAGAAAAATCCTCATCCCCTTCTTTCTTCACCTTTTTGCTACCTGAAACATGCCTGTTTCGAAAGACCTCGTCCACCACTGCAGTTGTGTCTAGTGGTGCTTGCTCTTTCTTCACAGTGGACCGAGGACTGATGAGCTCACTGCTCCTCACCACCATTTCCAGACCACTACTCTATTTTTTCTGAAGCCCTAACCCCTTTGAAGCACATGCTACACTTAGCTGCAGTCTTTCTCTGAGTCACTTACTGCTCAGTTCTCACCAATCAGAGATTTTAGCCCCTGAATCACTGTCTTCCTCCCCACCACTATTCCCATCTTCACTCTGGGTGACTATAAAATTCACACACTTGATCAGTCCAACTCATTGACTCACTTCCTTGGCTTTCTCACTTCTAGTATATCTTCTTCCACTTGACTCCAGCCTTCCACTTTCGTGCTGAGTCAGTATCTGGACTTTGTCCACACTAATAATTAAATCATTTTCAAAATTTCTGTTGCTAGCCTCATTGTCCAACCATCACATCCTATCCCTTCAGTCCATGCCCTTTTC
>NW_006159809.1:2982120-2991550 GCF_000334495.1 Tupaia belangeri chinensis | reverse complement strand
CGTTTCAGCAATTGTTAATACGCATCAGGATCTCCAGCCTATTGGTCCCATCACTTCTTACTGTCTATCTCCTACTCATCTCCTTGCTTTTCTATTTACCCCACTTAGATTCCTGACATGTGCTCCTTGCCCATACCCTCGACACCATTTTACTCCTTTGACAGAACTCCAATATTAATAATTCACTGCCTTTTTTATGACTAAATTATAGAAAAACACATATTTGGTTGACTGATCTCCAAATTCTTTAATCAACTCACAAATATCAAGTGGCTCTTCAGCATTTCTTGACAATTCCAAGATATTCTCCAGTCACTTCATTCTCAACTCTTTGACATGACTATTTTACTTTTCCTTCTCAGCCTCTAACACCTCATCCTTCCTCACCTCCTCACCTGATGATTTTGATTTTTTTTTTTTTTAAGAGAGATTTTCGCTATAGGGCGCATGCATGAGACAGGGAAACAAAGAGACAGAAAGCGAGAAATCACCCCCTGGGGAGATGGCCATATTGCAATCTCTTCTCCTCCATTCCCCTCTCAGGATTTTGGGCATTCACACACACAGACACACACACACACACGCACACACATCATGAGTTTTTAGCCGCCGAGTCTGGAACTTGAACCACAGTAGAGATGTGGGAGTCCAGCGATGTAACCATTGTGCCATCTGCTGGCCCCATGACTTTGATTTTTATTCTACTGGAAAAGCATAAACAATAAAAATGGACTGTCATTTTATCATCAAATCTTCCAGCCTATCATGATGTCCTTTCTGATGCCTTTCTGATGTCCACCTCCTCAACTGCCTATTATCCTTCTTCCTTTTGAAGGTCAACCCTGGACATATCCTCATTTTCTCACTCAAAACTTTGCTAGTCTCCTCTCACCAGCATCATAAATTTTTCTCTTTCAATTTTCTTATTTTTATCTTTATATAACCATGTTATGGTATCTTCTTTTTTTCTGTAGAGGGTTTTTTTTCTTCCCCTAGGGTGCGTGTGCTCACTGGAGAGAGAGAGAAAGAGAGAGACAGTGAGAAGGAAAAAATGAGACCCCCCCCCCAGGATGATGACCATGCCACAATCCCTTCTCCATTCTCCTCTTGGGATCTTGGGCATGCATGCATAAGCACCTGGTGTGATTTTCAAGTCACCAGGTCTGGGTCTCAAACCGCCATGTGAGAATCCAGCAACATAATGGCTATACCATCTTCCAGCCCTGTAGTATCTTCTTAAAACCCTCCCTTAAACTAAAGACCCTTCTACTATTTCACTTTTCCCTTTCTCCCACTTATAATTTTATTTCTCTCCCCATGTTATTTTGTTAATTCATCTTAGTCACTTCCCACCATTTTATTGAAGCTATTTTTGTCAGTAATGGCCTCATCTCAAATGTAATGATCTTCACCTTATTTAACTTCTAGGTAGTTTGTGAAACAGTAGGTACTTTCTCCTTAAAATGCCAGTATCCTATTTGCTAGTTTCTTTTTGTCTTTTTAATTTTCTTGTTTTGGAGTTCTCTGTCAGACTCAGTCAGGGCATCCTTCTATATTTAACTATTTGCCCTAGATTATTGTATATATTCCCTGGTTTTAGTCATACATTAATAACTCCCACATTCATTCCCCAGCTCTTCTCACTCTCCTGAACTCTAGATTTAAAGATCAACTGCTGGTTCATTCAATATCTCTGCTTATCTATCTGCTACCTATCTATCTCAAACTTACCAGGGCCCACATCTTTCCTGACTTCTGCTCTAGAACCTATTCCTTCTCATCTTCTTTCCAGTAAATGGAATCACCAGTCTCCTAGTTGCTCAGCACCAAATTTAGGAGTCATTTTGGACTGCTATTTCAATCTTCTATAAGCAAATCTAGCTTTACTTTCAAAACATGTCCCAAATCCAATCCCTTCTCACTATCTCTACCATTACACTCTGATTTAAGCCACTTCCCTCCTCAAGTCTCCACAGGAGAGCTGCTAACTGGTCTCCCTGTGTCTACGTGTATCTCCATCCTTCTATTCTCCACATAGCAGCCAGAGATCTCTTAAAAGTATAGAAAGAGTATGTCTATTTCCTGTTCACAGTCCTTTAACTGCTTCTCCTGATACACAGAATGAAATTCAAACTTAACCTGCTGCTGAAGGCTTTTAATGTTTAAATATTCATCTGTTCTCCCACATTTTCCAGAGCCCTTGAAGTTGGCCAGGTTGTGTGATTAGCTCTTGGAAATGGATTGTGAGGAGAAGTGATATGATTAAAACTCCTGTGCTACTCTTAGTTTCTTCTTCCTTTAACGTAGCAACCAAGGAGCTCAGGTTGGGATGGCTGACCCCCAAGATGGAAATAGCTTACAATCAAGTAGTGTTTTCAGGGAGTTGCCAAGGAGAAAAGTTGGACCTACACCAGATTGAAACTGAGGGATGAATAAACTGTATATTAATCCACTGAGACTTGAAGGGTTACCTGTTACTCCAGCATAGCATAGCCTGCCCTGACTAACATGTAGTCAACATGACCTTCTTTTCTAATCTCATGTGTTAGAGATCTCTCCTCCAACTCACTTCGGTTCAGTAACCCAGGCCTTACTGCCAAACCCATTTCCACCTCAGGGTCTTTTATTCTAGCTGATTCTTCTACCTAGAAAGTCCTTTGAGATCATCACATGGCACGTTCCATTCCATTATTCAGATCTTTGTTCAAATACTACCTCCGCAGGAAGGGCTTCTTTGATCTTCTTATTTGAAACTACTGAGTAGCTGCAAAAGTCATGACACATTGTTGCATAGGAAAACATAGAAAACTTGTCATGACTTTTCCTTTAAAAAAAAAACTTTTGTACACATCAATCACTACACATCACTTAGCATGTAAAGTGAATTTATCCAACATGAACACTCTTCACACCAAGTTTTCTTCTATTCAATACTTTCCACTACTCTCTGTTCTTTTATACTTTTCATTTTAATATTTATCAGTACTCAAAATCACACACCTTTCAGTTTATTTGCTTGATGTCTATCCCTCTAAATGAAGAATAAATATTTTTGTTGTTGCTGTTCTCTGCTGTAGCCTTAACATTTAGAACAGTGCATGGCGTGTAGTTGATGTGTATATTCAGTGCGTTAATGGTGCCAATTATTAAACTCTTTCTGTATCCTTGACCTTTGCTATGAGTGTCTACATTTCTTGTCACTGAAGAAGTGGATTATAGCTTCCCAACTTTGAATCTAGTCTAGTTTTAGTACTTGCTTTGGATAGTAGGATATTAGTAAATGTGACACAAATATCATCTTGAAAAGTGCTTGCAGGGGCCTGGTAGTGTGGTGTTAAAGGCACTAGACTCCCACATCGCCAACTATGGTTTGAGTCCTGGACATGGCAGCTTGCTTTTTCACTTTCTTTCCTTCTCTCCTTCTGTCATTCTCTCATTCTCTCCCTTCTTCTTTCTCTCTCTCTCATCAAATTTAAAAAATAATAATAAGGGGCCATCAGGTGGCATGGTGGTTAAGGCACTGGACTTCCATGTGGCTAACTGTAGTTCAAGTCCTGGTCCTGGAAGTTTACTTTCTCATTATCTTGCTCTCTCTCTGGTCACATATGACCAATATCAAATTTTAAAAAATAATAATAAATAAAATTAAGTAAAGTAGCTATTTTAAAAAGTAACAAAAAATAAAATTAAATGAAATAATTTTTTTAAAAAGAAAAAGTGCTTTCACGTGTCTATTTTCCTTTTTCACTTTTGCCAATGAATATACTTTGGCTGGCCTGTGGAAGGGTGAAAGACACATGCAGCAGAGCTGAGTGGCTCCTGTGACCCTTGCTCAGACTAGATTAGATCAGATGGCAGCTGGTTGGTCCCAGACATGTGGGTGAGCCCAGTATAGACTCAGACCATCCCAGCCCACATTTGCCAAATGCTGAACTATTGTTTATTGCTGTATACCACTGAGGTCTAGTTGTTTGTTATATGGCATGATTGTAACAATAGGTAACTGATACACCAGGCTCAATAAATAGCTGGTGAATGTCTACAGTGGATGTTTTACTCTTTCATTTTTAAGGATTCATAAACATATCTGCCTCCTGTGTACCTGGTTTGATCATCTGTTTACCCATTTTCCAAGTTAGCAAACGGGCAAGTACTAATTCTTTCCTCTTTCTCACTTCTCACTGCTACTTCCTCCTAAACACCTAATGGCCTATTTTTTTTTTTTTTGAGAGATTTTTTCGCTATAGGGCGCGTGCGCTCGCCAGACAGACAGACAGAGACATAGAGGCAGAAAGCGAGAAATCACCCCCCAGGGGAGATGGTCACGCCGCAATCCCTTCTCCTCCACTCTCCTCTTGGGATCTTAGGCATGCACGCACACGCGCCCGGCATGAGTTTTAAGCCACCAGGTCTGGAATGCAAGCCGTGGTTGACTATGTGGGAGTCCAGCGACATAGCCATTACGCTAACTTCTGGTTCCCACCTAATGGCCTATTAAACCAACCAGTTTCACTTTAAAAACTCTGACATCTGATGTCTCCAGTCCTGTATTTCTTTCTTTCCTTTTCTTTCTTTCTTCATCTTTTTCTTTTTTCTTTTTTTTTTTAGAGAGGTTTTTTGTTACGGAGTTCATGTGCTTGCCAGAGACACAGAGAGTGATATATAGAGAGAAAGTGAGAAACCATCCACCAGGGGTATGGCCACACCGCAATCCCTTCTCCTCCATTCTCCTCTTGGGATTTTGGCCACACATGCACATGCACCTGGTGTGAGTCTCAAGCTGCTGGGTCCAGGACTCAAACAACAGTCGACCAGGTAGGAGTCCAGTGACTTAACCACCATGCCACCTGCTGTCCCCTACAGCCCTATATTTCTAACAAAATTTTGCCTCATTGTTACAGTACCTTCCTATTTGGAATTCCTACCAATAGTTTCTTCCCTGATCCAAAACAGTTTCCACACTTTTTTTTTTTTTTTAAAGAATTATTTCATTTAACTTTTTCTTTCTTTCTTCCTTTCTTTTTCTCTTTTTCCTTTCTTTCTTTCTTCCTTTCTTTCTTTCTTTCTCTCTTTTTCTCTTTTTCTTCTTTCTTATTTTAATTTGAACAGAGAAGGACCAAGTGAGAGAAAGAGAGAGAAGGAAAGTGAGAAAGCAAGCTGCCAAATCTGGAACTTGAACTGCAGTCAGCCATGTGGGTGTCCAGCACCTTTGAACACTATGCCATCTATGGGTTCCAGTTTCAGCACTTGCATTACTTTTATTAGCTTTAAAAACAAGTGTAAATTTATAGCTTAATAAAAGAGTGATGGGGGGGGGCTAGCAGGTGGCATAGTGGTTAAGGCACTGGACTCCAACATGGCTGACGTAGGTTCAAGTCTTCAACCTGATGGCTTGAAAAATCACACTGGGTGCATGTGCCTGCAAGCCCAAAATTCTAGTAGGATAATGGAAGAGAAGAGATTGTAACTTGGTCATCCCCCCAGGGGATGGTTTCTTACATTCCCTCTCACTGTCTCTTTCTGTCTTTCTTCAGCAAGTGCCCTATGGCAAAACCCTTAAAAAAGAAAGAGTAAGGGGCTACTCTTAAAATTTTTTTCCCAAATTACTTAAAAGAAACCCTTAGGAAATAATTTAAAACATAATTATATAAAGAAAGAAACATAACCTGAACAATTTCAATAAGGGGAGTGGCACGAAAGAAACATAATCTAAATCATTGGTACTTAACTGTCTGATGTTAAAATAAATTTATCATTCCTCATAGAAAATAAGTTAGTAAGATTGTTAAAATGCAAATTAGGGGCCAGCAGATGGTGTAGTAGCTACATTGCTGGCCTCCCACATGGCCGACCCAGTGTCTTGAAACTCACGCCAGGCATACACCCATGCGTGCACAAGATCCTGGGAGAAAAGGGGATTGCGGCATGGCCATATCCTCTCAGGGGTGATTTCTCACTGTCTCTGTCTCTCCCTGGTGAGCACATGTGCCCTAAAGGCAAAAACCTCTACCCAAAAAAAAGGTAATTAAAGAGGATTCAACATCATCCCTGAGGTTGTATCACTCTTGTGCACTTGCTTTCTGAGTGTGAAATAAAAGGGTGGACTCCTGGTGACAAATTCTAGTAACTCTCAGCCTGTCTTGTCTAAGTCCAGCAATGAGCTTCACTAAGTTTCCACTAATAGCTGTGATGGTAATGAACGGCCACAGTGCTTATGAGTTGTGATCTTATGTTTCTTTCATTTCACTTTAATGTTACCCATGGGTAAATTTTTAATGCAAAAGATGGTAAGTAGAAATGAAAAGTATTTGTTCCTCCAATGTGTCGTGCTTCCTCTTGCCTAAGATTTTCATAAATGAAGTTAACGTGTCTAGATCTCTTTCCATCCCCATAACCTCACTTCTCTTAATTAGATAGAATTATATTTGCTTACAAATGACATAAAATCTGTTCATCAAAGACTTAAGGAGACAGAAGCTTCATTGCTTTTCATAACAAGAAGCCCCAAGCTAGGTAGTTTAGGGCTGGTAAGTGGATCAATGATATCCTCAAGGGTATCCCAGGTTCTTTATATTAATGATTTCTGATCCAATCAATCTTTAGTAGGTAAGAATTGTTTTCATAGATAAATGTGTAGCTCCCTTCTAGGCCACTTGTCTGTGTTTCAGAGAGGAAGGGAGAAAAGCAAAAGGCTAAAAAAGATTTCTCCTTGCAGCAGGTGCTTTCTTATTCTGGAAAGAAGCTTGACCTAGAGGCTTCCTCCTGTACCCCATTGCCCAGAACTCTGTCACATGACCTGTGCTCTCTCTAAGGAGGGCTGAAACGTTGACAGTATCTCCTGTAGAAAAGGCAAAACAGAAGAGACTATACAAGGTTTTTATGTAGCCAATCTGCAGTCTCTGCAACAATGACCAACCCTCTACCCCACTACTAATTCTTACTCATTCTTTAGATCTCAGCCCCACACCATTCAGACAATGTGAACTTTTATATGCTCTTTTAGCATTAATAATTTTAAAATAGGTTTAGTTATTTTTTTTTCACAAGTTAAAGAGACAAACAGAAGGTGGCAGAGAGACCATCCTGAATGCGGTCTTGTTGCTTAGTACATCCTCCTCTTCAGCCACTCAGATCAGGGCACTTGCATGTTTGACTTATTCAAGAAAGTCTCTGGATTTGAACATGGAACCCTCCCATGTAGGTTGTTAGCCTCACAGAATGTAGTGCTCTACCACTGCATCACCATTGAGCTTCGTTATTAATATTCTTTACTTGTTCTTTTTGTTTGTTTGTTTGTTTTGATTTGGTTTTTGCCATAGGGCGTGTGCTGGCCAGAGAGAGAAACAGGGAAAGTGAAAAATCACCTCCAGGACGATGGCCATACCACAATCCCTTCTTCTCCATTCTCCTCTCAGGAGTTTGGGCACACACTCTGGGTGTGAATTTCAAGCTACTGGGCAGGACTTGAACCATGGCCAGCATAAAGGAAGCCAGCATCTTAAACCACCATGCTCTGGCTGGCCCCATTTTTTTGTTTTTTTACTAATTATTAAGACAACTTGTAATTATGAATTGATTTGAATTTGATATTGGATTAATGTCTTAATATCTGTTTCTCCCATTTGACTGTAAGCTCCTTGAAGGCAGAAATCATGTTCAATTTTTGCTGATCATTGTATCCTTGGATCCAGGGAAGCCATGATGTAGGCTTTCTATAAATGTTTAGATCTACATTTATGCAGCATGAAGGCATTCAATGTTAGTAGACCTTAACAATTACTATTTTAAAAGCAAAGTGATAATAAAAATAAAAGGTGCCTAACCTGAGTTGTATTAATGATAATGTGTTAGAAACCAGTAACCTATGTAATAATTATTTTCAACCACAAAATCAGGTTATAGTTCTCCAATGGAATCTAATTACTTGCCTCATTCCTCTTGTTTATGAGAAAGACGTGTCTAGGAAAAATAAAACTCAATTGTTTCAAAAGTGTAGCTTAATTTTAAATTATGGCAATGTTCATCTATTTTTCCCTCTAAATTTTAATTATTAAGGTGCTTAATTAAGTAGTTATATTAATCACAGTCTTGTGAAAGGTCTTACAAAATACACACCAGAGCTGAAAAAGCCTGTGCTGGTATAGTTTATCTGTTTCCTTTCCCTGGGTTTTGTCAAAATCTGCCTACCCATGAGGTTGTGTCTCACCTGGGACACTGTGTACTGTATCAGGAAAAAGATGGAGCATGAAAGGTTGGCCTTTCCCGTGTTTTAAAGAGCATGGCTGCAGTGTTTCCCCTCACCCTCCTATGCCATAGGGCATGTGCTGGCCAGAGAGAGAAACAGGGAGCCTAGAGATGCTTTTGCATTGATCATCTGAACAGTGTGTGGCTGGAGTTCTCTCCCTGTGCTCATATCATTGTCTGGTGAGGCTCCTAAGTTGAGAGGATGAAATCTTCCAACTGCTGCGCAAACTCTACTCCCATTAGTTTTCTGAATCGATACTTTATTGCATTATTTCTTTTTTTCACCTTTGCTTCACCTGAAGAGCCTGGGAAAAGCCTTTGTGCTACTGTGTGATGAGTAAACAGAGAAAAATAAGGAAGTGATACCATTCAGGAAATTGATAGGAAGGAAAGCTTCTCACTGAAATACACTTATTTCGGTCAACAGAATACATTTTAGAAAGTGGTTATTTCACTTAAATACAATTAGTTTAGCCAACGGAATACATTTTAGAAAGTGGTTATTTCACTTACTTACAGCCCTGTCATCTGAACTTAAAAAGATAAGGCACGCACACAAATTTAAAGCTCATGCCAGTTGTACTTAGCAGCAAAGGTGCGGAAATTTAAAGAAGACATTAACAAGTAATTACTGGGTTGTCAGAAAAGTCCCGATGTATTTCTTCTATGCAAAAGTGCATCATGACTTTTCTGATACCCAATACTACTGAAAACAAGAAGGCTAAGATCAAGTACTACTTATTGTCTAGGAGAAATCCAGGGAATTATGCAATAGAAAAAACTGTACTGGTAGATGCCAAGAAGATAATTGGTAAATTAAACATCTAGATCTGATTAAATCTCTTAGTAAACTGAAATTGAATGATGTAATTTCAGAAAGTCTGTCTTAAATGAACAGGCAACATATTTAACAGTGATGTTAAGAGAAGCATTCTAATTATAGACAGGAATAAGGAAATGATGTTTACCATCACCAGTTTTAATTAACAGTGTTCTTTGAAGATCGAGTGAAAAAGAAGGACATAGACACCACATGTAACATAAAAAAGATAATAATTTATAGACTACATGATTATCTCAGGAAAACCTACTGTAAAAATAACAGGAAAAGCATTAGAACTTTAGCTAAAGTATAGGGCTCACTAAGAGAGCTGATGCACCAGCCTGCAGCATAGTGGCTAGAGAG
>NW_006159809.1:2950595-2968489 GCF_000334495.1 Tupaia belangeri chinensis | reverse complement strand
TGAGAGATTTTTTCGCTATAGGGCGCGTGCGCTCGCCAGACAGACAGACAGAGACATAGAGGCAGAAAGCGAGAAATCACCCCCCAGGGGAGATGGTCACGCCGCAATCCCTTCTCCTCCACTCTCCTCTTGGGATCTTAGGCATGCACGCACACGCGCCCGGCATGAGTTTTAAGCCACCAGGTCTGGAATGCAAGCCGTGGTTGACTATGTGGGAGTCCAGCGACATAGCCATTACGCTAACTTCTGGTTCCCACCTAATGGCCTATTAAACCAACCAGTTTCACTTTAAAAACTCTGACATCTGATGTCTCCAGTCCTGTATTTCTTTCTTTCCTTTTCTTTCTTTCTTCATCTTTTTCTTTTTTCTTTTTTTTTTTAGAGAGGTTTTTTGTTACGGAGTTCATGTGCTTGCCAGAGACACAGAGAGTGATATATAGAGAGAAAGTGAGAAACCATCCACCAGGGGTATGGCCACACCGCAATCCCTTCTCCTCCATTCTCCTCTTGGGATTTTGGCCACACATGCACATGCACCTGGTGTGAGTCTCAAGCTGCTGGGTCCAGGACTCAAACAACAGTCGACCAGGTAGGAGTCCAGTGACTTAACCACCATGCCACCTGCTGTCCCCTACAGCCCTATATTTCTAACAAAATTTTGCCTCATTGTTACAGTACCTTCCTATTTGGAATTCCTACCAATAGTTTCTTCCCTGATCCAAAACAGTTTCCACACTTTTTTTTTTTTTTTAAAGAATTATTTCATTTAACTTTTTCTTTCTTTCTTTCTTTCTCTTTTTCCTTTCTTTCTTTCTTCCTTTCTTTCTTTCTTTCTCTCTTTTTCTCTTTTTCTTCTTTCTTATTTTAATTTGAACAGAGAAGGACCAAGTGAGAGAAAGAGAGAGAAGGAAAGTGAGAAAGCAAGCTGCCAAATCTGGAACTTGAACTGCAGTCAGCCATGTGGGTGTCCAGCACCTTTGAACACTATGCCATCTATGGGTTCCAGTTTCAGCACTTGCATTACTTTTATTAGCTTTAAAAACAAGTGTAAATTTATAGCTTAATAAAAGAGTGATGGGGGGGGGCTAGCAGGTGGCATAGTGGTTAAGGCACTGGACTCCAACATGGCTGACGTAGGTTCAAGTCTTCAACCTGATGGCTTGAAAAATCACACTGGGTGCATGTGCCTGCAAGCCCAAAATTCTAGTAGGATAATGGAAGAGAAGAGATTGTAACTTGGTCATCCCCCCAGGGGATGGTTTCTTACATTCCCTCTCACTGTCTCTTTCTGTCTTTCTTCAGCAAGTGCCCTATGGCAAAACCCTTAAAAAAGAAAGAGTAAGGGGCTACTCTTAAAATTTTTTTCCCAAATTACTTAAAAGAAACCCTTAGGAAATAATTTAAAACATAATTATATAAAGAAAGAAACATAACCTGAACAATTTCAATAAGGGGAGTGGCACGAAAGAAACATAATCTAAATCATTGGTACTTAACTGTCTGATGTTAAAATAAATTTATCATTCCTCATAGAAAATAAGTTAGTAAGATTGTTAAAATGCAAATTAGGGGCCAGCAGATGGTGTAGTAGCTACATTGCTGGCCTCCCACATGGCCGACCCAGTGTCTTGAAACTCACGCCAGGCATACACCCATGCGTGCACAAGATCCTGGGAGAAAAGGGGATTGCGGCATGGCCATATCCTCTCAGGGGTGATTTCTCACTGTCTCTGTCTCTCCCTGGTGAGCACATGTGCCCTAAAGGCAAAAACCTCTACCCAAAAAAAAGGTAATTAAAGAGGATTCAACATCATCCCTGAGGTTGTATCACTCTTGTGCACTTGCTTTCTGAGTGTGAAATAAAAGGGTGGACTCCTGGTGACAAATTCTAGTAACTCTCAGCCTGTCTTGTCTAAGTCCAGCAATGAGCTTCACTAAGTTTCCACTAATAGCTGTGATGGTAATGAACGGCCACAGTGCTTATGAGTTGTGATCTTATGTTTCTTTCATTTCACTTTAATGTTACCCATGGGTAAATTTTTAATGCAAAAGATGGTAAGTAGAAATGAAAAGTATTTGTTCCTCCAATGTGTCGTGCTTCCTCTTGCCTAAGATTTTCATAAATGAAGTTAACGTGTCTAGATCTCTTTCCATCCCCATAACCTCACTTCTCTTAATTAGATAGAATTATATTTGCTTACAAATGACATAAAATCTGTTCATCAAAGACTTAAGGAGACAGAAGCTTCATTGCTTTTCATAACAAGAAGCCCCAAGCTAGGTAGTTTAGGGCTGGTAAGTGGATCAATGATATCCTCAAGGGTATCCCAGGTTCTTTATATTAATGATTTCTGATCCAATCAATCTTTAGTAGGTAAGAATTGTTTTCATAGATAAATGTGTAGCTCCCTTCTAGGCCACTTGTCTGTGTTTCAGAGAGGAAGGGAGAAAAGCAAAAGGCTAAAAAAGATTTCTCCTTGCAGCAGGTGCTTTCTTATTCTGGAAAGAAGCTTGACCTAGAGGCTTCCTCCTGTACCCCATTGCCCAGAACTCTGTCACATGACCTGTGCTCTCTCTAAGGAGGGCTGAAACGTTGACAGTATCTCCTGTAGAAAAGGCAAAACAGAAGAGACTATACAAGGTTTTTATGTAGCCAATCTGCAGTCTCTGCAACAATGACCAACCCTCTACCCCACTACTAATTCTTACTCATTCTTTAGATCTCAGCCCCACACCATTCAGACAATGTGAACTTTTATATGCTCTTTTAGCATTAATAATTTTAAAATAGGTTTAGTTATTTTTTTTTCACAAGTTAAAGAGACAAACAGAAGGTGGCAGAGAGACCATCCTGAATGCGGTCTTGTTGCTTAGTACATCCTCCTCTTCAGCCACTCAGATCAGGGCACTTGCATGTTTGACTTATTCAAGAAAGTCTCTGGATTTGAACATGGAACCCTCCCATGTAGGTTGTTAGCCTCACAGAATGTAGTGCTCTACCACTGCATCACCATTGAGCTTCGTTATTAATATTCTTTACTTGTTCTTTTTGTTTGTTTGTTTGTTTTGATTTGGTTTTTGCCATAGGGCGTGTGCTGGCCAGAGAGAGAAACAGGGAAAGTGAAAAATCACCTCCAGGACGATGGCCATACCACAATCCCTTCTTCTCCATTCTCCTCTCAGGAGTTTGGGCACACACTCTGGGTGTGAATTTCAAGCTACTGGGCAGGACTTGAACCATGGCCAGCATAAAGGAAGCCAGCATCTTAAACCACCATGCTCTGGCTGGCCCCATTTTTTTGTTTTTTTACTAATTATTAAGACAACTTGTAATTATGAATTGATTTGAATTTGATATTGGATTAATGTCTTAATATCTGTTTCTCCCATTTGACTGTAAGCTCCTTGAAGGCAGAAATCATGTTCAATTTTTGCTGATCATTGTATCCTTGGATCCAGGGAAGCCATGATGTAGGCTTTCTATAAATGTTTAGATCTACATTTATGCAGCATGAAGGCATTCAATGTTAGTAGACCTTAACAATTACTATTTTAAAAGCAAAGTGATAATAAAAATAAAAGGTGCCTAACCTGAGTTGTATTAATGATAATGTGTTAGAAACCAGTAACCTATGTAATAATTATTTTCAACCACAAAATCAGGTTATAGTTCTCCAATGGAATCTAATTACTTGCCTCATTCCTCTTGTTTATGAGAAAGACGTGTCTAGGAAAAATAAAACTCAATTGTTTCAAAAGTGTAGCTTAATTTTAAATTATGGCAATGTTCATCTATTTTTCCCTCTAAATTTTAATTATTAAGGTGCTTAATTAAGTAGTTATATTAATCACAGTCTTGTGAAAGGTCTTACAAAATACACACCAGAGCTGAAAAAGCCTGTGCTGGTATAGTTTATCTGTTTCCTTTCCCTGGGTTTTGTCAAAATCTGCCTACCCATGAGGTTGTGTCTCACCTGGGACACTGTGTACTGTATCAGGAAAAAGATGGAGCATGAAAGGTTGGCCTTTCCCGTGTTTTAAAGAGCATGGCTGCAGTGTTTCCCCTCACCCTCCTATGCCATAGGGCATGTGCTGGCCAGAGAGAGAAACAGGGAGCCTAGAGATGCTTTTGCATTGATCATCTGAACAGTGTGTGGCTGGAGTTCTCTCCCTGTGCTCATATCATTGTCTGGTGAGGCTCCTAAGTTGAGAGGATGAAATCTTCCAACTGCTGCGCAAACTCTACTCCCATTAGTTTTCTGAATCGATACTTTATTGCATTATTTCTTTTTTTCACCTTTGCTTCACCTGAAGAGCCTGGGAAAAGCCTTTGTGCTACTGTGTGATGAGTAAACAGAGAAAAATAAGGAAGTGATACCATTCAGGAAATTGATAGGAAGGAAAGCTTCTCACTGAAATACACTTATTTCGGTCAACAGAATACATTTTAGAAAGTGGTTATTTCACTTAAATACAATTAGTTTAGCCAACGGAATACATTTTAGAAAGTGGTTATTTCACTTACTTACAGCCCTGTCATCTGAACTTAAAAAGATAAGGCACGCACACAAATTTAAAGCTCATGCCAGTTGTACTTAGCAGCAAAGGTGCGGAAATTTAAAGAAGACATTAACAAGTAATTACTGGGTTGTCAGAAAAGTCCCGATGTATTTCTTCTATGCAAAAGTGCATCATGACTTTTCTGATACCCAATACTACTGAAAACAAGAAGGCTAAGATCAAGTACTACTTATTGTCTAGGAGAAATCCAGGGAATTATGCAATAGAAAAAACTGTACTGGTAGATGCCAAGAAGATAATTGGTAAATTAAACATCTAGATCTGATTAAATCTCTTAGTAAACTGAAATTGAATGATGTAATTTCAGAAAGTCTGTCTTAAATGAACAGGCAACATATTTAACAGTGATGTTAAGAGAAGCATTCTAATTATAGACAGGAATAAGGAAATGATGTTTACCATCACCAGTTTTAATTAACAGTGTTCTTTGAAGATCGAGTGAAAAAGAAGGACATAGACACCACATGTAACATAAAAAAGATAATAATTTATAGACTACATGATTATCTCAGGAAAACCTACTGTAAAAATAACAGGAAAAGCATTAGAACTTTAGCTAAAGTATAGGGCTCACTAAGAGAGCTGATGCACCAGCCTGCAGCATAGTGGCTAGGGTGGCTGGATCCCACATGGCTGATAGCAGGATTTGAGTCCTGGGCCTGGCACCTTGAAAAACATGCTGCACATATATGTGTGTATTTGCCCCAAATCCCAAGAGTAGGGATAAATGGAAGAGAGGGAATTGAAGCATGGCCATCACCCATGTGAACTGATTTCTCATTTTCCTTCTCTCTCTCTCTCTCTGTCTCTCTCTGGTGAGTGCATGTGCTCTTTGACAAATCAAAAAAGATAAGGTAGCTGGTGTCCAGATAACTATTAAAAATACCAATAGTTTTCTATACACTAACAACCATCCATTAAAAAAAGGGAAAATATCCTCCCCTACTTGCCTTTGGACTCTCAGATGTGTTGCTTGGGCCTTTGAGATGATCTTGTGCCCTTCTCCTCCCCATCCTGACACCTGTTCCAGCAAAAGGCCTTGCCATACAGCAGGCCGCCTGCAGCTGGAAGGTTTTGTGACTGGAAGGCTTTATGGCTGGGACCCATTGCTCATCCTCTCCACCACTCGCCTTTGGACTCCCAGGACGTCTGCAATTTCTATAGCACATCACACAATCTCTTGTTTCTGAATTGATATTCAGTGGCTCAGTTTCAGGCACACCTGTTCTCTAGAAACAGGGAGGACTTTGGGTCATCCAGGACCAGTGACAACAGTGCAAGGTGCTGGTGAGCAATGGGGAGGTAGATCAGAAGAGAGATTGCCAATTGCCTACTCCCACATACATTTATTTGAATGCTTGGAGATACCTCAAAGAATTTAGGAAGAAATATATAGATCACCAGATGATTAGGCCAAGATATATGAGCAACCAACAAAATGTTTCTCACCCAAGGGAAGACATCAATTACTCATCACCAACAGACAACACAGTTGAGCTTGTGGAAATGTTGTATAAACAATTAAGAATATTTATAGTGACAAAAATAAAGGAGATCCAAGAGAAAAGAGACAATGAACTTCAGGAGATGAAGAAGTCCTTTCACTATTTGAAAGAAGAAATAGATACCATCTAAAAGAATCAAGTGGAATTGTTAGAGATAAAGAATGTGATACAGGAAATTAAAACCTTGCTCAAAAGTATTAAAATTAGATTAGATCATGCAGAAGACAGAATGTCGAATGTAGAAGATGAAACCTCAGACCTCTAAAAAAATCAAGAAAACTAAAAAAACAGCCAAGAAAAATGAGGATAATATGGTAAATATTAGATACTAGCAAGCATCCAGACATACCTAAACATCCAGATAATTGGTATTCAGAGGAAGAAAATAATAAGGTCATTGATAATTTATTCTATGAAATCCTGGAAGAAAACTTTCCAAATCTAGAGAGGCTTCCAGGTATCCAGACCCAAGAAATACGCAAGACCCCAAATAAAATCAATCCAAAAAGATCTTCCCCAAGGCACATCATAGCCAGATTGGCCAAAACCACAGATAAAAACAAGATATTAAAATTGGCAAGAGAGAAATGTGAAGTTACTTGTAAAGGTTATCCCATCAGGCTGACATTGGACCTCTCATGGAAAACAATGCAGGCAAGGAAAGAATGGGGAAATGTAGTCAAAATGTTAATAAAAAACAATTTTAACCAAGAATACTATACCTGACAAGATTATCCTTCATGTAGGACAAAATGATAAAAATCATTCTCAGATAAACAAAACCTGAAAGGAATGACCAACTCCAGACCAGCTCTTCAAGAAGTTCTGAAGGGAATGTTATACCAGAAAAACTAAAAAGTCAGACAGATAGATATAAGAAAACAAAAAAGAACCAAGAAAATGGCTCAATTAATGACAGGAATGAGTCCAGAAATATTGATAGTAACATTGAATGTTAATAGATTAAATATTCCAGTCAAGAGTCACAGACTGGCTGAATGGAAAAAGAAAAAAAAGAAAAAACAAACAAACAAAAAAAAAAACCCCAGAAAATCTCTATCTGTTGCCTACAAGAAACACCCCTTATGGATAAAGACATACATAGACTAAAAGTGAAGGGCTGGAAAAAGATAGTCCATGCAAATGGAAATCAAAAAGGGCTGGAGTTGCAAAAGCTGGCTCTTTGAAAAGATTACAAGACTGACACACCATTAGCTAGACTGATGAAGAAGAAAGCAAGAAATCAGATAAATCAAATATGTGATGAAACAGGCAACATTACAATAGACACAATAGAAATACAAAACATCATTAGAGGATACTATGAGCAAGTAGATGCCAAGAAAGAAGAGAACATGGAGGAGATGGACAAACTCGTGTATGCATATAATCTACCAAGATTGAATCAGGAGGATGCAGAAAACCTGAATAGACCCATAATAAGCCAGGAGATTGAATCAGTAATAACCTCCCAAAAAAGAAAAGTCCTGGTCCTTGTGGCTTCTTTTCTGAATTTTAAAAAACTTTTTTTTTTTTTTTTTTTGAGAGGTTTTTGCTATAGGACGTGTGTGCTCGCCAGAAAGACAAAGAAAGTCAGAGAGACAGAAAGTGAGAAATCACCCCCCAGGGGGGATGGCCACTCCACAATCCCTTCTCCTCCATTCTTCTCTTGGGATCTTGGGCATGCACGCACATGCGCCTGGCATGAGTTTAAGGCACTGGGTTTAAGGCAAGTTAACCCCCATTCTATTCGAATTATTTCTAAAGATCCAAAAGGAAGGAAACCTCCCATATTCATTTTGTGATGCCTCCATCATCCTCATTCCCAAAACATATAAAGATATGACAAAAAAGGAAAAATACAAACCAATATCTCTGATGAATATAGATGTAAAAATTCTCAACAAGATACTAGCAAATCATATCTGACAACATATAAAACAGATTATTTGAAACACGAAAACCGTAATGCATTATATTAACAAAAGGAAAAATTAAAAACCATATGATCATACCCATCGATTCAGAAAAAACACTTAATAAAATACAACATCCCTTCATGATTAAGACTCTTAGCAAGATTGGTATAGAAGGATCATTTCTCAACACAATAAAAGCTATATATGAAAAATCTGTAGTTGACATTATACTGAATGGGGAAAAGCTAAAAGCTTTTCCACTAAAAATTGGCACTAGTCCAGGCTGCCCACTTTCTCCACTTCTTTTCAATACAGTGCTGGAAGTCTTAGCCAATGCAATCAGAAAAGAGAATAATATAAAAGCCTTCAAACAGGCAAAGAACAGTTGAACATATCTTTAGTTGTAGATAACATGATGTTATATTTAGAATACCCAAAGATTTCCATGAAAAAACTTCTCATATCCACTTAATATATACCAATTCTCCATACTCTATGGTAGAGATTGAAATATTGGAGGGCATAAAATCAGTGCAAATAGTTATGAATGCTGAAGACAGTGTGAAATGGGGTGGGGGTGGGGGAAGGGAAGAGTATAGAGAAAGATAGCACGAGACCAAATAGAGAAGCATGAAATGACACAGAAATAGCTTATTAATTGTTAATGATAACATATATAGTATTCTCAACTGGATTGGTCTGAGAAGTATTTCATGTTGGGTGAATTCTCTTTATAAGCCAAATGACTTATAGTGATTGACTGTTTAAAAAATAATAATGAGAATGAATAAATAGTAATAATAATAGTAATCTATAAAATAAATTACACATTCCAATAAAAAATCTTCTTGAAGTAATAAATGAATAAGTGGAAAGATACAAAATCAACATCCAAAAATCTATAGCATTCCTAAATATGAACAAGTTGAACGAGGTAGATCTGAAGAAAGGAATCTCTTTTACCATAGCCACAAAATGTGTACGATACCTAGGGATAAACATAACTAAGAAAGTCAAAGACCTTTACAAAGAAAACTATGAAAATCTTTAAAAAGATATTGACAATGACACAAAAAAGTGGAAGGACATCCCATGTTTCTTGATTGGAAGAATTAATATAACGAAAATGGCAATTCTACACAAATAAATCTACATATTTAACACAATTCCAATCAAACTACCAGAGACATTCATTACAGATACAGAAAAGACAGTTACAGAATTTGTCTGGAATCATAAAAGACCTTGTATTGCCAAAGCCATTCTGCACAAGAAGAGTGGTGTTAGTGGGATCTCACTCCTTGACCCCAAACTATACTATAAAGCTGTGATAATCAAAATAGCATGGTACTGGCACAAAAACAAACAGGTGTACCAACAAATAAATCTCAGAAATACACGCCAAAACTTACAGCCAACTGATTTTTGGCAAAGTCGATCCAGTGGAAAAAGGAAAACCTCTTTAGCAAATGGTGCTGGAAAAACTGGGTATCCACCTGCAGAAGATGAAACTGAATCCCCATCTTTCACCACTAACAAAAATCAACTCAAAATGGATCAAAGATCTGAACTTAAGACTTCAAACTATACAATTATTGGTGTAAAACTCTGGGAAACTCTGGGGAGACATTGTGGTTGGCAAAGACTTCTTAAATAAGACTCCTAAAGCATGGAAAGTAATCCCTAAAATAGACAAATGGGATTATATCAAATTAAGATGTTTCTGCACAGGAAAGGACACAGTAATTAGTGTGAATTGACAACTCTCAGAATGGGAGAATATTTTTGTAAACTATGCATCAGAAAAGGAACTGATAACCAGAATACACAGGGAACTCGAGCAGTTTACCCGCCCCCACCCCCCCCAAAAAGATTAATCCAATTAAAAGATGGGAAAATGAGCTGAACAAAAATCTCTCTAAGGAAGACATATGAAACAGCCAAAAAGCATTTGTGGAAATGCTCAACATTCCTCATCACAAGGGAGATGAAGATTAAAATCACAATGAAATACCACCTAACCAATGTCAGAATGGCAAAGATGAAAAATACAAAAAGTAATAAGTGTTGGTGGGGATGTGGCAAAAGAGGAATTCTCCTGCACTGTTGGGTAGGAATGTAAATTGGTCCAGCCACTGTGGAAAAAAGTATGGAGGTTTCTTAAAGACCTACAAATAGAACTATCATTTGATCCAGCAATCCCAGTTCTGGGTATCTACCCAAAGGATAGGAGATTGCTCAGTTGGAAAAGTGCTTGCACATCAGTGTTTATTGCGGCATTATTCATGATTGCTAAGACATGGAACCAACCCAAATGTCCATGTACGAATAAATGGATTGAAAAATTGTGGCGCATATACTCTATGGAACACTATTCAGCCATAAAAAAACAAGACCCTCAAATTTGATAGAAAGTGGTCGAATATGGAAGATTTATTGCTGAGTGAAGCAAGGCAGGCTATTAAAAAATATATTGTAGGTATCCACTTGATATACTGACTATCTGCACTCTATGGTAGAGAGAAGACAGTGTGGAATGGGGGGAGGGGAGAAGGGTAGAGTATAGAAAAGGAAATCAGGGAGAAAAAATAAAGGCATGACATTTGTGGGACACAGAAATGTTTTATTACCTGTTAATGATAACATGTACAGTATTCCTAACTAGACTGGTCTGAGAAGTATTTCATGTTGGGTAAATTCTGTTTCCACGCCAAATGATGTATAGTGATCAAATGTTTCAAAAAAAATAATAAGAATAAAAATAAAATAAAAAAGGAAAATCATTGCATCTTAGCAATAAAAAATGTTAAATGTATATATAACACATACGTGTATTTATGTCTTATTTCATATTATGTATAATAAAACTTTTAAAGACATGTGCAGGGTTTATTTGAAGAAATAACACAAAAAAAGAAAAGACTGGACTCTTACATAGAAGACACACCATGTTTATACATTTAAAAAACTTGCTGTGCTCACAAACTCTTCAAACTTAACTTCTATGTTCAATATATTCCCAATAAATACTCCAATAAGACTTTTTAATAGGGTTATTTAATTATTAAAAAATACTTTGTTCATATGAGGAAGAGAGAGATATAGGCACTCTTTACAGGGTTTGGTCTTGCCCCTATCCCCCCTTTCCATTCCTCAGATCTTGGGCACTCCTGTGTATGCCTGATATGTTCCTAGTAAAGGGGGCCAGGGTTTCAAACCAGTCTCCAAGTGGGATCTGGCTTCACTCAAGCAGCACTTTACCTCTGTGCCATGGAGCCAGTCTCAGTTAGGGGTATTTTAAATAATCAATCCAGACTTTATAAGGAAAGATAGCTGCATGTCAGTACTATTAGAAAAATAGTCAGTAAAATAGATCAGAGACAGCCCAGGTATAAATAAAATTCAATGTAGGACAAAGGTAATATATCAATAGGGAAATAATCATTTAACACATGACATTGAGATAGAGGATGAACATATATAACATTTTTAAATATACCAAATTAAATGATTGATTGATTAAATATTTCAGAAGAATTTCTAAACCATACAGATAAATAAAATTGTTTGTGTATATTTATTTACTTTGGGGTTGAAGAAGGACTTTCTAAGAATTGGTGATTATTGTGCTCAGGCAGCGAGATCAGGTTTGATTTTCCTTCCAGATCAGAATTCCCTTCTGATTACATTTTAATGCAACTATTGTTAAAACAATAAATATTGTACCTCATTAAGAATTAAGCACTTACAAAAAAATAGTGTGAAGAAAAACAAAGTGAAAATCAAAACTAATCTCACTGTCTGAACACTACTATCACCAATTCTTAGGAATTATTTCATTCCAGGACTTTTTTTCTATGCACAGGATCTTTCTATAGGGCGGGCGTCACCACGCTCTGCACAGGATCTTTCTTAGAGTTATAGTATATGATATACACAATTTCATTTAGCATTTAATATAATAAAGTAAGATTTTGTAGTATAAAGTAAGATTTTGTAATTGTGCAGATAATATTTAATAGCAAGTTATTTTTCTTTGAACAGTAGATCAAGAAGCTCCTGGATTCATCTACTTAGTCAGAACACAAATAATTTGCATTTTTTTGTATTGCTGTGTAATGTGCTCTTCAACTGTTTTATACACAACAGCTTTGTTTTTTCATCTGCTCCATCTCTGTTTTGCAGTTATTGACATTTACCGATGCTATGCTGTTTTCAAAATGCCGAGGAGGAGTTGGGAGGAAATGGAACAAGGACATTTTTATCCAGGTGTACAAAGGAAGAAAAGAAAAACACAGACTAAGAAGAAAGGGTGAAAGCTTCCAGACAGATCCTGGCAAAAAACCCAGCTCTTGGAAAACTGGCCCTAGCCCCAGGAGCAGTGAACAGCACAAATCCATTGAGGAAGATGCTGGGAGGTGAAGAATCAACTTTGGACCGCACAGCTGTCCTTAATTCCAACCTACTGGACCCTCAGGATGACTGTGATCTAAAGTCCCTTCTTGATGATAACATAGTTCCAAGTTGTGCAAATATTAACTGTTTATGAAGACAATCAGTACCTTACAACGACATATAAAGTGCAGGACAAATTCACCACCCAAACACAAACGCAGAGTTCAGTGGCACCTTGGGCTGAGGCAATGCTGGCCGTGACAGGAGAAGATCTTTCAGCCACAATCCTGGCTTCTGACCCCTGAACCCCATGTTCTGTAGCAGTCTCCTTGGTAATCACTAGGGGCTATTTTGTGACAGCCAAACTCTGGACAATTCTAATCTACCCCGAACTCCAGCACTCCTAACATCACAATATTGACATAGTCCCTAAGTCTGTCTTGATTTCCTACAATCTTCCTGACTCGACGAGTAATTAACTAGAAGGAAGACATTTCCATCTTAAAATACGAATAGGACCTGGAAGGTAGGAAAAAGTCCCTATCGTTCTTAGCTTAGTATGATTTTAATCAGTTACTCTTCTCTTGGTTGAACTCAATTTACTGAATTGGCTGGT
The DNA here is from genome assembly GCF_000334495.1 of Tupaia belangeri chinensis. Classification (NCBI taxonomy): domain Eukaryota; kingdom Metazoa; phylum Chordata; class Mammalia; order Scandentia; family Tupaiidae; genus Tupaia; species Tupaia belangeri. The sequence continues at coordinate 2,955,473 of NW_006159809.1, read as the reverse complement.
CTGTGAAGAGAACGTGTGTTAATTTGGCCTCACACATTTGTGAGGCAGGAATGAGGAACTCCTCATTGCAGGACTGATCTGGTTTTAGCGTTATTGGAGGAAAACCATCAGAAGGAGAAGGCCTTCTTTTGTATTTTGCCTCAACTTTTAGGCTGGTGGTGCCTTAACCGGGTCACTGAACTCAACCCATGGTGGTTCTGGTTTGGCTGTTACTCTAGTTGAGTCTTCAACACATTAACTTCCAGACGCTTCATCATTTCAGCTGGGAAGGAAAAGAAACTTTATAGAAACAAATTTAAATGTCTCCAGTGAGGATTCAGTCACAAGATTTTCTATATTATCTTCCAGCTCCTTTTCAGAAAGAGCCCAGGTAAGTTATCCCCAGACTAATTGTATTTCACTCTCATGGCTGCTTTCATTTTGATTCCCATCATGGATTCTAGGGCATTTTTTAGTCCCTTCTAGTTCTCTGGAACTATTTAGGAGAATATTCAGCTGTTTGTGAGATTTTCTTTTGTTTAAACATTTTCAGAATTGGACAAATCTTCTTATAAAAACATATGAATTATTTAAGAGGATGTTTCTCCACAGTAAAAATAAAATTAATAAATCGTATAAAGTAGGTATTTAAGCCTATGCTCCTAATCTTCTCACATGCTGCTAAATGTGTACATGAGGCTTTTAAAAATTAGTGTCTCAATTATATCCCATGATAGAACAGAGATGTGGCTAGCAGGACTATTCAACACCTCCCCTACCTGGGCTCAGGCAGCTGTGTGATTTGTGAAGGCATTCGCTTGTCCAACCTAGCCATGCTCAGGGACCCTGGGCTGAGCTGTAAAAACATAGCACTGCTTCTTTTTTATGATCTGAAATCAATGGTACTGAGGAAGAAATTGGAAAAAGGTAAAACTTAAAAGAAGTCGAGGAGATACAAGGCACACCTGGGCTACAAAGTTGGATTCCAGTGAAAAAGTGTGGTATGACCTGTGGGCACCGAGAGGGAGAGTTCCCCTGTGAGAAGGAGCTCAGGTGCTGATTGGCTGATGCTCTCGTTGAGACCACTATGAGGGACACCCAGGTTAAGATCTCAGACTCAACCCCTGATTCCAGAGCCTTCGCTGACACTTACAAAGAAGATGATTTTGTCACCTCTCCTTGTATAACTTTGTAACGCTTGGAAGACATCTCTGAAAAGTAAACAGACAATGAAGAAATGATTCCTTTATTTAAGTGTATGTGTGTAGCAGTGAGTTTTATGATTGGCATGTTGCTTTGCGTGTAATTTGCTTTTAAGATGTTGGAAATGAGGGGGCTTGGTGGTGGCATAGCAGTGATATGACACCCTGCAAGGCTGACCACACGGGAAGGTTCTGAATCCACATCTGAAGGCCAGCTGGAACACTCTGGGCACCTGGGTGCCAATAATTCAGGGCTGGCTGAAGCTAAGGGTGGACTGCAGCATGAGGGCTCCGTTGGAACTGCCTAGGGGTGTCTTTCTGTCTCCTGTCTCTCTTGCTCATGGAAAAAAGAAAGGAAGAAACTTTAAAAAACAAAAAAGATGATGGAAATGACAATCTGATATATTATACAGTTATTAGTATATGGTTCGACCTACTAGATTTATCATTTTAATTGCAACACTTAGGAGAATTTAATAAGTTAAATTTGCAGTCAACTTTTAGATGCTCAGAAAGGCCTCATTTACCGAATTTATAAGTTTAATTCATAGGAGGTTGAAATACTTTAAGAGAATTTAGTATGCTAAATTTAGAAATTTTGATTTATTAGACTTACAAGAGCTCTGTAAGTCCTGAAAAAGATTTTTTGTTTCTCCTATTTATAAGTCATCCTGTTAGGGATTTGACGTTTTTAAGACTTCAGATATATTAAATTTGTGATTATAGTTTGAAATATTTAGGGGAATTCAATCAAGTTTGTAAGTGTGGTTTACATACTTAAGATTACTTGATTTGTTAAGTCTATGAAAATGTGTGACTAACTGAAAATATGTAAGATTGATTGATTAAGTTTAAACATGACTTAAAATATTTGGGAGAAGGATTCTATCTCATTTTAAGAGTTCACAGAACTTTAGTCAAAGGTCAAGGGAAAGTGAATGTTTGACACTTTAACATGCACTAACTAGATTTATAAGAAAACCTCTAGGGCTTTTAAGATGTGTTGAAAGGCTAAAGAAATGCTACAAGTTGAACAAATCGAGCACCAGTGAAAACCCATGCAATTGTAAGAGGCTTTTGCAACGAATGAGTTTTCCCTCAAACATTAAACAAATAAATGATGCTCTATGTGAAGGTGGTGACTTTGGGACATGGAGGAATAAGAAGTGAAGTGTAGTTGTGTGTATGGTATAAAAGAAAACATTTTAAACTATAAAATGGGAAAGCTACTGCACCTGATGTGGAAGGAACCCAGGAGGAAGCTGGGACAGGACTAGGCGTGTATGATGGATACGAGGGTGTGGCATATTTTTTATATATTACATATATAAAAAATACATATTACAAATTACATATGTAATAAATTACAGGATACAAATTACGTATTTAATAAAAGTCATGCTGGGACCAGCAGGTGGTGTGGTGGTTAAGGTGCTGGACACTCCCACATGGCCAACCACGGTTCAAGTGCCAGACCCGGTGGCTTGCTTTCTCACTTTCCCTCCCTCTCTTTCTCTATGTCTCTCTCTGGTCAAATTAAAATAAATAAATGAATAAATAAAATTAAATAAATAATTCTTTAAAAAAAAGTCATGCTGAGGTTTAGGTCTCGAGGGCATCATTAAAGCACCTCTTCATCCCTGAGGTTTTTTATCTACAGAGCCTCATATTTTTCTTCCTTTGAGTTGGAATTGTAACCTTTCTAGGCGACAAGAAGGGAGTTTGAGGCAATGTAAGCCAGTTCTCCAGTCCGTCCTCCAGCCCATGACTTTCTCAGTTCACTCTATGCTGGAATTCTCATGTGTCTCTGGTGTTTTCTAACAGTAGGGACTAGATGTTTAGACAACTACAATGGATACAGGACTTGGAGGGGTGGATAGAGGGTAGGTTTCTGATGGTCCTGCCTCAAGAAGTGCACTTCTTGTTGTGTGTGTGTGGGGGGGTGTTGGTGAAACAGTCAGGGGATTAACAATTGGGCCAGATATGTGTCCATAGAATGTCTAAGAGTTTCTAGCCTGCCTGTGTGGACTGGAGGTAGGGTAAAAATGACAGACATAACCTCAAATTATGTCTTCTCCTGAAGGACAGAACCTGTTTGGGGCAATAGAATACGTATAAGAAATCCCATGGAGCGCTGTTCTGTGGAGTGTGAGAGAGGCAGTATGAATTAAAGCTTGTAGTTCTTCTAGCACAGAGTGTTCTGAATCAACAGTGTTCTATGTTGTAACAAAAATGCATAGGAGGCACAAATTTGCTCCAGTTCTTTTGCTTCTGGCATAGCATCATAGGGGCACTTTAGGATCTGATGCACTGAGTTCCTTTCTCAGATTTTAGTTGTTGTGTGCAAGACAGAATTGCGATCAGTTTGCCCCACTACACACATTTGAACGTATACCTACTCTGTGCTGGGCACTTGAATGGGTGCTGGGAACAAGAAACCAGATAAATCATCCTATTTTTGTAAGCTTGCACTCTGGTAAGCAGAGAAGTGTGGGAGAGATTGACAAGGTATAGACAGTCATAGACAGTTACAACATCGGTAGATAAATGTTACGGGAATATATAAGAAGACTGTCTCATATCCACTTGCAGGTCAAGGTCAGCTTCTTGGTAGGGGTGGCTCTTCAGCTAAATCTAGGAGAATAGACAAAAGGTCACTGGGTAGAATGCCAGTCTTTCAATAGGTGGTGCTCATGATAGTTAGATGAGACAATAGGATAATGTTCAGTTCTTTTCACCTCATTTTAAAAGAACTATGAATGAATGAGAAAAATCAATAGAGACTAATTAAGAGAGAAAGATGAAAGAACCAGGGACAATTAACCAAGTATAAGGAAACTACAGGAGAGATGGATTGGAAGGTTGCCACATGGAAGACATATTAGATTAATAGGAACAACCCAAAACTAAGAGACAGATTCAGTTCAACAAAAGAGTTATTTGATGATTTAATGATTGTTTTTAACAAAGAAAGAAAATTAAGTAAAATATTTTAGCTTAGTTTGATACTCTTACAATGGCCCTGTCTGAAAGGTTGTGGACTTGAAATTTTGAGTGGATAATTGTCAAAAGGGTCTCTAGTAGCCCTTCTGGTGGAGTAGAACCCTCCCATCACTGTTTAGTTTTTAAAATTGTGCCAGAGAGTGCATATGCTCACAAGGGAAGAAGGAGAGAGACAACATGAGAAAACACAGCCCTCCCACGCCATGTTCCTGAATTGGAAGAATTAATATAATCAAAATGGCAATTCTACCCAAATTAATCTACCTATTTAATGCAATGCCAATCAAAGTACCAGACACATTCTTCACAGATCTAGGAAAGACAATCATTAAGTTTGTCTGGAATCATAAGAGACGCCGTATTGCCAAAGCAGTTCTGCACAAGAAGAGTGGAGTGGGCGGCATCTCACTCCCTGACCCAAAAATATACTACAAAGTTGTGGTAATCAAAACAGCATGATACTGGCATAGAAACAGACAGGTGGACCAATGGAACAGAATAGAGTCCCCAGAAATGAATGCTCTAACATACAGCCAACAGATTTTTGACAAGGGGTACCAATCAATCCAGTGGGAAAAGGAAATGGTGCTGGCAAAACTGGATCTCCACTTGCAGAAAGATGAATCTGAACCCCTACCTTTCACCTCTGACAAAAATAAAGTCAAGGTGGATCAAAGATCTAAATCTAAGACCT
>NW_006159809.1:2939071-2949432 GCF_000334495.1 Tupaia belangeri chinensis | reverse complement strand
TGTGGTATTATCTGTTGAAGATATTTCGTAGTTTTATCAACAGTACTAGGGAGAAATGTTCACCTGTTTAATTATCCATTTTGTAAGACAAATAATAATGTGATTGAATGTATGGAAGAAAATGAAATAAAAAAAAAGAGGAGACAGAATAGTAGTCATGCCTCCTTCTCCCAGCTGAGCGGAATGGGTTTTCCACATGACAATGAGGCCTGATTATCAGAAAAGGTGAGCAGGGACCACTGGCTATGTCATTATTTTGCTGCAAGGCCCATCCCATTAATTATATTAATTTAATAGGGATTAGACTCTAGTTTTACTTTTGGAGATTAAAATACATTGAGCAAGCAGTAAATTGTGGTACTAGACAATCTACTTAAGTATAGTTTGATACCAATCTAATCCAAAAGCCTAGAGTCATCTACCTTATGAAGATCTTCCTATGATATTAACTAGTATTTAAAAAAGTATTTTAGCCTGACCCAATGGCCTAGTGATTAAGGGAGCCAGATTCCACGTGGCTGACAGCACAGTTGGAGGGAGGCCTGATTATCAGAAAAGGTGAGCAGGGACCACTGGCTATGTCATTATTTTGCTGCAAGGCCCATCCCATTAATTATATTAATTTAATAGGGATTAGACTCTAGTTTTACTTTTGGAGATTAAAATACATTGAGCAAGCAGTAAATTGTGGTACTAGACAATCTACTTAAGTATAGTTTGATACCAATCTAATCCAAAAGCCTAGAGTCATCTACCTTATGAAGATCTTTCTAGTATTAAAAAAGTATTTTGGCCTGACCCAATGGCCTAGTGATTAAGGGAGCCATATTCCACGTGGCTGACAGCGCAGTTGGAGTCCTAGCCCCAGTGGCTTGAAAACCATACCAGGCACGTGTACTTGCATGCTCAAGATCCCAACAGAGTGGAGAAATGGAGGAGAATGAATTGTGGCATATGGGATGTTATATCCTTCTCCTTCTTCTTCTTCTGTCTCTCTGTCTCTCCCTAGTGAGTGCAGGCACCCTCTGTCAAAAAATTTTAAAATAAAAAGAAGCCATTTGGTGGCATCATGGTTGAAGCAGTTGGATCTCACATGACCAACTAGATGGTTCAAGTTCCAGACACAGTAACTTGAAAGACACAGCAGGCACATGTGCGTGTGTGCCCAAAATACCAAGAGGAGAATGAAAGAGAAGGAATTGTGATGTGCCATCCTCCCTGGAGGGTGCTTTCTCACTTTCCCTTCCTCTATCTCTCCAGTGAGTGTACACTCCCTCTAGAAAATGATTAAGAAAAAAAAGAAGAAGAAAAGAAAGAAAAAAGAAAACAAAAGAAAAGGCTTTTCAGTCTAGCCTCTGGGTTAAAAAACAAACTGGGAGCCAGTAGGTGGTATAGTGGTAAAGGTGCTAGACTGTCACATGGTCAACCATGGTTCGAATCCCAGACCCAATAAGTGTTTTGAGGAGCACACTGGGCACATGTATGTGCTTGCCAAAAATCCTGAAAGGAGGGCAGAGAAGTGACTTCAGAGCATGACTGTCCTCCCTGGGGATTGATTTCTCACTTACCCTATCTCTGTGTGTATCTCTCTCTCTGGTGCATGCATGCATCCTGTGGCAAAATAATAATAATAATAATAATAATAATAATAATAATAATAAAATAAAACTGGTTTGGACTAAAAAAAAAGAAAAAAAAGAAAAATATACAAGACATAAGAAATGGAAAATTATTTGTTGATAACATGTATGTTGATGTGCTTGATTGAGCCAATGTGCAGTGTATTCTTGATGGAAAGTTCATTTTGTGTGCTGTGGTGATGTATAGTGAATTAATGTAAAAAAAATTTAAAGAAAAGGAAAAAAATCATTATACAGACACACACATACATATATCATATATATATACATATATATGTATATGATACATATAATTTATTCCTTCCATGAGAGAGAGAGAGAGAGAAAAAGAGAAAGAGAAAGAGAAAGAGAGGGGCACACCCTCCCCGCAATAGGCTCTTCATACTGTGATCCATAGCAGCTCAGATGAAGGACATGCATACACCCAGGACACCCAGGGAGAGCTCAGAATATAAAACCAGGACCTTTCCCAGTGGCTTCAGCATCATGGAACATTACATCACTGAGGAGCATTACATCACTGGGATGCCACCACAGCTGGCCCTCTTAAAAAAATCCCTAATCATCAAGACCCGACTCAATTGCACCTTTTCCTTCTCTTTAGGTTTCTGCCATAGGCTGCATGTGCTCACCTAAGAGAGACAGAGACAGAGGAAAAGTGAGAAATCACCCCTTGGGGAATGGCCATGTCACAATCAATGTGCAGTGTATTCTTGATGGAAAGTTCATTTTGTGTGCTGTGGTGATGTATAGTGAATTAATGTAAAAAAAATTTAAAGAAAAGGAAAAAAATCATTATACAGACACACACATACATATATCATATATATATACATATATATGTATATGATACATATAATTTATTCCTTCCATGAGAGAGAGAGAGAGAGAAAAAGAGAAAGAGAAAGAGAAAGAGAGGGGCACACCCTCCCCGCAATAGGCTCTTCATACTGTGATCCATAGCAGCTCAGATGAAGGACATGCATACACCCAGGACACCCAGGGAGAGCTCAGAATATAAAACCAGGACCTTTCCCAGTGGCTTCAGCATCATGGAACATTACATCACTGAGGAGCATTACATCACTGGGATGCCACCACAGCTGGCCCTCTTAAAAAAATCCCTAATCATCAAGACCCGACTCAATTGCACCTTTTCCTTCTCTTTAGGTTTCTGCCATAGGCTGCATGTGCTCACCTAAGAGAGACAGAGACAGAGGAAAAGTGAGAAATCACCCCTTGGGGAATGGCCATGTCACAATCCCTTTACTTCCATTCTCCTCTTGGGAGTTTGTACATGCAAGCACACTTGCCAGGTGTGACTTTCAAGCGGTAGAGTTCAGAACTCAAACCACACTTGGCCATGAGGAAATCCAGCATCTTAACCATCACACTACTTGCTGACTTCCTCAACTGCCACCTTTTGAGCTCTTCCTTGGTCTTTTGTCACTGGTGGACTTGGCCTCTCTCCTCCTCTATAGACTTTGCCTGCACAACCCATGTGAAGTACATCACTTAACACCTTATATTGTACCAACTTCAAATCAGTCTTCTTTGCCCTAAGCCCCTTGAGGGAAGACATGAGGCCCTGACTTAGGAAATACCACCTTACCTTGATGCATTAGAACTCGATTAATTGGACATCTTTGTCTAAGTTTAACAGTGAATATTTCTCTCTCATGATCCTCATTCTACCATTTGCTAATTCAACAATAGTAACAAAAGTTTGTGTTCCTACTCTGTGCTTTTACATTAATAATTACTCTTTTATTTTCCCCCAATTTAACCTATATTTCTGCTAGTTTAAAACAACAACTACAACAACAACAACAGCCTTGATCATTATGGATATTGGGGGCTCCCAGGAGTAGAAGAAAATATGGCAAGTGTAATGGTGTTAAGCCTCTCTAGGGAAGGTCCCGCAAGCATAAGTGATTTATTCACGATGTAGCAAACTCAGGTTTGATGCACATCAACAGTGACAACGAGGGTCCTTATTTGAAGACAGACCAGCTGTGGTGGAGGAACTTCGAGTGGCAGGCCGTTCTCAGCACCACAGTGGTGTTTGGTTTTGGTTAGTGCAAAGTCCCAGCTTGGGTGAGGTGGGAAAGGACTGTTCTGAGGCAGACAATGGGATTCAGTCCAGCCAACAAGGTAAGGTTCAAGGACAGATTGCAGATCCAGCAGTGACTCTGGGAGTGGGCTATTTAAATTGGTGGCTGGGTATGACTGGGACAGAGTGAGGTGGACGCCAGGGGTCAGCAGACAGGGCTTTTGCTATTCACGTATGTTTTGCCCTAGGTTCCTCTTCCACTCTCTCAGAGAGCTTATTCTCTTTTGCCTCCCACCGTTACCCCTATGGGAGCAACTGTGTTTTTGATCTGGCTGTATCTCATACTGCCCAGAGACTGTCTCCACTTGAAGGTTTCCTTTCACTGCAACACAATTCATCCAGAACAAGTGTGAGTCGAGAGCAACTTTCATCTTTTATCTCATGGAAAGTAAGCCTGCCCTACCAGGTAGAGAAGCAGTGGCACTCAGCCTGTGCCCTTCCCAGCCTCCTGTGGCTGTGTGTAGCTCCCAGTCAGGTTACTGGCTGCTCCTTCATCTCCCCCTGCGGGGCTTAGGAATTGACACCCTGCTCCCTGCCTAGATCCTGCTCAATAATACAGGCCACATCATCTTCACCAACTCCTGCAAACTGGGGATGTCACCTCTCAATGTCCCCTCTTCAAATTTCATGAAACATCAAATGTAACTTTTGGGTTTTTTAATAGGAAAGGATCTTAAAATTTTAAGTGGAAGTTTCAAAAGTAAAAATCTCTGTTGTAGATTAGCTAACAGTAGATATGATCTTATTTACCTATGTTTGCCTCTGAAATTTTTTTTATTCAAGGAAACTATTACTTTCAAAAATAAGTATTCTTTCTAAAGGGACTTTCTCTCTTTCTCCACTCCCTTCCCTTCTCTCTCTCTCCTCCAGTTTCCCTCCCTTTTCAACCTTTCTCCTTTCATCTGTCTTTTTCTCTTTATTATTTCCCATTAGTGGAAAAATTAGGAGAAATATTTGAATTAATACTTCAATCTGAAGCCGAGGTTTTTCTCTCTGCATTACATTTTGATTCTAGAGGGAAATTTGGCAATGTTTACTGAGATAATTTGACCCAACAATTCCACTGCAAGGAATTTATTCTAAGGAAAAAAACAGAGATGTTCTCAAAGATTTATGTCTGGATAATCATTTTAAAGTTACTTATATTTAAAATTTTAAAATAATTTATATCTAAAAACAGAATAGTTACATAAGTAATTATAACCATGTAATATAACTTGTTAAACATCCCATTTAAAAAATATTCTAGGACACGAAAAATATCCCTACTATAATGTCGAGAAACAACAACAAAAAACTCAAAAAATCAGATATTGAGACCATTTGTATTATGATCTTAAATTTACTCTTAAATGTATGACTGCTGCAGGTGGCATGCGTAACACAGATAGCAAAAAGAATTATAAGCTAGAATTTCCAGGGTTCTAACTGTTTAGCTTTCCGTGGTGAGACTGTAAGCAATTTTTACCTTTTCTTTACAATTTTCTATGCTTTCCAAATGTTCTAGGAACATGTGCTATTTTATTTACTCATTCACTTATATAAGCATGTAGGTGACTGTTAGGTGCTAAGCACTCTACTTTGTACTGAAGAGATAGAAATGAACAAGTCAGAATAGATGAGTTCCCTGTTCTGGATAGATGTATAATTCTCTAAATTAGGAAAAATTGTTTTCTAAAATTTCATTTCATTTGACCCAGTAATTCCAGTTCTTGAAATCTATCCTAAGGAAATAATGAAAAAAGCAAAACAGAATTACCATATAGAAATGTTCATTAGAGCGTTTATCATAAAAGCATAAAAAATCCAGAAATAACTTCTATGGCTAACAGTAGGGGGATAGCTAAATAAAGACTAGCACAGTCATGTACTGAAATAATATGAAGACATTATGTTTCTGAATAAATTTTAATAACCTGAGAAAGTGTTATTAATATTTTCTATTAATATCAATAGGAAAAAATTATACAGAATCTGACCTCCATTATGAAGTGCAATATTCGTTAAAGAAATTCAAATATTAACAGGTGTTATTTTTGGATCGTGAGGTAACAGTTGATTTGTATTTTTGTGTCTATGGTTTTCATATTTCCTGTTTTCTGATATGAGCAAGGTTTAATTTTTGAACAGAAAAATCATGGCGTTACTTTCAAGATCTGTTTCAATGTTGACAAACATACAAAAAGATCATTTAAATTTTCTCTGAGTAAATATTTCTATGGTGGAGAAAAGGGAGAGAATGCTTCTGGAGTGAGTTTGAAACTCCTCTTCTTTTCTAAATGCTCTTGGGAGACAATGGATGACCACACATGCAGAAGTGCATTGCTCCGAGGGTCTGAGGGAATGGGCTGATGCTGTGCTCATGAGGCTAAGTAAGGAAAAAGGAAAGGTTCACTTGTAGGAGTACTTGGAAACAGAGACCCAAAGCCTATCCCTAACCCTACCTTGAACTTTAACCTCGAGCATGCTATTAACTCCCTAGGCCATATTGGTACAGGAGACACATAGAGACATTTCTCATTGCTGTCATTTCCTGTAGTTCTGGCACTTGAGACCCTCTGATCTTATTGAGCAGGTGTCATGGAGGGTTGGGGGTCTTGCTATGGTTTACCTAGAGAAAAACAATGGTCGAGCCAAATCTGGCTCCTTGTCCAGTCCATTCTGAGGACTTAGACCTTGATTCGTGCTCCCAACCTTCTAAGTTCCATGGGAAAGAGCTGGGCTGTGGAATGTGTTAAGCCAAAGGCAGAGAGCTGTCTGCTGCTGCTCATCAGCTACTGAATGCTCCAGCTCACACTGATTGACAGGTCTCCCAAGGGCTCATACAAGGCCCCAATGCAGTAAAAATTACCATCTCTCTCTCTGTAATTTAAGGATCATCAAAAGAGTGTGTTTCACTGCACTCAGATTCCACTGCATCAATATTCGCCTCTGTTGTGCTGTAGTATCTTGTTTTAAGTTTAAGCAAGCTGCTCTGAGGTTAAATGAGCAAGTCAATGCAGAAGGATTTATAGGTATACCTCACTTTTGACAAATTGAATTCCTGAATATCAAAGGAACATAAATGATAACATTACAAAATAATTAATTTCACTAGTACTTGGAGTAATTGGTTTACCTTCTACATTCAAAATATGCATTGATTCGCCACAGCCTGATTTACACACAACATAGACATGTAAGACTTACATAAAGGGAAACGTTCACAAAACTAACAGATTGGTATTTGGACACCACTGCAAAGGATGGGCATCTAAATGTTCTTTAATAGCATCCCTTGACTATAGAAGCTGAAAAGGATCTCAAAACAATTGCAAGTCTTAAACAATCTTTATGTTAAAAAGAGGTTCATAATGTAGGGGACTTATTTTGAAGTTTTCTCTTAACTCCTTCTCTGGGTTTCTTAGATTCACTTATCTCAGCAAGGACCACACACACAAAAAAATCCATTTTAAAACCACAGTGGCAGATCTTTTAGACATATCTCTACATTGCAGGTAAACATTTAACACCTGTGTACACATAGAATACACATTAGACACCGAGGGCACCCCCCAGAATGTCAATACCAAAGAACTGTGCTCTAATAATCAATTTTCCATCATGCCACCTGAAGTGCCATTCATTCCAGAATGTCAAGCCCAGTGTTTGAAAAGGCCGACCTTTTCAGTTTCAATCAGCTTCTGAAACCCTAACTGGTTGGTTACGGGAAAAGAAGAGCTCTCAATTGCCTTTTTCCAGCATATTTTCCTGTGAACACACACAAGCCTTCTGGGTAAGCTCCCTGGATCACTATCTTTGGAATTCCTTAAGAATTGTAGCTGTCTCTCATCCCGAAGGAGAACTCCTAATAGCATAGAGGGAGCTGACTTAGAATTCAGAGTATTCTATCATTCTGGGGAAATGCTGTTCACACCCAAATAATAGCGGAGAGTTAAAGTGGGAGCAGACAGTCCTTTAATCTTCAGGAAAAAGTTGAAAAATGAGGAATTTGGCCTGGGTGTACTTACAACACAGAAGCAACAAGAGGCTGTCTAACAGAATAGCAGACCTGGAGGATTTACAAAGCCCGGCTGGGGACTAGTCCTTTGCCCCAAATCTGGTAACTCTTTTAGGCTTTCAGGTACAGGCGAGAAGTAATGTATATAAAAGGAGCAAAACAAAAGGTGGGAAGAATGTCAGGAAGATGAATGGAGAAGGAATGAAGAAAGGCTAAAGATAGAAAAAGGAGGAGTGCATTGAAAGGAAGAGAAACTGCGATGGGTGAAAACGAGGAGAAAAGAAAGATGAAATAGAAAGAAAGCATAAAACCTCCCATAAATAATGGACTCAGGTGACAGTCAGTAAAAACTGCAGGGCACGAGTGACCAACCTGTCCATTGGATCATGCATAATCCAGCCCCAAACCTCCATAGCTATGCCATGGTCACCAATGGACACTGTCTCCCTTTTCCAAAGGGCAAGCTCACCTATCAAAGGCCACAGCTGTCATGGAGTAGATACTGGCAAAGACAGCAGCAATAGGGAAGAAGTTGTGGAACTTGCAGTAGAAGAGGCCATAGTACCACTCGTTGTGGACAGCGTAGGTGAAGTTCACCACGGTATTGAACGCTGCCATGGAGGCCTCCGCGAAGGCCAGGTTCACCAGGAAATAGTTGGTCACCGTCCTCATTCTCTTGTGGGCCAAGATGATCCACATCACCACCACATTGCCCACCACGGAGGTCACCACGATGATGGTGTAGGCAGCTGCCCAAAGGACAATTTGCCAGGCTGGCTGCACGAACTGGTTGGGTTCTGAGGTGTTAGTGGAGATGTTTGGGAAGAGGTCGGAGTCAACTGGGAGGACGTTATCCATTTCGCAGTTGGGTAGTAGAGCCCTCCTCTCCGTACACACACCCCTTTGCAGCAGGGTCCAGTGGCTGGGTGCCTGGGCCTCAATGTCCTGTCTAAGCCAGAAGGAAGGGTAGAAGTCTCTTTCTGGGCAGAACTCTCTCTTTGTAAGCAGGAGACTTGGCACTCAGAAGATAAACGAACGTTCCTTAATGCGCCGTCTGCTTGCCCCTCATGTCTCTGATTTCCTCTACTTTCAAGTGTCAGGAAGCATCTGAGTTGAGAAATCTGGAGACAGCGTCTCTCCTGCGTTTAATTGGAAGAGGGAAAGAAATTCCACGGGTCACGGTTCTGGCAGGCAAAAGATTCCCGCCTTTCAGCACCTGCTGCTGCTTGCAATTCCTATCCCCCACTTCTGTGCCAGGAAAGGCAAAGCCCTGTTCTGAGTGAGGACTTAGGGGAGAAAGGAGGCTGGTCACAGCGCAAACTGAAAGTTCTGAGCCTATGGCCAGGATTCCGGAGCCCAGTGTCCAGCTGGAGATGTTTCCTTTGCTTTTGCTGCCGCCGCTGCCGCCTGCAATTTCGCAGGTGCCTCTGGCCTCGGTCTTGCTCTGCTCCGGAGTTAGCAGAACCTCGCAAGCTGCGCACGAGGCTTTTATAACCCGTTGCACAGACGTCACCGGGAAGGGGCAGTACCTGGGCTGCGTACTCTCCAGTCCCCGTGCGCAGCGCGGCAGCTGCGCCAGCTGTTGGCAACTGTCTCACTCCACAGCCACAGCCACCACGCCTTTTGCAGCTTGCTACCTGCTGGGGATGTCTGCGAGCCAGGCGCCCCATGCACTCCGCGAGGGGGCAGTCGGTAGCCTGGTAGTAACTGAGCCAGATGGGGTCCGCAGCTGGACGCACAGTTGCATGAGGTACTGGGGCAAGGGAAGAAGTGGGGAGACAGCTGGGGTGGAAGACTCAACATCCAGGGAGGGCAGCCCAGAGCGCTGCGACAGCTCTGCAGAGGCGCCTGCCTGTGACAATGGAAGTCCGGCAAGTGTAGGGGCAACGCGCCAGCGCTGCGCTGCGCACCGCGCTCCAGCCAGACAGAGTGCACTGCAGGCTCTCGCGTCTGCTGCTGAGAATCGAGAGGTGACCACACTCACTTCAGGTGTCTAGAAAACAACTTTTCCGAGTTTGTATTTAGGAGACATCCCTCACCTCCCCAACATCTAAGCTCCTTTCCCTGACGGGCCGATTTCCCTGGGCAGCAGTAATAGGCTTTAAGCTTTGGGGACACCTTCTCCAGACACCATGCTGACTTGCACTCTCACTCCAGAAGAAGAGTCTTCTGAACCTTCCGTTGAGCCCTTCGGGTGAACTCTTGGCTCAGGCACTGGGGATTGTCCTGCAAAGCTTGATGAGCGGGGAGCCACCCATAAACCAGCGTGTCACCCAGACACCGGGCTCTGGACTCTCCGCCAGCGCCCACTGCGAGCTTGTGTTCGCAGCTCCGGACCTAGCATGCTCAGCTTCCGCGCCTCCCTGGCCTGCAGGCCAGAGCCAGACTCGGTGAAGTGGGCGCTTGCATGCGGGGAGGGAGTAGGTCTGCTAGCCTTCTCTCCTCACCCCGGTTCAGCCCTGGGCGGACTTCTAAGCCTAGTCTCCCAATGCAAGATCATTTCAAAAGGCCGAGCTAGGGACCAGGCATGAGGAGGATGTAGGTGGGGAAAGACTCGCGCGTCTGCGTGAACCATTCTGGAGAAGCTTATATAGGCTGGACAGCCCCC
>NW_006159809.1:2931644-2938967 GCF_000334495.1 Tupaia belangeri chinensis | reverse complement strand
CTCGGGGCTGGGGTGCGTGGGCGGGGCATCTACCCCTCTCTCCCACCCCTTGCCCTTGACTGCGTGGATTGGGAACTGTGGAACACTAGCGGCGATGAATAGCACCAACCCACGCGCAGGCAGGGCTTCGCGCACGCCCGCGCCCTCCCGGGAGCGGCGTTTACGCACTAGTTTGGCAAGCGCGCAAAGTATCACTCCGGAAGAGCATTAATAAAGCTGGGAAATTTATTGTACTGACTTCTGCTGGGCTAAAATCGCATCCCTTTGAGAGAGCAGGGACTCTGCTAATTCACTTGTCAGCGCCTGGGATTTCGGCGTTTACAGGAACCGTACTTTCTACCCAGTACAGAGGAAAGTCCAGCGGTGCCTTAAAGAAAGGGGCGCCCCTTTATGTAGAGCTGCGTCATGGGAGATCCTCCATGGAAAGCCTCCTCCACCTTGGAGCTCACCTGGCGTTAGCTGGGTGGGAGAAGGGGAAAGAACAGAGAATAAAGTGGTAGAGGAAGTTGGTACCTTGAACAAGGACTGTGCTGGGGCTGGAGTTACAGTGGGTGAGCACATACAGCCTAGTGAAGGAGAAACAATTAATTATCGATTAACTATGCAAAACGAGCGTAAAGTGATGAGCATAAAGTGATGAGCAAAGGTTCCAGGTCCTGAGTGAGAGACGAGGGAGACCACCCAACCTAGTCAACTAGGGGCTTTGGGGTAGAGGGTGGAGAACTGTGTGCATGGAGAGACCTGTAGAATGAATTCAACTGGAAAGGGAGAAAGGTGAAAGGGAGGAGAACAATACACACACAGATTTCGTACATCAAACACGCCACTCTGCTGCACGTCCCACAAAGACCGCCAGCTCACTTAGAACACACTAGAATTCCTTAACCCGCCCTCGCATGGCTCTACATCGCCTCCACATCGCCTCCACCCTGATGCAGTGATGAAATTGGCATGGGGGTCTCTAGCAATGCCTCTTCCATAAAGTGGTGACTCTATTCCCTGAACAGACGTAACTTAGCAAAAATGCATAAATAAGGGCCTATGTATGCTATAGGCTCTAGGAGAAGGCCTGCCACAGAAGATCTCCTATGCCACCACTCTGCATAAGGGGGTGCTCCTTTCTTTCTTTCTTTTTTCTTTTTTTTTGGAGAGGTTTTCGCTATAGGGCACGTGCACTCACCAGACAGAGAGAGACAGAGAGACAGAGAGACAGAAAGCAAGAAATCACCCCCCAGGGGGGATGGTCACGCCACAATCCCTTCTCCTCCATTCTCTTCTCTGGATCTTGGGCAATCATGCACATGTGCCTGGTGTGAGTTTTAAGCCGTTGGGTCCAGGATGCGAACCACAGCCGACTACATGGGAGTCCAGCGACATAGCCATTAGGCAAACTGCTGGTCCCTGGGGGTGCTCCTTTCTTTAAGGCACCACTGGACTTTCCTCTGCACCAGAGGAAGATACATACACACACACACACACACACTCACACACACACACACACACATACACACATATTTTTTTATCCTTATTTTTTTCTCTTGAGTTCCCTTTCTACTGAACTTTCTCCTTCACACCCAACACAGGATCACCTATCTGAAAGTAAATCCTACTGACAATGTAGTATAAATCCTTCCTTATTTGTTTAGGCTCTTTACGTGTAGACAGAAATACAAACATGTATAACACTTATACAGTGTAAATACAGGACTTTCATTGTTGTCTGAATTTTGTTTTTCTCACTCCAAACTTTGTCCTAATGCTTCAGAGTCGACCTAGATTTAACTCATTCTCTTCAGTGGCTAAATATTGTTCTTACCATATGAATGCACCATTATTTATCCATTCATTTCCCTGTTCATGAAAATCCACTTAGATTCCAATTGCTGTTACTAAAGACAACACCACAACAAATATGTTTTTAAGTTTATTCATTTGTTTCTTCTACAAGAGAGGGAGACAGACAGAAATAGAAGAGATAAAGAGATAGATAGTTAACAAAGTCTTCATGCCAGGATCCAGCCCCAGTCAGATCTGTGTGCTTGAAAAGGCCCCCAAATGGGAATCCAGGCTACCTCTCATGTAGTTCTGGTTGCATATGGCTGTGCTGCTGCCCGACCCCTGTATTCTTTACTCACTGCCACAGCCTGGTATTTTAATTCCAGTTGGAATTGCTGACAGTGAATTATATGTATATTCATATGCATGTATGTATGTGTGTTGTATAGATGACCCTTTCTCCACATCTTCCCCAGGAACAAATATTAAAAATCTTTTTAGTTTCACCAGTCTGATGGCTATCAATGTTATGACATTGCTATTATAGAGCGTGCATTGTCCTACTAGAGAATATGAGCTTCTTTTCTTTTTTTTTAGCTATTTTATTTTCCCTTCTATAAATTGTCTATTCACATATCTTGCCCCTTTTCCTGTTGTATTGTGTTTTGCCTTTTTTCCTAAGTGTTCTTTGTGTATTATACTTATAAACACTTTGCTTGTCATGAATATTTCAATTTTTTTCTAATGCTATTATTTTTCTCTTGAATTTATGTATTTTCCATAATTATGTCATTTTTGGGTAGTGGTATTTTGCAGACTTAGTTTAAAAAAGTATCCCTGAGGACCAGTTGGTGGCGTGGTGGTTAAGGTGCTGGACACTCCCACATGACTGACCATGGTTCAAGTCCTAGACCTGGTGGTTTGCCTTTTCACTTTCTCTCTCTCTCTCTCTCTCTCTCTCTCTCTGTGTGTGTGTGTGTGTGTGTGTGTGTGTGTGTCTGTCTGTCTCTCTCTGGTCAAATTAAAATAAATGAATGAATAAATAAATAATTCTTAAAAAAAAAAAGTATCCCCAGGGCTGACTGCATGGCCTGGTGGATAAGGCAACTGAATCTAATATGGCCAACTGCAGTTCAAATCTTGGCCTGGGGGTTTGTAAATTCTTCCAGGCACATGTGTATGCACGTTCAAAATCTCAACAGGATGGAAAAATGTGGGAGAAAGTATTGCAGGATGACCACACCTCACTGAAAGATGCTTCCTCTCTCTCTTTCTCTCTCTCTCTCTGGTGAGTGCACACGTCCTCTGGCAATTAAAAAAGATCTCCCCAAATTCTGACTTTTTGTATAAATTTTTTGTTTGTTTATCTTTTTATCTTTAATTCACTTGTAGTTTATTATGTTATTAAGAGTAAATTAAAATATTTACTCTTATTTTCTTTCATGTAGTAGCTAGTTTTGAAAATCCTTATTTTCCTAGTGAATTAAGCCATTATCCTTGTTATGGAATACATTTTCAAATATATGTGATTTAATGTTTCTGTTCTCTAGTTGTTCTCACTCCTCCATTTGTCTATTTCTATACCCCTCCCCCCCCTCCCCATTCCACATGATTCTGTGTGTTTCCTAGCCACCCACTCCTTGCAACTGGGCAGAGCTATATGACTATTTCAGGTCAATACATGGAAATGATGTATTATTTTTAATCTGAAGGATGGAAGCATATATGTGTGAGAGAGAGAAGGAGAGAGAAAGTGAGAGAGAGAGAAAGGAGATTCTCTATGTATTTTTTCTCCTATCTAGTCCCCGTGTTACCACGTTCCAGATGATATGGGTACAAGACAACAAATCTCTATAATCTTGAATCTCTATCATCTTGAATTCCCAAGTGACTGTGTGATACAGGTCCCTGCTGAATCATTACGGACATGTAGCATGAGAGAAATATGAACTGTTGCTGTGTTAAAGCAGCAGGGTCTGGGATTAATTGGTTACTCACCATGTGATAGCTCATCCTGACTGTTAAGGTTTGGGTAATGATTTGATCCCCCCAGAACTTCATGTTTGGGAATTTTACATTGGGAGGTGTCGAGGTCTAGTGTGCAGTGATCAATCGGATCATGGTGACTGCATCATGGACGCGACATTCATGAATAAGTTGATGATGTCTGGAGAGAACCAGAGAGTTCTAACTGTGAGAAGGGGTTTGTTTTTGGGAGAGCTGGCTGCTATGAAATAGATGGCTGCCTACGGCGGTCCCTCTGCATGTGCCTGTCATCCTCTGTGTTCCTGCTGCCATGTTGTAGGCCAGCCTGAGACCTATACCTTCAGACTTCCCAACCTAGAATTGTGAGTTAATAAACCCCTATTCCTCTATATATCGCCAAGTCTCAGCAATCTCTTAACATGCAAATACAGACTAAGGTGCTGACTAATACAGGAATAGAGATGATGGTATCTGGTAAGGCAAGTACCTGAGTGCTCATTTTATACTTTTCCTATCTATTCTTGAACATCATTTTTTAAAGAATTATTTTATTTAACTTTATTATTATTATTTTTTAAATTTGACCAGAAAGAGGCAGAGGGAGAGAGAGAGAAATGGAAAGTGAGAAAGCATGCCACCAGGTTTGGGACTTGAACCATAGCTGGCCATGGGGAATCCAGGGACTTTAACCACCACACCACCACCTGCTGGCCCCTTAAGCATCTTTTTAAAAAATGTATTTAACTATCTATTTTTTATTTACATTTAATCACTGTCTATCTTTATAATGTACAGCATGGTTTTTCCCAGTATGAATACTGTACATGTCAGGTCAAAGACATCACCATATATTGTCATTAGCAGGTAACTTTTCATTTTTGTGTTTATTAAATGTGTCGCTTGTTTTTCCCTGATCCCCTTCCTCCCATCTCCTATTATCCACCCCTATTTCTGACCTCCTTTATGTCTCCCTACTGTCTCCCATATCTACCTTTGTCCTCCCTGCTTTGATACTATCCAATCTTTCAGTTTCTGCTATAGAGCACAGACATTTGGTATATATTGAACAAGGACATAGAATGCCTCTCTTTCATAATCTGACTTGCTTCACTTAACATTAAATCTTCTATATTTGTCCACTTTCTATCAAATGTTGGGTTCTCATTTTTTTATTGCTAAGTAGTATTCCATAGAGTCAATGTGCGACAATTGTTTCAATCCACTCTTCTGTTCTTAGACATTTAGGTTGAGTCCATATCCTAGCAATTATAAATAACAGTGCAATAAACATGGATGTAACTGAAGGTTTTCCTGTCCTCTGGATGGATACCTAAGAGAGGACTTACTAGGTCGTAAGTTAGTTCTATTCGTACGTTTCTGAGGAACCTCCATATTGTTCTCCACAGCAGTTGTACTAATTTACAGTCCCATAGAAAGCTTTTCACCACAGCTTCGCTAATGCTTATCATTCTTTATATTTTAAAATTTTAGCCATTCATACTGGGGCTAAGTGGTATCTTACTGTGGTTTTGGTTTGCATTTCCCTTATAATAAGAATATTGAGTATATTTGCAAACTATGCCTCAGATAATGAACTGATAACCAGAATACATAGGGAACTCAAGCAGCTTACCCAGAAAACCCCCCCTCCCAAACAAATAAATAATAAATCCAAATAAAAGATGGGAAAATGAGTGAAACAGACAACTCTACAAAAAAGACACACAAATGGCCAAAAAGCATATGAAAGCATGTGTATTATGTTTAAACTCGAATATTTTTTATTCAATTTGAGAAAACCTAAGGAAAACAGACTGCATTATTATTACATTTAGTATCTAATTGGAACTTCCTGGAATTTACCTTTTCATTTTGACAAAATTGACATTTTTTTTAAATTGACATTTTTGATATTAAACTTTATCATGCAAGAATAAATTCCTTTCTTTTTTTTTCCAAGTCTTGTTTTATGGTTTCCAAAGCTTTTTATAGTATCAGTTTGAATAGAAATGTCTTGTCATTTCTTTTGTTTTAAAATGAGCTCTTCAGGATCTGTTGATATGATTGTAATTTTTTTCATTAATTTATTGCATAGACTTCCAATGCTTGCCCCAAATCTGACCCATCCTGCATTTCTGTCAAAAATTCTGCTTGATCAAATGCTGTATCATTCCTTTGATATATTGCTAGGTTCAACTTGCTAAGATGTTTCATTTAAATTTTTTTGCATCTATTTTCCTAAGTGAGATTGGTTTATAAATTTTTTCCTTTACATTTCTCTCTTGATCAAATTTTGGAATTAATGCTATTCATCAAAAAATGAATTGGGAAACATCTGCTTTAATTATAACCAGAAATAATTTTACTGGACCTGCAGCATTGACATCATCAAGAACTAGTTGGAAATGGAAATTCTTAGGCAGACCTAGAACTACTCAATTATAATTTGCATCTTAACAAAACACTAAGTGATCTGTATGTACGTGAAAATTTGAGGAGCTTTGGGCACCTGGATATGGATGCAGCAGTGAAAATGGTGCTCTGTGATGCTAACCCACATGGGAATGTTCTGGATTTGTGCCCAGAGACCTCTCTGAGTACACCAGGCACACATGTTCCCATGATCCAGAACTGGCTAAAGCTAGAGGTAGATTCTGGCATCAAGATCCTTTTGGAGGCCTCTGTCTATCTCTGTCTCTGTCTCTACCTCTGTTTCTCTTTCTTGCTCATGGAAGAAATAAATAATTTTTTAAAAAAAAGTTTTAAGGAGTTTAAAATAGGCCCAATGTTTTCCAAATTTCTCAGATGATAAGAATCAGTTGAGGTACTTATTAAATAAACATATTGTCATGTTCCCCTGAGAATTCTGATTTAGCAGAATTTTCAGCAATCTGTGTTTTTTTTCTCATTTTTTTATTAATTAATTTTTCTTTTTTTAACATTAATGTGCTATACATCATTACAGTATACAAAATGAATTTTCCATCCAAAATACACTGTCTTTTGGCTCAATCAAGCACATCAACATACATGTTATCAACAAACAATTTTCCATTTCTTATGTCTTGTACATTTTGCTTTATTTTTTTTTTTTGCCATCCTTGATTCCCTATCCCTAACCCTCTGCCATGTCCCACCCTCCTCCCATTGTCTCTGGTATCCATGATTGCTTTCTATGCCTTTCCCCCCATTTAATTGATTTGCTAATGAACTTAGTTTGTCTAAATATTTGCAATAGCAAGCACAGCTGATACATACATACACAAGAACCCATGTCTGACTTTAGGCATAAACCTCAGTGAGTAGAATGAACATACTATAAAATAGTACCTAGCTGGGGCTATATAGCTTACTGTGGTCATCAAATACACAGTTTTTTCATTTAAATTTTGGTAACAGTTTTAGTATTTTTTTTTCTGAAATTTTTTTTTTAATTTACATTCATTCCCTGAGCATCATCACAACATACTAAATGTGGTTTCCCCTCTAGAGTAAACTGCATAGTGGTTTAATCATGCATGTTGTCATCCATAAAATTCCATTACTACTTTCATATATATA
>NW_006159809.1:2914546-2930637 GCF_000334495.1 Tupaia belangeri chinensis | reverse complement strand
TTCATCTCTAACAGTTCCATCTGATTCTTTTGTAAAGTGTGAAATTCCTCTTTTAGATCTTGCATGAATTTCCTCACCTCCTGGAATTCTTCAACTCCTTTCTCCTTCCTCTTCAGCAGTTACTTGTCTCTGTTCTCTTCCATCTTTGTAAGCTTTGCCATTATGAATGTTCTGAATTCTTTATCAGACATTTCTGTGATTTCCATTGAACTGTGTGTGGGTGAAGAGGGGCTATCCTTTTCCCTTGTGGGAGAGGTATTTTCCTGCTTCCCCATATTTCTTGTGGTCCTGCAGCGATTTCTAGTCATCTGGTGGATGGTTGGTTTCTTTCCAAACTTGGAAGTTCAATCACGCGAGTTTTGTATGCTGGAGGCCCAGTTATCAGTGGGGCATCTTCCTTTCTCCCAAAATGGCTAGATCGCAGGAGCCATGGAGCTGTCTGTCCAGCAATCTGTGTTTTTAACAAGTACTCTGGATTAGTCTTATCTTCAAGGAAGTGTAAAAATATGTGTTTTTTTTTTCTTAAACTCCATCATAAAATGAGATGAGTCCTTTCTTCGTCTCAAGGAAATATTCTTCCAGTATATTTTGAAGCTATTACTTCTTCAACATCAGTCCTTTTTTTCTTCTTTTGGGCTCTTCTTGTCAATATGCTAAGTCTTCTGGATTCATATTCTGCATGTTTTAAAAACTATTTCTAGCCTTTTGTAGTAACCAGCACTTAAAAAAAATAAAATAGTACACAATAGATAATGTCAGCTGTATGTCATATAGAGTAAGGGTCAGTATTATTCGGCAAAAATTTATTTCCATTCAACCCTCTGTGTAGGGTTCTAATATAAAATCTTTTTTTTTTCATGAGTTGCAGTACCAAAAAAAAAAAAATGAAAGCAGTTCTATGAGTTTCTTTAAAGTTTTCTCATGGTTTCTATCTTTTTATATTTCTGTGTTGTGCTCAGAGATAGTTCTTGTACTCAATCTTCCATAAAAGCCATCCCTTTTGGTCTTTTAAATATAGCTACTGAATATCTTAGCCAAAATGCTTTTGTTCTTTTTTTGTTGTTCAGCTTCTAAAGATCATGTTTTTCTTTTTCTATATTTGAAGTCTCTTAAAGACACATTATTATGGCTATGTTTTGTGGTGGTGATAATCTAACTTTTTTAGTGGCTGTCTTACTTAAGTATGTTTTCTGATGGTCCAGTTTCATCTTCCTTGTCTACTTGGCACTCTTGCTTAGGTTATTTCTTTTATTTTATTTTAAACATTTAATTTAATTTTTATTGTATATATTTATGAGGTATGATGTGATGTTTTGATACATATATACATTGTGGGATAATTAAATTGATAAATGTATACATTGGGGGATGATTAGTATATCTAATACTTCATAAACTTATTTTGTGATAAAAATATTTATCTATTCTCTTAGCAATTCAAGTGTACAGTACTTTTTTCAGTAGATAATGTATATACATATGTATTTCTTTTTTATTAAATTTTTTTTTACATTCAATCACTACGTATCATTGCAGCATACCAAATGATTTCTCTTATCTTGAATAAACTATATACTAGATCAGTCAAAGATATCACCATAAATATTATCATTAAGAGAGAATTATAGTCACCATGCTGTACAATAGGGCCCCAGAACTTACTCCTTCTATCTAACTGAAACTTTATACCCTTTGACCAACATCTGGCCATTCTACAAACTTGGCTTTTATAAATTCTTCATATAAGTGAGATTATGTGGTATCTTTCTGTGCATGGCTTATTTCACTTAACATAAGTCTTCACTCATGTTGTTGCAAATGGCATGCTTTCTTTTTTTTAAGGTTGAATAGTATTCCATCGTGTATATATACTTCACTTTGTTTATCTGTTCATCTGATGAAGAGCACCAAGGTTGATTTCATATCTTGGCACTGTGAATAAGAGGGCCCCTTATAGACTGTGTTGAAGCACAGTGACTAGCCTCATTTTGTGAAAACTGATGACATATTGGGGCCCTCCATTTCTCCTATGCTTCTATTTAAGTTAACAACCTGGGTTTCCTCCCAAACACATCTGGCTATTGTTGAGACAGACTGATTCTAGGAACTTGGGGCAAACATGTTTCCAACCTAGATGTAGCCCCTTTGAATTCCTTTTAAAAGCCTTGGCTTTCTTCTGGGGTGTGTGTGGTTGAAGGTGGAATATGAAATATAGCAGAGAAAGGAGCTGAAATTTTCAGTACCTTGAGGTCACCATCTGCCTGACCCTTTTCCACTTGTGAATTCATCCTATGATGAAGCCCTGTGCAGCACTTTATTGGAGTTGCCTTGTTTCACTGTTTGGTCTCACCAATCCTACTCTTTGACACTCAATTGCTACAAATGTAAATGTGTACAGACACTATGGGAAACCATATGGAGGCTTCTTAAAAAATTAAAAATAGAACTACCATATGATCCAGAAATTCCATTTCTGGACTTATTGCAAAAAATACAAAAGAACAAAATACATATGGTGTGGAGATATCTGTCCTCCCATGTTCTTTGCAGCACAGTTCCCAATTACAAAGACATGACTGCTATTTTTTGTTGTTGTTCTCGTTGGTCACTAGAGCTTGAGTATAGTGGTTGGAATATCCTAAGCAGTGAGCATTTAGGGATTCCCTAGGTCATGAAAGAAGTGGGAGAATTAGGGGTAACCCCTTTCCCTCCAGCCCTGTTCCTGTACCCTAGAAGCTGGCAGGCTCTCAGATTTCTACTATGATTCCTCCAGGAAGCCTCTCTGCCCTCTGTTGCTCTGGCCCAGGAACAGGAGACCTAGATCATCCATTCTGCTCTCCCTAGGTCTTTTGGGCATCAGAGAATCTTCCTATTCACTAACATCGGTAAGATCTTCACCCTCACAGATGATCTTTGAGGACCATGTTCTACTCATGATCTGCTTTGGTCCTGCTTCTGGGATCCCAAGCTGATCTCCCAATAATGCACAGCCTGCCAGGAAGCACTGCCCAGTTCTCTTGTTCTCTCAGCCCAGCCCTACAACACCTCTGCTGTTCATGTATGCCCAGCTACCTTTAAGTTGCAAAGCCACTTGGCTGACAAGGGACAACATAACAGAGTTGGCAGGGAAAGGGAAAGTAGCTGAGGTCAGATCCCTACAAACCCCTGGTGTGGAGGCATCCTCTTCTGCCCTACACATTGTTGATGCATTGCTATTTGTCATTGACTTCCTTCCTTAGCCATCCTTTATAAAGCGACTGTCTGGGGGCCCAGTAGATGGCATAATGGTTATGTTACCAGGTAGTCGACCACAGTTCGATTCCTAAACCTGGTGGCTTAAACTCATACTAGGAGCATGTATATGCATACTCAAAGTCTGAAGAGGAGAATAGAGAAGAAAGGATTTCTGTGTGACCATCCGTTCTGTGGGGTGATTTCTTGCTTTCTCTTTGTCTCTCTGGTGAGCACATGCACCCTACAGCAAAAATCTCTCTCAAAATTTTTTTAAAAAATTAAATAAGGCAAACTGGGTGGTGTATGGTGTGTCTTTCTCAAATTAGAGGTAATTCCCCGAGGGCAGAAATCATGTTATCCAACTATTCATTTACTAATACCCCTCCATACAGTGCTTTGCCCGGAAAGAATGACTAGTACGGAGATATTAAATGTGATCAAGTTGCATAAAAATGGCTGATTTCAAGAAGGTTATATGAGGTGGCGAGGCAGCAACAGAATAGAAACCATCAAACTGTAAATATTCCTGACACAAAACAACCATAAAAATGAATAAAAGTAGCAAGAAGCAGGGGAGGGAGAAGAAGGCAGCTGGTCCTTAATCAGTGCTTGCTATGTGCCAGGCACTCTCCTGTCTGCTTCTGGAGCCTATTTGACCTTTCCTTAGCACTTGCAACGTATAATGTGAGTGCTGCCTCTGTCCTGTATGTAGATGTTATTCCTCTCCCTCTATTCTGGGTGCAAGCAACATTTATCTCACTGCAGCTGTTTTCCACTCAGGCTCTTGCTCCACAATGGGTCCATGCAATGAGGTGTGAGATCTCTGTGAAATGGAGCCAGTAGGGATAGCAGTGTAGTCTGCTCATCGAAGTGGGGACGGTGGCTATAGGCCATCTGAAGAGCTCCTATGCAGAGTCTTTGTTTCTTGAAGAAAGAGATGCCAGCATGCTCTTACGGAGTTAATGACCTAGGGATCATCTGAGTTAGTTTTAGAGGAAGAAGTTAGCTACAAAAATATTAAACAAATTATTTTATTTTAGCTGGATTAATTGAGAGTTTTCATTTAGATGACAGTTGCAAGAAGAGGAGCTCTCTTGGGGCAGAAAGGGAGGAAGGGAGAGAGAGAGTAAGCAACAGACACTCTAGGCTCATTGACATTCATGGGAATAGAATGCTGGTTCATGGGAATTATGAGTTTCTGAGTTGGAAACCACTATTAGCATGGGTGGGGCTGATTGTATTTTAGTCTGTCTATCAGGGAAATTTTTCTAAGGAAAGTATATGAAGAATCTCCCCAAGTTCATAGCATACGTGCATTTAAAAAAATTATACATGGATTTCAAAAAATATTTGCACCAAAATAAACTCAAATTTTAATTCCATTTTTCCAGGAACTTCTAGGACATGAAGGCTGAGGAAGACGTAGAGTGAATATGAGTCTGAATGTTTCTGCGCAAAGTGAGAGAGAAAGGAGGAATAAAATAAAAAGTACACATTCTTTTCTAAAAAGTCTAACTCATGTATACAGAGAAGATGAAAAATTAATAACTATATCAATTATGGTTGTGTTTTTACTTTGATTTCCCAGGATTTATGGATTCAGTGTGATGTCTACCCTAGATTAGAGCTATGAATACATATAAAAATGTGTCTGTGTTTTATAATATTACATTTAACAGAAAGAACTCAAAATTATTACATTAGCCAGTATTTTTAAGTCTGTCACTTCCGTCTAAAACAAAGTTTAAATAAATTGGCTCAATTAGAGAGAGTTATTTTAGAATCAAATATATCAACTCAATAATTATTCTTCCTTTTCAAAAACAATGGAGTTCTAAAAATTTATCTCAATAATGGCTCTGTTTTAAAATATAATTTATTACATAAAAAGTTAAAACTTCTCAAATAAGACGTCAAGAAATAAGCAAAATCCAAATAAATTCATTTGTAATAACAATCACAGATTTTAAAAATGAGAGAAAATCTTATAATATCACATATAACTTATGCAGATAGAATTTAAATCCTTGATTGTTGGCCTCACATGCTTCTGTGTGGCCTCGTGGTATAGATATTGAGGGCTGAAAACCAAGATTTTCAAGTCTTGGACCAGTCATCTGTTGCATTCCACACTATTGAGTGACACACATAAGGGACCCTAAGTGAATGGACATTCTTTATTTCCAGGGCATAAAGTTTTTTTGTTTTTTCTTTTTTTCCTTTTTTAATTTGCCAAAGGGTATGTGAGCTCACATTTGTGTGTGCATGCACACACATGAGAGAGAAAGTGAGAAAGCACTACCCACCTCCATGGGGCATGGTCACAACACAATCCTTCTACTCCATCTCTCTGTCCATTTGAAATTTGGGGCACATACGCACACACACTGGCATATTTTCATGCCACAAGGTCTAGGCTTGATCTATCTGATCGGCTATGTGGGATTCAGCCATCTTAACTACCAGGCTAGGGGCTGGCCTCATAAAATCTTTTCTGTAGAGGTCCAATTGATATAAACTCTCTGTAGGATAATTTAGCCTTAGATATTAAAAGCCTTAAAACAATACTTATCCTTTCAATCCAGGGACTTCACTTCTAGGGTTTTGTTCTAAAGGAAAGAAATCAGAAATGAGCACAGGATTTTTTTGTTTAGGAAGGTTCATTGTAGCTTTATATGTAACAGCAAATAATAAAAAGCAATGAAATGTTCAACAATAGAAATTTGGGGTTAGATATTTCATGGTACATCTACATGGAGGAATGTAATCCAGTCAATTAAAAATCTTATTTTCAATATTACTTTAATAATGTGGGAAAGGATTTATAACAGACATTTGAAAACAGCAGATTATAAGCATCTCCAATCTGATCCTATATCTGTAAAAGTTGGCACATATATTACATATGAGAGAAAGGTCTGGATAGAGGCCCACCAAAAATTAGCAGTTGTAACATAGAGATTACGATTTCCTTTTCTCCATTTTTTGTTTCTATTCACAACTTCTATGATTAATATACTCCTTTAATTTGAAGAAAAATTTTAATATTTAAAGCAAAATTATCTAAAATCGAAAAATTAGTGATACAAACTAGAGACTTGTGCTATAAAATCGATGTAGCTGAAGTGATTCTCTTAACTTGTGAAAACTAGCTTCTCCTGGAAAATGACAAATTATCATGTTGCAAATGCCCTCTGCACAAAATTGGTTTTATTCATGATAATTGTTGGCTTGTTTGTTTTGGCTCTCAGATGTGACATGCTGGCTACTCAGAATCACGGCTTCTTCCCTTTTGAGGTCTCTGGGACAGGTTGAATTTTAGGCAATTAGTGGCACAGGGAAGTAGTTAAACTTCTCACATGGAGCCATCGCCTCAGCTTTCTCTAGTCAGGGTGAAGTCTCAGGTCTTGGCTGTGGCTAGACTCTTGAGGATGACTTGATGTTTTGGGGCTTTGCCATCTTCTAAGTTCTTCAAATGGAGCTCTTTACAAGGCATTGCTGTGAAACTCGCTCCTCTTTCAGCTCAAGAGGCACCATGCCAGGGTCTGGGAGACACTGAAGCCCATAAGATGACATCAGTTTCCGGTCAAGGACTGCTGTGAAAAGGTTTTTCTAATATGTCTCCTCAGTCTGGGCACCAGTTTTGATTTAGAAGAACGGTAATTAGGTCCACTTGGTTCAGGTGTGGCTCCATAACATGACCTAGAAGGCTATTCAATTGAAAAATTTTATCCATCTCTTTCATTATCAAGGTAGTCTGTGATCATTTTTAAAAATTATAAATATGGAAAATGACAATGAGGGAAAAATACATTAGCCTGCCCACAGCACTGTCTTTGGATGGCTCTTCAGTTAGCTGCTGACTGAGGGCTTCCTCTTTGTTCTAAGATAGACATACACACACACACACACACACACACACACACATGATCCCCTACTCTAATGGATGATATCTGATCCAGATAATGCAAATTCTGGAGTCCTAACTTAGACCTACTGAGTTAGAAATTGAGGACAGGGGGATCAGCAGATGGCATAATGATTACATTGCTGGAATCCCACATAGTCAACTGTGGTTTAAGTCCTGAACCTGGTGGTTTAAAACTCACTCTGGGTGTATTAGGGTGTGCCCAAATATCTAGAGTAGATAGAGGAGAAGGGATTGCGGTGTGGACACCCCACCTGAGGGGGTGTGATTTCTCACTTTCTCTCTCTCCATCTCTCTGGCAAGCCCACATGCCCTATAATGAAAAATCTCTCTAAAACAGAAAGAAACTGAGCCTTGGAGAAAAAGGTACAGAAAGGGACAAAACTTGTATTTCAACAAACCCCCTTGGTTATTGTGATTTATGCTTGAATTTGAAGTCTATCATCTTTAAGCAAAGGTACTCTCTTACACAATTAAAATATTATTGTCACATTCAAGGAGTTTAGCACTGATATATAATATTATAATATTATCTATTATCTAATATATGGTGCACATTCAATTCAATTTTCTCAGTTACCCTAAATATGTTTTTTTTTTCTGAATCTAGATTCAATCAGAATCAGGGATCACATTTGACTGTCATGTCACTTTATTTCCCCTAACCTAGCATATTCATACCTTTGTTATTTTTTAACTTTTCATGAGCTGGATATTTTTGAAAAGTCCTGGCCAGTAGTCTCATAGAATGTCTTACAGTCTAGAAGTGTTTGATTGTACCATCACGATTGCATTAAGATTAACCATTTTAGTCAAGAACATTACAAAACTGATTATGTATAGTTCCCACTGCACTGTTTCAGGACGTGCTTAATGTCAGTTGGTTAATCGCTGTAAGACAACATCCTCTGGAGGCCAGCAGATGCATGGTAGTAAAGGCAACTGGATTTTCACATGGCCTACTGCAGGTCAAGTCTGGATCCAGTGGCTTGAAAATCATGCTGGGTACATGTATGTATGTGCATGCCTGCTCAAGATCCTGAGAGGAGAATGAAGGAGAAGGGATTGTGGTGGGGCCATTCCCCCAGGGGGGGCGATTTCTCACTTTCCCTCTCTCTGTCTCTCTTCTCTCTGGACAGTGCATGTGCCCTATGGCAAACACCTAAAAAAGAAAAAAATAAAATCCTTCAAATCCCTCCACTTAAAATGATTTTTGTAATTGATAAGTACAGTCATCTGTGGTTGATAATTAGAAAACATGTGAACATGTGTTCCCTGAAACATTTTTTTTTTTAAGAGAGATTTTTGCTATAGGGCAAAAATGCATTATAGGGCATGTGCCCTTGCTGGAGAGAGAGTAAGAGACAGAGACAGAAAGCAAGAAATCACCCATGGTCATGCTGGCCACAGTCCCTTCTCCTCCATTCTCCTCTTGGGATTCTGGGCACATATGCACACATGCCCAGCATGAGTTTTAAGTCACTAGGTCCAGGATTCAAACCACAGCCAACAACTTGGGAGTCCAGAGACATAATCATTATACCATCTGCTGGCTCCTCCCTGACAATTTTTCATGCAAACCACTTAGCAATCATGGATAATTTTTGGATCAATTATTACTCTGGTAGTTGCAAAAAAGTGATTGTTTTAACCGAGATTTCCTCTGAAAGCATAGAGGCAGGGATTACTTGTAAATAATTTATGTTAGGATGAAAGTAATTTATGTTAGGAAATGATGCAGCGGGACAGGGTCTGGCAAGAGGAAAACAGGGAAGGAAGGAATATCAATCCAAGAGTGAAATGTTTACAGAAGATTATTTCTTCAGGAGTTCCTGGTTCCCTTCAGTGGAAAATTGTATTGAGAAGCCAAACTCTGGGTGCTAGGTGTGTTCATTGTTGCTGAGGTATAATGTTAGAGCTAGGGGAAAAGAATATATATACATATTTTAAAGTAAACAGAACTGGAAAAAATGTCTATGTATATTTTTAAATCATAAGTTCGTACGATATGAAGGATCTTCAAAATATTTATGGAAAACAAACAAACCTCATTTGAGGTTTTTTTTGTTGTTGTTGTTTGGAGAGATATTTGCTATAGGGCACGTGCGCTCACCAAAAAGACTGAGAGAGACAGAGAGACAGAAAGCAAGAAATCACCCCCCCCCGCAGGTGGAATGGCCATGGCCACACCATAATCTCTTCTCCTCCATTCTCCTCTCAGGATCTTGAGCATGCATGCATACATGCTTGGCATGAGTTTTAAGCCACTGGATCTGAGACTTGAACCACGGTTGACTACATGGGAATTGAGACATAGCCATTCTGCCAACTGCTGGTGCCTTCATTGGAGATTTCGATTTGCATTTTTTTTATGATAAGTGATGTTGAGCATTTCTCCATGTGCTTTCTGGCTGTTCAGATGGTTTCCTTAGAGAGTTGTGTGTTCAGCTCATTTGCCCGTCTTTTAATTGGGTTGCTGCACACTATGGCAGAAACTGAAAGACTGGAAGATCTGAAGGCAGGGAGAGCAACTGTGGAAATTACAGACAGTGCGGGAGGAGGGTGGGAAATGGGAGAGGGTGAAAGGATGGTCTCAAGGGGGAAAAAGGAAGAGGCAAAACATTTAAGGGACACGAAAATGGAAAATGATCTGTTGATGATAATATGTATGGTAATATCTTTGACTGAACCAATACACAGTGTATTCATGATGGGAAAATTAATTTGGTATGCTATAATGATACACAATGATTCAATGTAAAAGTAAATAAAAAGAAAACACGTATTATATAAAACTATGAATAGATTTCAAGGATAAATTTGTACTTTAATTCTTCCACTTTCTACAAACTTTTCCAAGTCTCTTTGTATAAAGGTATTTACAATTTTTGCTGTTTTAATGCATTTTACCTTGCAATCTTTTATTTGTGTATGTGTGTTTGCTCCCTCACTCCTGTTTTTTGTCATTAGATTCACTAGTAGTTGTCTATTATGTCAGCTTTTTAAACATTTATTTTATTCATTTATTTTATTTTTTCTTTTTGTGGAGAGGTGTTTTGTTTTGTTTTGTTTTGTTTTGTTTTGTTTTGTTTTGTTTTGTTTTGTTATAGGGCGCGTGCGCTCGCCAGCCAGCCAGAGAGAGACAGAGAGACAGAAAGCGAGACATCACCCCCCAGGGGGGATGGCCACGCCGCAATCCCTTCTCTTCCATTCTCCTGTTGGGATCTTGGGCACGCATGCACACGCACCCGGTGTGAGTTTAAGCCACCAGGTCTGGGACTTGAACCACAGTCGACTACGTGGGAGTCCAGTGACATAGCCATTACGCTAACTGCTGGTCCCTATTTTATTTATTTTTTTACATTCATTCACTGTATATCATTACAGGATACAAAATGAATTTTCCCATAGGAATGTACTAAGTCGGAAAAACACCTGCACATCCATGTTTACTGCAGCATTATTCACAATAGTTAGCTTCTTCTTTAAAACTAGATTTTGACTTACTGTTTAGTTTTATTTTTCTCTTCATAATTGGTCATTTTATTTTTATTATAATTTCATTCATTTTGCTTAATTTCCCTTATCTTGTTATTCTTTTTCTATTATTTCAAGTTATGGATTTAATTCTCTTATTTACTCACTTAAAAAAAGATAGGCTTAAAGTGTTTAAGGCTATGACTATTCCTCTGATGATTGCTTTAATTGTAACCAACAGTTACTGATAAATGTTGTTTTACAATATTAAACATTCAATTTTAGAAATTCTGCAACTTTGATTTACATTTACTTTTGCCCTGAAATTGCTTAAGAAGAGCTTTTAAAATAGTTTTCCAATAGTAAACACACTTACGTGTTACTATTTTCTAAGTTTTTACGGTGTGATCACAAGGTATTTTTATATTACGTCTGGTGTTTTGATTTTTCTGTGTGACCTAAAAATGGTCATCTTAATAAATTTTGTATTTACCCTTTGAGAAAAAGGCATTTCCTACTAGCAGGGTAAACCTTTTAGTATAAATATATAAGATCTGTTTAATCTATTATGTCGTCTAGCTATCCTCGTCCTTTCTCATTTTCCTGCCATGAACTGCACAGTGTGTTCAGGTTTCTCATTAGTGGGTGGTTCTTCTCTTTCTTCTTGTGTCCCTTATTTTCTGTTTAGGAGGATGCTTGCTCTACTATTTGGATACATGAATATTTATAACCCTTACCTCTTTTCTCTTTGTCTCATTTAATGCTCTTTTGGGATGAATTCAGTCTTACCTGCTATCAGGATCTCAGCCCCTACTTTCTGTTTTATGCACCTGCTATAACTGTGCCCATGACTAAGTTTTGCATTTTCTGAATGACATTGTTTCGTAGGTGCCTGTTCTTTTTTTTTTTTTTTAAGAATTATTTTATTTAACTTTATTTTCAAACTTAAATTTGACCAAAGAGGGACAGAGTAAGAAAGAGAGAGAGAGGGGAAGTAAGAAAGCAAATCTGCCAGGTCCGGGTCTCAAACATTGGTTGGCCATGTGGAAGTCCAGTGCCCTTAACTACCAAGCCACCCTCTGGCCCCCATGTGAATCTGTTCTATACTGCATAGAATTGGGTTTTTGCTTTAGGGACCAGTGTGGAAATTAAAAAAAAATTAATTTTTATTTTAACTATAGCAAAGCAGTAAGTGCTTTGAAGGAGAGAAAAGGAAAAACAGAGCTCCCAAGAAGCGAGGGGTCCCAGAAGATGGGCTGCCCTGGAAGAACTGTGCCAAGGGTTTTTATTTGGACTTGTTCTAGGTGAGGCTTGAAAATCGTCTTATTTTAAGGTGAGTTCAATCAATTTATATTTAATGATATGACTGATATGTTTGGTCTAAAGTCTATAATATTCCCTATGTTACAGTGCTGAGTGTTTTTTTATTTTATTTTTTTGCATTTAGCTATACATGTATATACCTTATATTTATTGTGTTTGTTTTAAAAATTATTTTGTTATTTAGAAGGAATTGTGGCTTATTTTTCTGATAGCTACCTTTATGCCAGCGCCCTTTATAATATTATTAGTTACTTTTATTTAGATAGGCTTCCATTATTTGGTTTATTTATTCATGTATTTTCTTGCCATAGGGCACATGTGCTCACCAGAGAGAGAACAAGACAGACAGAAAAAGAGAGGGAAAGTGAGAAATCACCCCCAGGGCAGGGGTTGGGCATGGCTATGTCGCAATCCTTTCTTCTTCATTCACCTCTCAGGAGATTGAGCACACGTACACATGCACCCAGTGTGAAAATCACTGGGACTCAAACCTCAATCAGACATGTGCCAGTCCAGTGCCTTAACAACCACACCATCTGTGGGCCTCAGTTTATCAACTTCTAACAATATTTTGTAACTCCCTCATATTACCCAGTTAACAGTCTATGAGCTTTTCCTATTAAGTTGGACCATACTAAATGTTTTTGTTTTCCATGTGCTCACCGGAAAGAGATAGATAGAGAGAGTGAGAGGGAAAACGAGAACCACTCCCTGGGGGTATAGCCATCATGCAATCCCTTCTCCTCCATTTTCTTGTCTGGATTTTAGGCACACATTCTTGTTTGTCTTGCATGATTTTCAAGCTGCCAGGTCCAGGACTCAAACTGCAGTTGGCCACATGGGAATCCAGCACATCAACCACCATGGTCCTTATATTGACTTTTTAAACAACTTAAATAATTTTGTTCTGTACATGGATAATATTTTGGGAGAAAGTTAGCAATCATCTCTAATACATTTGAAACATGAACTAAAAAGACATATAACATTATTTTGAATGAAACAATGAAAATATGAATCTATATTTTTACATTAAAATTTTATTATAGTATAAAAACACACAGGAAAAGGTGCATGCCGTATGTATAGAACTCAATGAATTAAGGAAGGTAAATATATCTGAGTTAACATAATCTATATATTTTTTAAAAATGCTATTACCAGGGTGCCAGAAATTCCCTTGTATCTCCTCTCATTCAAGCCAGTGCTAACTACCATATTAGTTTCTAAAACCATAGATTTGATTTGCATGTTTTTAAACTTTAAATTAATATAATCATACCTATATGGCTTTTTTCACTTCACATTACAATTGTGAAATTCATTCATATTGTTTGTAACAGGAATTTGTTCATTTTCATTGTCATGTAGTATTCTATTGTTTGAAAATATTAGTTTATTCAGTTATTATTGATGAAGACTTGATTTGTTTTATACTTTGGCAAAAAAAAGGTTAAATGTCTTTTTATCCCATGTTTATGCATTTTTGTTGGATATATGCCTGGGAATACAATTACTGGTTCATAGGGTTTACAAATGCTAAGCTTTAGCAGTTGTTTACAAACTACACCGATTACACTCTCAGAGCAACACATGAGTTTAATGGCTGTTCCATGTCTTTGCCAATGAGTGGTACTGGCAGTTTTTAAAATGTCTGCCTTTTTGATTTGTGCGATACCCATAGGAAAACCCATTGTGTTTTTAGTTTCCATTTCTCATGAATGAGAGAATACATGAGGACCTTTTCATATTATTGTTTAGTGTGTTCAATTGTCCAATGGTTGTTTAGTAAGTTTCTTCTATGTAATGGAAATGGGGTCTTTGTCAGTTATATGTATTGTACATCTTTTTGTACTCTGTGAGTTACCTTTATCTTTTGATAGTCCAAAATTCCTAATTCTTTTTTTTAAAGAGATTTTTGCTTTGGGACACATGCACTCACTGGCGAGACAGAGAGACAAAAAGTGAGAAATCACCACTACTCCCACTGGGAGGATGGCCACACTGCAATCCCTTCTCTTCCATTCTCCTTTTGGGTTTTTGGGCATGCAAGCACATGCACCCTGAGTAAGTTTCAAGCCACTGGGTCTGGAACTCAAACCATGTTCGACTATGTGGGAGTCCACAACATAACTGCTATGCCATCTGCTGGTCTCCAAATTTGCTAATTGTAACACATCCCAATTTATAATCTTTTTTTGCTTTTGGTCAGTTCTTTTTATGCTCTCTTTGAGAAATCTTTTTTAATTTACTTTTTTATTTCATTTTCTTTTATACATTCAATCACATTATTTAGCTTACAAAGTGAATATTTCAACATGTGAACATTTCTCCCTAGTCCAGTTGATAAAACTGTAAAGGTCATGAAGATATTCTTATGCCATCCTCTATTAATTAGAGTGTTTTAACCTTTACATCTAGATCTCTAATCTATTTAGATTAATGTGAATAGTGCAATGTAGGGGGTTAAGATTCATCTTTAGTTTTATGGACATTCCACTTTCTGAGACGAGTTTACTTAAAAGAATGTCCTTTATCTGTTGGTTTCAGTGCCACCTCTGCCATAAATGATCTTCTTATGTGGAGTTCTTTTGGATTCTTTACTTCAGCCTACTGGCCTATTTGTATATTCCTGTCCCAAAGCACCATGGCTCTAACATAACCTATATTATAATCTAGCAGTATTTATTCTTCATTTTTTTCTTCATAGTTGTAATTCTATTCTTAGCCTTTTGCATTTCTACATATATATTTAAATTAACTAATCAATTAATGACAAAAAGAAAACAAACTTCAAAACCAAAACCAGCAAAACTCTGCCGCAATTTATATTGAAATTGTTTTGAATCTATGAGTTTAAAAAGAATTGATATCTTTATGATATTGAACATTTTAATCCAAAAATGTGGCACATCCCCATTAATTTAAGTCTTCTTGATGTTTCTCTATTCGTCTTGCAATCCCTTCTCTATTTTGACTCTGAGCATATGTGCACATGTGCTGGTGTGTTTTCCAAGTCACTAGGGCTGGGGCCTGGACTGCACAGAGGGCCACGTGGATTCTGGCTCCCTCAACCAACAGCTACAGAGCTAGCCTTTTAATTTCATATTTCTACAAACTTTTTGAAGTCCTCTTGTATGGGTAAGTATTTGAAAATTTTGACGCTATTAAAAAAACAATTTTTTTCCAATGAGCATTTCAATAATTGTTGCTGCTTATAGATACATAATAAATCTTTGTACTTTGACCTTATATTTGGAACTTTGGCAAATTCACTTATTATTGTGGATATTTAGGTTGGTTCCATGTTAGCAATACATACGGTAATATCTTTGACTCAAAGTTTAATGTTATATTCTTCTAGAATTTCTATGTGTACAATTGTTGGAAGGAACAAAAGCAGTTTTTATTCCATCAGATCTTACTTTGTATATTGTGACATGTTATTAAGTTCATACAGATTGAAGATATGTTATGTATATATTTCTGTTGAATTCATCCTTTCATCATTATGAACCATAGTTGTCTACCTCTAGCTACATTTTCTGCCTACAAGATTTCTTTGTCAGATGCTGGTATTGCTGTTGCACTTTTCTTTGACTTAGTATTTGCAGTGTGCATTTTCTTTTTTAGTTCCAGAATCTTCATCTGTTTCTTAGAAAGTTTTTAGTTGTCTGCTAACATTTTAATCTTGTTATTTAATTTTTAAAGATATGTATCTTAGTTTCTTTCATATCCATACTTGATCATTCCAATTTCTGGAAATCCTGTGGGTTTATTTCTACTATCTAATTTTTCTCTTTACTTTTAGTAAATTCTTGGTTCTTACATACTTAATTATTTTTACTTTATGATAGAAAAGTATTCTGAAAAATTAAAGAGATAATTTGAGACACTGAATGATTGTCTATTCCCCTAGAATGGAGATGTTTCTGATCCTGGCACTTGATTAGATTGACTTGGGTTTAATTAGGACTTGAGCTGCTAGGAAGGGATAGTCTATTGTTTGCAAGACCTGGCCTATTTTAAGTTCACAGTCTCTCTTAGGGTAATGTTCTTTGTTTTTTTTTTTTTAATTTATTCATTTTCTACATTAATTCACTATACACCATCACAACACACAAATGAA
>NW_006159809.1:2840930-2913396 GCF_000334495.1 Tupaia belangeri chinensis | reverse complement strand
CCCGTGCAGGTGCATGCCGGGCGGCCACGCGCAGGCCCAGCGGCCACGCACAGGCACAGGCCCTGTGGCCACGAGCAGGGGTAATGTTCTTTGGAAGTCAAAGCTATTACCATATATATTACCATCAGCAGATCATTTTCCACTTCTGTGTACCTTAAATGTTTTGCTTCTTTCTTTTCCCTCTTGATTCCCTCCCTATCACACTCTTCCATTTCCTGTCCTCCTCCAACACTACCTCTAGTTTCCACAGTTGCTCTCCATGCCTTTATACCTTCCACTCTTTCTATTTCTGCCATAGAATGCACACATTCAGTATATGTTGAGTGGGGACATACGATGCCTCTCTTTCATAATCTGGCTTGCTTTGCTTAGCAGTAAATCTTCCATATTCACCCACTTTCTATCAAATGCCATAGTCTGACTGTCTTTTTTTCATGAGTGAGTGTGCCATACTTTTTTCAATCCATTCACCTGCTTGTAGACATTTGGGTTGGTTCCATGTCTTAGCAATACACGTGGTAATATCTTTGAACCAATTACAGTGTATTCACAATGGATAAACTCATTTGGTATACTGTAATTATACACAGGGATGTAATGTGAAATAAACACATAAATTTAAAATTTTACTAATAAGAAAAGAACCATTCCTTCTTCATAATCACTGAATTCTAGTTTTTGTCTTTTTAGCCCCTTAAGATGATTAAAACCTCTGCTCAGTTTCTCAACCTTAGTCACTGCTTAAGAAAAGACAATAGCTTTGAGGGAAGAAGGGTCAAAGTGAATGACTGGAGTGAGAGGCAGTCCCTGGGCAGTGGGCTACTCTTATTTACTAACAGCTATGGGAGTGCTCCCCTCTCCTTTTTTAAAATTAATGCACTTTATTGTTTAGAGCAGTTTTAGGTTTATAGAAAAAAATGAGCAGAAAAGACAGAAGTTCCTAAACATGTCCTCTCCTCACTCAGTTTTGTGACTAGCCTCACAATGCATACTAGTTAAACGACTGCTCGGATTTACTACTGTCTTTATGTCTCGTTAGAGATAAGCCCAGAGAAGCTTAAAGTCTTATGGTCTTGATCAGCTCCTACCTGAATGACCTTGGCTTCTACCTGGCTCTCTGAAATGACAAGCTGGCACTAGTAAGTGCATAGGTAAGGGATATTTTGTCAGCAAGTATCTATGAAGGGAATTGATCATCCATGTCAAGGTCAGAAGTTTATTCTTATAGACAGTGTCAACTTGTGTTATCTGACTGACAAATGCTGGCAATACCAGGGCCCTTTTACTCTTTTCATCTTTCTAATGTAATTTTGCTGGCAGTAGTTTTGAAAAAGCAAAAAGCAAAACAAATAAAAGGTGTTTTAATCCATTATTGTGTTGCTAACAGAAATACCTGAGCCTGGGTGATTTTATAAAGAAGAAAGATGTTTATTTACAAACTCAGTGATTCTGGTGGCTGGAAAGTCTAAAGGCCTAGGCTTACAAGGATATCCTATGGAAGCCTAGAGGATGGGTGGTGCATGCAGAGAGAGGGAGAGCAGCTTGCTCTCTCTCTCTCAAAGGGACCAGCTCTCATGAGAACTAATCTCTCTTTATGAGATCTATCAATAAAACGCAATGAGACTTTTGAGACATCATTAGTCTATTCACGAGAGTGTTGCTCCATGAGGCAATCGCCATGACCTAATCACTGCTCGCTAGGTCTCACTTCCTAATATCAAGTTCCAAAATATCAAACTTTGGGGGACAAACCATGATCCAAACCATAACAAGAGACTTGTGAGACTCACTGGAGTCTGAAATAAGCAGGTCAGCAGTGCATTGATAGCACTTTCAGATTCTTTTCTCCTAGCTAATATCCAAGAAGGCAAGCCTTTCTGACTTAATCCTCTAAACATCACCCCAACTGGGGGCCTGATAGTCTGTGTCAGATTTAAAAGGTCTTGTGATATTGAAACATTGCCTCACAGATTTCCTTTGAGTTAAAATTCCACAAAGCTCTTTAATTCACCCTTAGAATTTTACATGGGTCTTTAGTTGTCAATAGTTTTGTGACAAGGCTCGAAGATAACAGCAGAAATTATTTTTGGACACATTTCATCCTCATCTGGAAAATAGTATAACACCTAATCTATTTTATAAATTCTAGGTGAGTCCGACATTGGCCAAGAATAATTTCCAAGAAGTTCCATCCAGGCGATATAGTACTTTTGCTCCACTACATTTTTCTACATGTGTGAACATTTTTAAGTGGTTTTTCTTTTTTTAAGTTACCACCTCTTCCATTAGGCATTAAAATTAAAAGGTGGCACCGGACATATTTTGAGGCATTTCTCAAAATGGATAAATGCTTTCTAGGCAGTTAGAGGCTGCTTTTTCCTTATCTTCAAGAACCATATATATCTTCGATATCTACTCTGAAATTGTAACACAGTGAGCCACTGACTTCCTGTCAAATAATTCAATACATCTTGTACATAGAGTGCTGTGTGACCATCAGTATTAATCAGACAATTAAGACTACGGTATGCCACATATATTCAAATGCCTCTAGACTTATTTTTTTTCCCCCTCATAACCACAATTGGGGAAGCATATGGTCTGTGGGTTTTGGTAACTATCCAGTTAGAAATCAGTCCTTTAATGTGATTCCTCAAGTCATTAATTGGCAATAGATCTTTCCTTGAATGCTCTTGAATCATTTAGCTTTAGGGTGTACAGGTTGCCTTGAACACATGCTGTATCTCATTCTGGTGGAGAAAATGATCTTGCTCCGGCCCCAAGCGCTTTCTTTCAATCTCTCCCTTCACAGCTGAGAAACTAAAAGGTCATCAAAGTAAAATCTGCCTAAATGTGGCTCATGGAATTTTCTAGAATGATGCTTGGAATGGAAGTGG
This sequence comes from Tupaia belangeri chinensis, assembly GCF_000334495.1. NCBI lineage: Eukaryota > Metazoa > Chordata > Mammalia > Scandentia > Tupaiidae > Tupaia > Tupaia belangeri. The sequence goes on along the minus strand of NW_006159809.1, from coordinate 2,910,499 downwards.
TTTGGGAGTTGTTTCCTACTTTTCTTCATGTTCTATTGGGAGACTACTGTGATTAATGGAGAACATAATTAACTACCTGTCATCAGCTATACCTTCAATGGGTTAGTGTTTGCCCCAACCAAAGCTTTTCTCCTCTATTTCCGTGAGACATGGACACTCACAACAGTTGGCTGTACCACTCTACTGTCTGTTCAGTAATGTTCAACCTCACCAACCTGAGAATAGCATGTATCATTTGTTCACTTAACAAATATCTGAGTGCCAGACTTTGTGCTATGTGTATGGTAAATAAGTATAGACCCTGTCCCCAACCAGAGAGACTTATAAATAAGCTTATACAAGATAACAGAATAAATAGCCTGTTACAGAAAGCATGGAGCATATAAAAAGGTGACTGATTGGAGTGTTGGGGAGGCTACACAGTGGTAATAACATCTGAGTTGGTTAGACTATGCTGCAGCCATAATCAGCTCCCATAACCCAGGGGATTAATTTGACAGGTTTTTTTTTTTTTTTTTTTGAGAGATTTTCACTGTAGGGCGCGTGCGCTTGCCAGACAGACAGAGAGAGACATAGAGACAGAAAGTGAGAAATCACCCCCCACGGGGGATGGTCACGCCGCAATCCCTTCTCCTCCATTCTCCTCTCGGGATCTTGGGCACGCACGCACACGCGCCCGGCGTGAGTTTTTTAAGCCACCAGGTCCGGGACACGAACTGCGGTCGACTACATGGGAGTCCAGCGACATAGCCATTACGCTAACTGCTGGTTTCCCCCTTTTTTTTTTTTCATAAGGAGCAGTCTAATCACACCTCCTTGGTCAAGACCAGTCATATGGTCCCACTGAGCTGCCAGCAGGCTAGAAAGGGTCATTGCTATGTGCCTAGGAAGGAGAAATCAGAAACACAATTTTTGAATTCACAGCATTGTCTCTGCCATGATCCATCTACTGGCCACCAGGTATTCATTTTGTCTCTCTTTTACACATAGAATACAGTATTCCAAGTAACAGGCAACATTTTTACTAAATATTTTGCCACTTTATAATATGGATTAACATTTTTCCAAACTTGCATATCATTTTTCTTACTTTTACTACCATCTGCTAAGTCAATTATCATATATGTTGGGCTTTTACTGGGAATAGTACCCAACTCCTGACAACAGTTCCTGTATTAGCCAATAGACTTTAGGCCATGCTATTGTAACATTCCCCAAATTTAGTGGGTTAAGAAAATATCCCTTGAATTTTTTTTTTTTTCCATACAGAGCCTGCTATGGGCTTGGGTAACTCCTTCCTGCCATTACTCAGAGACCCTGCTTCTTCCATATTACGGCTCTGACTTCTCAACATGAGATCTCCGAGTTTGTCTTGGCAGGAGAAATAAAGCATGTGAGAATTGGACAAAAGTTGTCCCTGATTCAGGCGGTAAATGAAACACATCACTTTTGACACATTCTATTGATAAAAGCTAGTAATTCTTACTAAGGCTCCACCTAATATCCTAAGGGCTAAGAAATGTAATATTCCATATGCCCAGAAGTGGGACTATGAAATTGGATTTGATGAACACACAGTATTATCTCTACTTAGCTAAGATCCATGGTGTCCTAATATGTGGTAAACATTCAGGATGTATGCAATTTTGATAGCTGAACTTTGTAGTAGATGATTTTTGAACTTGGACTATATTTGCTTCTCCCTGGGTTTCTATTCTGCCAGCACACCCTGCAGATTTTGGATTTACCAGTCTCTATAATTATATGAGCCAATTCCTTGAGATAAATCTCTCTAAATGTATATGTAGTACACACGTCTTATTGGTTTTGTTTCTCTGGACAACCCTGACTAGTTCATTGCTAACGATGCAACCTAGTAATTCCCTCCCTGAGTATATATCACTGAGAAATTTGAGAAGGTGAATACCAGCCACGCATTCAAGAATGTAGCTGGGTTCATAGTTACACCAAATTAAAACTATGCAAATATCCAGTCACAGTAGAATATATGGACAAATGGAGCCATGCAAATATCCAGTCACAGTAGAATATGTGGACAAATGGAGCTATGTTTATATAAAGGAATGATGAGCAACAAATTTATAATATAGGCAAACTTGATTTACACACAAAAGCATGAATGAGTCTTACAAATGTTACACTGAATGAAAAGAAAGCAAGGTACAGAAGACTATACACATTGAATTTCCCCTGTATAAGTTTAAATATAAGCAAAAGGCTTAGCTGTGTTGGGCAGGCAGTAGAGTTGCTACTGCATGACACTGGAGCCACATGGAAGGCATTGGTGTTTGATTTTGGGGTTGACCTGGGATCCTGGCTGGCTGGAAGGCAGGAGTGGACCAAGGCATGAAGAGATCTTTTTAGAAGTCTTAACCTCACTTCTCCTCATGAAAGGAATTAAGTAATTTTTTTTTAAAAAAAGAAAAATGCAGGAAGAGTAAGTTATAACTTTAAGAAAGCATACTTAAGGGGCCAAGAGGTGACATGGTGATTGGGATGTAGGATCCTCACGTGATCAACTACAGTTAGAGTCCCAGAACCGATAGCTTGAGCCTTGTGCCAGATGCATGTGCATGCAAGCCCAAAATCCCAAGAGGAGATTGGAGGGAAAGGGATTGCAACATGGCCATCCTCCTGGGGGGGTGAGTTCTCACTTTCTGTATCTCTGGAGAGCTCATGCACCCTACAGCAAAAATCTCTCTCTCAAAACAAAGGGCATATTTAAGTGGTAACATGATAAATAAAAAGAAAAAATTATAGACAACAGTTATTTTTAGAGGATATAAAAAGAAACATCCAGTGCTGCAATATTTTGTTTCTTGCCTGGTGGTGGTTATGAGTCTTCATTTACACTGATTCAATATACCATTCATTTCATCTATGTTTAGATTTCTCCTTCACAATGCCAAAGGAAATAAACATGAGTATGTTACTTTTCTGAAATGTTGCCAGTTTCTTTCAATAAAAGAGTGTTTTATTAGAACCATTGGAGCTGATAAGTTGTGCTTATCCTCTTCCCTGCAGGAGTGCATGTGTGTGTGTGTGTATGTGTGTGTATGTGTGTCTGTGTGTGCATATTCAAGAGTATTGCATTTCTGTGTGTATTGGTGGTGATTTTTCCTAATAGGGATGGGGTCTTGTCTCTCCAGTTCCCTGAAAGGATTAATAACCCTAACATGATCTCAAATTGCTTGGCTCCATTCACTTTAATTTCTACCACTAAAGCCGGTAGCAAGGGCCGCTGTGTCTGTCCTTTTCCTTTTGTTCATTTGCTCCTCTTGATTAACAGTGACAGTGAGGATCTGAAGAGCCCTTGAGACTTTAATCCAATTTGAGTGTCCACAGTAGCGTGTCACTGTGTATAGTCTCTGTCACAGGTTCCAAATAGACCTGCTGCAGTCAGTCTCTGAATCTACTGGCCCTTCTTTGCTGTGTGTCTGTGATTGGCACTTTTGGAATAGATGCAGCATTAAGTCCCCATATGCTCTTGTAGTAGTTAGTCATAATAAAGGCACCAGTAACCTTGAGTTCACGTGTAACCTCGAATGGAGAAAACACTGATTTTTTTGTGATTTTTGTTCCTTTGTGCCTTTGCAGGGACATGGTACTAGGGCACCATCTAAGTCTGTTTGGGATGCTACAACAGAATATCTTAGCCTAGGTAACAAACAACAGAACACTCTCCCTGTTCTGAAGGATGGGCAGTCCACGATCAAGGCATTAGCAGAGTTGGTGTCTGGTGAAGGGGTGCTACTGGTTCAGAGCTGGTCCTCACTTGATGGAAGAAGGTACAAGGCAGCTCTCCAGCTCTCTGGGACCTCTTTTCTAAGGATCCCATTCATGACAGCTTCACCTTCATAACCTACCTGCTTCCCAAAGGCCGTATCTCCTATTCCAATGGTGATGAGATTGCAACAGTGGATTTTGGGCATCATGTGTACATTTAGACCATAGTAGACACCATTTCAGCAATGTGTTAGTGCATTCTAAACCAATTTTAAATGTTCTGCATGAACTGGGAGTCACAGAGCTCCCAAACACACCCATCTAGTGGCCATTTGCTTTCCCCCAGGCTTTACTGTTTTCCCTCTTGCCTGAGACTCATCCCAGGAAATTCTGCCCAGACAGGTGGGGCGCAGAAAGGTGTCTGAATTGATTCCACTTACTTGCTATCATATCTCCTTTTCAGCTCCAAGAAAATTCCCATTTACAAAAGCAAATTAACAATTATTTTTCCTGTTGATACTGGCTTCTAGGATTTTTCTCCATTTGATACTTCTTTCAAGGCCATTTACACAAATGTGCGAAGATTCCACTCTATCTCTGCCATATCAAGCCCAATCAGTGTCTGCACCATGAATGTTAACTAGCTTCTGCCATTTTTTTTTCTTTCTTTCTTGAGTAGAACCAGCCTGATCCTTAGGAATTGGCACCTAATTTGAGTCTTGACTCTGCAAATGACTGGACAGTCATAATATTAATGCCCTCCAGATTTTATTCTATGACTAGTGACTATTTGATTATGCAGATGGGCACTGTGTTGGAATTCATCAGTGACTTGGATTATATCCTTCAAAGTATAACCTCTGTTCAGAGGGGCCACACTTGATTGCAGGTTTGTATTAACTACAATAGACCTTATTATACTGATTCTTGGCCTTATCTACTCTTAAAAGGACCTCTGAACCCTGTAAAGTTTTCCCAATTATTTATAGAAATTTACAGAGACACAGGGACCAGCAGTTGATTTGGTGGTTAAGGCACTAGACACTCCCACATGGCCAACTGAGGTTCCAGTCCCAGATCTGGTGGCTTGCTTTCCCACTTTCTCTCTTTCTCTCTGTCTCTCTCTGGTCAAATTAAAAAAAATGAATAAACAAAAAACCCAAAATAAATAATTTAAAAAAAGAAATTTCCAGAGACTCTCTCTGGGGCACATATTAATAAATCCTGTCAGCTACCATGTAGTGCTTGTCATTTTCTTTGCTCTTGCTCCAGTTCATTTGGTTCGTTTGTTTGTTTTGTCTTTTTATGCTGCTCAGACTAGTGTTGAACTTGCAATTTACCTGCCTCAGTCTCTCAAAGAGTCGGGGATACAAGCATCACATTTAGTAATGCCTGCCCTAGGCCTCTGTCCTGACTGTCCAATGGGCCACCCTCAAAAGTCTCTGACTCTAACATGACATGCAGACCACAAATCCAAGCAGAAACTGGAGTGTTCCCATCCCCTTTTTGTGTGATCCTGTTTGTACCCCAATGTCTCAGTGTTTCAGTGGCATTGCTCCCTCTGTTTCTGTCTGTCACTTTCTTCACACGTAAGCTTCCACAGAAATGATTTCCCTTTTCCTTATTTTCCCCCATCATTCACCTAACCTCATGGGTTCTAAAATCAGCTCTTCTGACATAAGGCTTGTATTTCAAAAGCTTTTTCCACATTAAGATGCTTCTTCACAAGTAGAAAAATTTGAGAGACTGTGACAATCACAGAAAGAAAAATCTCTAGGATCCAAATAATCCTCCCAAAAGAAATGTGCTAATCTCATCTGGCCATTTGAAAGTTTTAACTTCTGATTTGAGAATGCTTCTTGGTGAATAGTTTGAGAACTATTGGGCAGAGACTTAATGATCTACTTCCACTTTGGTTATAAAATCAGTCTAGCACAGACCTGTGTTCTGGAGGATAAGGGGCAGAAAACTCTGGTAGTAACTTCTGGGCACAAAAATATTGGGTTGTTGAAAAAAAATTGGGTTGTTAGAAAAGTCATGATGCATTGTTATGTAGAGAAACAGAAAAAGAATGTGTCATGACTTTTCTGACAGCCCAATTACTTTCTGGGGGAAGTATTAAATTAATATAGAAATAGAAAAACCAAGATGGCACTGCCAGTAGTTATAACTGAATTTTCTGTGTTTGTCAACATAGAGGGTGCTGACAGAGGATATACAAGCCAGACAGGCACAAGCTACAGGGCTTTCTGGAAAATGATAAGTGAAGAAATGGAAGTCTAGACAGTCAGGACTGTTTGTTTGGGTGGGTGGTGAGATACCAGGGATGTAAGGCAGGGTTCTAGCATCAGCCACAGCAAGAGTAAGGCCTGAGCACACAGAGGGCTTGCTCTGTTGATGGGGGCTGGCCTGCTTGTCACTGTGGCAGGAGTCCTTAGAGTGGATAAGGTGAAACTGACCTCGCTGGACTCTCTTTATTAATCTGACAGAAGTTTCTGCAGCCTGTTGTGGGTCCTGCAGGTCCTTTAGGAGGATACCTCATCCCCAGTACTCATTAGGAACATGTAGTTTGCCTTCAGCATTCCTTCTCTCTCTGACATCACTCTTAGATGACCCTGTTTCTTTTTATACAACTTTATGCCTCATCTTTCCCTTGGTTTTGGCCCAAACCTTACTGAGTGTTTGCCTTGATAATGTTTGACACCATGACATTTATAGCAGTTTCCAAAGGTAGCAATTACCGCTTAATACCTCTTGATCACTGTGGAATACAGGACTTTATCTCTGCTTGACAGAAGGTTAAAGCCTCAAGGTATCTTAGAAATCATCTTCTCTTGATGCCCTGTGGATTACAGTTTTTATCCGACCATTGTTTATTGACCATTCATCATACACCAGGTACTATGCCAGATGCGGGAGAGTCAGAGACAGAAGTGCTTTCTCCATTGATGGGATTTATGGACAAACAGTCAGGGGAAGCACAAGATGCCATGGGATTCCATGAGAGTGGCCTCTAGCCTTGCCTTAGGTAATCAGTGAAGGTTCCTTAACTCCAGTGAGTTTGAGCTGAGACTTGAGGATGATACAGAGTAACCAGTAACCAGGGATATCCAGTATTTTTCTTTCAAGAATTACTTATTTAATTTTATTTATTATTGTTACTTTTTTAAATTTGTTATAGGAGATGCACACTCACTAAAGAGAGACAAAGAGAGAGAAAGTGAGAAAGTGAGCTACCAAGTCCAGGACTCAAACTGCAGTCAGTCATGAGGGAGTCCAGCATCTTGACTACCATGCCACCTTCTGTACCCTGGGATCATTTTTTAAACTGTCAAACTCCTAGTTTCTTGGTTATTCATATAACACACCTGGACACTTCCTAAGCAGTAGAATTACAAAGAAATGACACCAATTCCCTTGAATAATTCCACAGTCTAATAGAGAGATAAGTTCATAAATCATTCCAACACAAAGAGATAAGGACTATGATCACGACAAGTGTGGAGAATTTATGGTATAAGCAAGAGGGACATTTTACTTGGAATGGAGTAAAGAAGGGCAGCCAGACATGACTTTCCTGAGGAGGTGACTTTGAAGCTGAATTTTGAATAAAAAAATGGGTGATCACCGTATAACAGGTCTGTAGAGAGCTGCCCAGATAGAAGAGGCAGCCTGTTTGCAAAGCCCAGGAACACCCAGTCCTGTAGCATATTTGAGGAAATACGAGTCATTCAATATAATGGGAACATGTGTGTAGGAAAGGGAAGAAATCCAAAGATGGAACTGGAGAGTCAGGCAGGAATCATCTTCTGGGGGAGTCCTAAGGCATTCACTTAAAAGGTTAGACATTATCCTGGAGGCAACGGGAAACAACAGATGACTTACTTGGGTACTAACCAGATTTACCTTCCTGAAAAACACTTTAGCAGTCATTGAAGGATGTATAAGAAGGAGTAAGATTAGGGGCAGGAAGATTAGAGAAAGACACTGAAGGAGCTCTGGTGTGAGACTGTGGTTGTCTGAATTAAAGCAGTGGAGACAAAGCATGGCGGAGGGTTTTGAGAAATACTTAAAGGGGTGAAATTAGAGTACAGTTTGTCTCTACTAGTCCAAATTGTTCCTAGTTTTTTGTTTTTGTTTCTGTTTGTTGTTGTTGTTGTTGTTATAGGGCACGGGCGCTCACCAGAAAGACAGAGAGAGACAGAGAAACAAAAAGAGAGAAATTCCCCCCAGGGAGATGGCCACATCACAATCCCTTCTTCTCCATTCTCTTCTCAGGATCCTGGGCATGCACGCCTACGTGCCTAGAGTGAGTTTAAGCCACCGGATCCGGGACTTGAACTACAGTCGACCACATGGGAGTCCAGCGACATAGCCATTATGCCAAATGCTGGTCCAAAACATTCCTAGTTTGTTTTTATTTATTTATTTAATTTTTTGGGAGAAGTTTTAGCTACAGGGCGCGTGCGCTCTCCAAAGAGACAGAGAGAGACAGAGAGACAGAAAGCGAGAAATCACCCCCCAGGGGGGATGGTCACACCGCAATCCCATCTCCTCTCAGGATCTTGGGCACGCATGCACACGCACCTGGCGTGAGTTTAAGCCACCGGGTCCAGGAATCGAACTGCAGTTGACTACATGGGAGTGCAGCGACATAGCCATTATGCTAACTGCTGGTCCCAACATTCCTAGTTTTAACACTAAAAGTCCAATATCCTGGTGATCCTTCAATCCTTGGCAAACTGGGGTGGTTGGTCTTCCTTGGCACCACTAACTGAAACTATGAGAAAAAGAAGTAGAAGTCAAAGATGGCTTACAGGGCTTTAAATTGAACACTTGGGGGGACAGAGGGTGGCATGGTGGTTACCCTCCTGGACTTCCACATGGCAGACTTTGGTTTGAGTCATAGACTGGGTGGCTTAAAAATAATGCCAGTCATGTGTGCACATGTGCCCAAAATCCCAGGAGGAGAATGGAGGAGAAGGAATTGTGGGGTGATTTCTTACTTTTCCTTTCACAGTCTCTCTCTCCAGTGAGTGCACGTGCCCTGTAGCAAAAAATAAATAATAAAAATAAAATAAATTGAATCTGGGCCAATGTGGCATCATTTTTTTTTTAAAGACAGGTAATTGGAGAGAAGAGTTGTAGATTTGGGATCTGGGAAATGCAAAAATTAATTTTGAACATTCTGAGTTTGGTGACTGCTATTTCTAGGTGAAGATTTGTAAGTGGTGAGGAATGTTTCTAGAGCTCAGATGTCATGTCTGGGTTAGAAATAGAGACTTGGGAGTATCTGTAGTTAATAGCATTTGAAAAGACTTCTATTCAATATCATAAAGCAAACACAGAAAGACATATATATATATATGTATATAAATATATATATATATAATTATTAGGAATAAAACTTATTGTAAGTACATAGTCAAGCTTTAAAACAATAAAGGGAAAGCTTCAGGGATTAGAAATTAAGAAAAAAACCCAAACCACAGTGCTAAGCCAACATTAAAGCCCAATGCCAAGAGAGAAATAGAGATGCCTTCAAGGGTTAATTTAAAATGCAAGGTCTAAAGTCAAGGGTCTAGGCTAGAATGGGACCCCCTGGATGAAGAGGGAGATCAGGAAGGGGCTGCCCTATCACTGAATAAGCATGAAGCAGTCACCTGCTCTCAACTTGGGCTGGAAAATAATAACTCCTGAGAAACGGGAACTTCAGGCTTCATCCATCACAGGGAAGCAGAAAACATTCCAGTTGAGGAGGAGCTCATTGACAAAACAAAGCGGGAAAAGCAGACATGTGAGGGGCGGCAACCCCTCTCCTAAGAGACAGAGTCAGGAAGAATCGCCAGGTAATAAAGCATTCTGAAAGAGACCTTGAAATGGATGTTTAGAAATGTAGAGAAATAAAAGATGGAATGAAATATCTAAAGTTAGCATAGAAAGTTATGAATAAAGAATAAGTAGATCAAGAAGCTTTAGACAATGCTGATAGCTTATTCCATTTAAAAGAAAACCATAGCAAATAGGTTATTGAATTTAAGAAGAAAGACAATGACTAGGTTAGACATAAGAGTAGATGGTGACATAGAGAATTAGTAAATTGAAACATCTGAAGAAATTACCTGGCATGCAGCACAGAGAGAGAAAGAGGTAGAAAATATGAAGGAAAAATTAAGAGCTATGAAGCTCCTGATGAGTGGCTTCAGGAAACTTCTAAAAGGAGTTAAGGAGGGAAAAAAGAGGAGAGATGGTGTTAAAGGAAATAATACTGAGTGTTCTAGTATTAAAAAACAGTTGTGAGTCTTCAGAGAGAAATGACACACAAAATCCTCAGCAGGATAAGTTAAAAAAAATGCATACGCAGACAATTTGCAATAAAAATGCAGGCATCATGGATATTGAGAAAACCTTACCAGCCAGAAAAGAGAAAATGCAGATTATTTATAAAAGAAAGACAGTCAGACTGACAGTAGATTTCTCATCAACAGTAGATGTCAGGGACAAGAAATAACATCTTTAAAGTGCTGAGGAGGATAAGGACACCCATAACTCTAGGTCAAGTGAAATGATCACTCAAGAGGAAGAACTAAATAGAAATATTTGCATAATGGAGTTTATTGCTGATGGGCCCATCTTAAAATAATCACTGAGGAATGTACTTCAGTAAAAAGTAAATTGAAATCCAGAAAAAAACGAGTGAGAGGGCTTATAGCCTAGTGATTAAAGGATCCAGAGCCCAATTAGCTGACTGTGGTTTGAATCTCAGCCTCAGCAGCTTGGGAAACATGTCTGGCACATGTGCATGCCTGCCCCAAATCCTGGAGAGATGGAGAGATGGAGGAGAAGAGATTGTAGCATGACCACACCTCATGGGGGGTACTTTCTACCTTTCTCTCTTTCTGGCAAGCATATATACCCTCTGGCAATTAAAAAAATGTAAAATGGTAGAAATAAACTTTAATATGTCAGTAATCATTATAATGTAAATTTAAACTTGCCTATTAAAATAGAGACATTCAGAATGTACAGTAAATTTCTCTCTCTCTCTCTTTAATAATGGTTGTTTTAGAAAAGATAATTGGGCTGGGCCCTTAGCTAGGTAAAGGAGCTGGAATCCACATTGCTGACCATACGGTTTGAATCCTGATCCCAGCAGCTGAAGAAGAAGTGCCAGGAACATGTGTATGCATGCTCAAAATCCCAACAGGGTAGAGGAATGGGGAAGAAGGGATTGCAGAATGACCATGTCCTATTGGGAGTGTTTTCATCCTCTTCCTTTCTTCTCCTCTCTCTGCTTCTCTTTGGTGTGTGCAGGCACCCTGGTAAATTAAAATAAATAATTAATTAAGTCCACTTAGACTATAACATAAATTTCATATTTGCTTTTGTTTGATTTTATCTGGGAAGAAACTCTAGATTGAAGCAAACGTGACTTCATTCTGAAAGGGTGATTTCATTTTAGAAACTATGCTTCCTTCTCCCCCTCCCCACGAGTGCACATAAGATCCAAAGAAACTCCATTCCCAGGTGCCTCAAGAACCTTGACCAGTGAAACTTACATTACTAGGGAATTTCAGATATCTGGTTGTAGACCTGTCGGTTGGTTGAAGATATTTTGATCCACTGGACTGGGGAGAAATGTTCACATATTGAAATGTTCACATATTGAAATGTTCACTTTGTAAGCTAAATAATGTGATTGAATGTATATAAAAAAAAATTAAAAAAAAAAAAGAAATGACCCTTCTATGCTGGTTTTGCTGAGTCTTAATCATAAAGAGATGGTGTATTTTATTAAGTTCTTTTTCTGCATTGTTTGATATGATCATGTGTTTTTATCTTTCTGTTAATTATGGTGTATTACATTTATGGTTTTGTGTATGTTGAACTACCTTTGCATCCCCGGAATAAAGCCTACCTGGTCATCAAATAAATAAATAAATAAATAATAAAAAAAAGAACCTTGATGGGAACCAGGGAAACCATTAAAATTCCATTGTAATCAGAACTTACCCTCAAGACTAATTAACCTGCTTGCTTTGCTTCTGTAACTGACTTTTTTGCTTTGAAGTTAGAAAACCCTACCCCCTGGGATCAGCAGTTAGCGTAATGGCTATGTCGCTGGACTCTCATGTAGTCAACCGCGGTTCGCAGCCCGGACCCTGTGGCTTAAACTCACGCCCGGCGTGTGTGCATGCATGCCCAAGATCCCGAGAGGAGAATGGCGGAGAAGGGATTGCAGTATGGCCATCCCCCCTGGGGGGTGATTTCTCGCTTTCTGACTCTCTGTCTCTCTCTGGCTGGCTGGCCAGTGCATGTACCCTATAGCAAAAACCTCTCCAAAAAAAAAAGAAAAGAAAACCCTACCCCCCCATCTCTCCTGAAGTCCCTTTACTTTGTTCCTTTGCCCTTGTAAAACATCTGTGCATTTTTGGCCTATATAAGCTCCTTCCTCCTTTCACTTGGGGTTTGTGGTTTTGAGAGACACGAGTCCCCCTGTATGCCGCCGGCTTAATCAATAAACTCCAATAAATTTGGCTATGTCTGGATGTCCTCTTATTTCTTGCTGAGTAGACTAAACAACATGAGCATTCAAAGTGTCACTCAACTGGTCTGACCTGCTTAAAAATGCACCTCAAACAGCTATGGGCTGCGTGGTTCACCATTCCCATTCACTTTTGCTGTGACAACTTTCCTTCTGATTTTAGTAATGCTCTTTCTACTACTTCACAATAACTTGAGAATGAAAATGATAAGTCAACCCCCAGGGGGGATGGCCATGCTGCAATCCCTTCTCCTCCATTCTCCTCCTAGGATCTGGAGCATGTACGTATATGTGCCGGGTGTTATTCACAAGCAACCGGGTTCAGGACTCAAACTGCAGTTGGCCATGTGGGAGTCCAGCGATGTAAGTGAGTAGTGTGCCACAGAGTATTCATGCCACACTTTTTCAATCCATTCATCCATTTGTGGATATTTGGGTTAGTTCCATCTCCTAGTAGTTGTGAATAATGTTGCAATAAACACAGATGTGCAAGCACTTTTCCAACTGAGTGTTTTCCTATCTTTCGGGTAGATATCCAGGAGTGGAATTGCTGGATCATAATAAGGTAGCTTGATTATTTTATTTCTAACTCTTTGAACAATCTTGACTACTCTGGAGTGTAGTGTGACAGATATGAATGATGTTACAGGCCAAATAATTCACCAATCATCGTAACATCTTTTATATAAGTTCCTCTCTTTCTTTGATGCTGAATTATGACAATCATGCACATATGCACACACACACACACACACACACACATACACACAAACACACACACACAAACTCATACAGAAACTATTCACTTGGCCTGATTCTGACATGCATGGATTTTAATTAACACGGTTTGGTTAAATAACAGCAGTCTCCTAGTAACGTGATCAAAATCTCTGTTACCATGGCATATTAACCATGAGTGATTATATAAAGTACAAATTAACTCCTCACTCTCCAAATTACTACTGAAAAGACAGATGTATGCCATGACCAATAACAACCACATTTCTCCAAAGTCTGTCTACTTCTTCTCACAGTGCATCTGCTATTTAGTTTATACACAAACAGAAAAATACCACCTCCTTGTCTCACAGTCGTAAATATCAGTAATGTTTAAAAAAGGGACAACCAAAAGGAACAATTTGCTAACATAAAATGCAGTAAAGAAATAAAAAGCGATGACACGGGAAGTCTGAAAGTGGAATTTCATTTGAACACAAATGGAGTTATAGAAGAAACATGACCATGAGAATGTTGATAGTGATTCCACTGGAAAAATGTTAGAGAAACAGCCAGCAGAACTTCGTGAAAGTCCACGTAGTGGCATAAGTAAGGAAATGGGAAAAGATGAGGATGTCTTAGAGGAAGTGCTGTCAGTGGTAAACTCAACATTAAAAAGCTCTCTGAGATATTTCACAACATTGAAAGCATAAAGAGTAAAATAATCTAAATTAACCCAAATTTAGAAAGGGCTTTGATAAATCACCAAGATAAAAGAAGATGCTTTCTCCATGTTATAAGATATGCTTTGGGACCAGCAATTGGTGTAATGGCTATGTCACTGGATTCCCATGTAGTTGACCACAGTTCAAGTCCTGGACCTGGAGGCTTAAACTCACGCCGGGCATGTGTATGTGCCCAAAATCCCAAGAGGAGAATGGAGGAGAAGGGATTGTGGTATGGCCATTCTTCTTGAGGTGTGATTTCTCACTTTGCCTCTCACTGTCTCTCTGGCAAGCACACGTGCCTTATAGCAAAAACCTAAAAAATAAACAAAAAAATTGATAAAGAAAATGAAATTAAAAAAATAAACATTAAAAAAATTGATAAACTATTTTTTCAAGCTTTAGTTTCTTTTTGGTTTATTGAACTAGATTAATAATTAATTTATAGGATATATTAATATTATGGACATAGCTTGAAACTATTATGGTCATGTCAGAAACATAGTCCTATCCCCTAGGAAACAACATTCTAGTTTGGGTTAATTGTGTAATAATATAAACCACTCCATGGTTTTTTAAAACATATATATGTATATAAATAGCCCACATTATAAAGTATATGGAGTATAATATATGTTGGACATATGTATGTTTTTAAGTCTATAGTCCCTCATAACTGAAATCTAAGATTTTTATATTTATATTCTTCTATTTCATATGTTTATATTATTTCCAAATTAAAATGTATCTAGAGTGGTAAAAATATGCACTCAGGTGGAGTGTGTAAGAACACTCTAATCATCATCTACTCCTTTCCATTTTCTTTTTTAAATTTTCTTTTATTATTTTGTACACACACACACACACACATATTTATACATTCAATTACTATTATTTTTCCAGGCCCTGAAGCAGTTATGTAGGAAAGTGACTTTTTCGATCCTGGCAGAACTCACGTTTAAGAACATCTTGGGGCTGGCTCTCTGGTGCAGTGATAACTCAGTGCCCAAGAGAAGTGACATTCCACACAGAGGCCACAGAGTGTCTCCCCAGCTTGGTGGTCCAAAACATGCTGGGCACATCCACCCATGCCAAAGATCTGATGGCTGAAGGACGGGAAAAGTTGATCACAATGTGAACAGACCCTGTGGAGTGCACTTCTCTCTCTCCTTCTCTCTTCGCGTCTTTCATTCTCACACATGTATTCTCTGAATAAAAAAGGGGAAAATAAGTACCTTGGTCCAGCAGCTTCTCTGGAGATAAGTTTTCTGACAGCTTAATTTATGTTTCCAACACATTTAACAGACACAAACGTGAAAAGTTATCTGCTGCTGATAATGTATATGGTAATGTCATTGACTTGATTAATATGCATTGTATTCATGCTGGGAAAAACCATGTTGTCCACTGTAGAGATGTACCATGATTACATGTCAATTTTTTAAAGCCTAAAACTAAAAAGAAAAATATTGATATGTCTCTATTTTTATTAGATATTTCAGGCGTTTTATTTCTTAATAAACACATTATGATAACTATGTTCATTCTAGAAGTACATTAACTGATAGTTTAAAATATATAACAGCGATATGAAAGGAGGGAGGGAGAGGGATGCTGAATGCTGAATGATTTATGGCCTGTCATTATTCTGTTTTTCTTACTCCATCTTTGGGTATTTTTAATTTTTAATTTTTTGTTTAATCATGTATTTCTTCCATGGATGAGAGAGACAGAGAAAGTGAGTGAGAGAGAGCACCCCCAACGAGGTGTTCATGCTGTGATACACCTCAGCCTCAACTAGCCCCAAATGATGAACACACATACCCAGCACGGTCAGTGAGGCCTCAGGAGGCAAACCCAGAACCATCTGAGGTGGGTCAACCTCACAGTGTCACATTTTATCACTCTACCATCATCTCACCCCATCTTCGCGTCTTTGTACTCCACTTCCTGTTTGGTTGGAAATTTTTCTCAAACATATTCCGTAGGTGGGGTACGTGGCCCTTAGATATAGTCTTTAAATTTCTGCATATTTTCATTTCCCATGAAACCTCTGAGGCAAAGCAG
The DNA here is from genome assembly GCF_000334495.1 of Tupaia belangeri chinensis. NCBI lineage: Eukaryota > Metazoa > Chordata > Mammalia > Scandentia > Tupaiidae > Tupaia > Tupaia belangeri. Next base: position 2,894,698 of record NW_006159809.1, on the reverse strand, counting down.
CTCATTCCATTCATATCCCCCTTAGTCTTTCATGAGTCAGGTGTCATGTGAGCACAATATCAAATCTCCACTCCTACTCTAGATATCTGAGCATCAAGTTCTTTCCAAGATCCTCATCTCTAGGCCATGATGTTCTTCTCCTGACACATCCTCCTTTCCATGAAGAAAAAAGACCTGCAGCAGTTCTCTTGCTGACCTTCCCTGAGTCTAAATTCTTAAACTCAGGTCTGAGCAGAATCCCAGTACAATGTCTGAACATCCCCTTGCCTCATGAGAACCAAATAACTTAGAATTGGAAATCAGAAAGGAAAGAAAGTTGTCAGATCTATCCATTTGCAGAATCTTTTTTATTCAACAAATATTTACTAAACACCTACTATGTTCTAGGCACTCATGTGGGCAACAGAAACATGACAGTGAGCAAAACAGGCATGCTGCCTGCCTTCAAGGAAGTGAGTGGTAAAAGAGCAGGCATTAGACACATGACTCCATAAATAGATTCATAATTACGAATCATTATAATTGCTTTGGAGAAAGACCCTGCGGTGGTATGAGAGAGCACAGTGGGAGCTGACTTGAACACACACAAACACACACACACTCATGGCTCATGAACTGATTAATGCTTAAATCACACAGCTTTCCTGCTGTAATCTCACCCTGAGAATATTTCAAAATTAACTTTCAGTGTCATTTTCCCCCTGGAAACTACTTCTTCCCTGGCCATGTCCACTAAGGATAAGATACATTAATATTTACAACTAATGCTAAGGCTCATAGACTAAATATTTCAGAAACACCTGGATTTTTCACTCTAGAATAATCCCAGGCTGAAGTTATATAATCCTGAGTTACTAAGCATAATTAAAGTAAAAAGACTGTTTATCACTGATAAAATCTTTTCTCCAGTGAATAAACCTGAGGATTCTTCAATATGTTTACAAGATGTGTGGCTGGGTTGGGAGAGGTAGAAGGCATGAAGATGAGAGCACAGTTGATTTCTGAACTAATTTTTCAGAGAACTGAAGCCTGGTGGTAAATGACTAGGACAAATCATTTTCTTGTCAAATTGAAACAAACTGAGGTGAAAGTTATGTTCCTTGACCCACTGATTCTTAGAACCTTTGCTTTATTTCTGGGAGGAACTGTGGCCTATGACCTCTCTTTTATTTGGAGAAAACAGACCTGAAGAGCAAGCAGACCTGAAGCAAAGAGAGTAAATTTATTGGGGGGTCAGCACCAGAACTAAGTTTGATGATTCTCAGTCCAGTGTCCTACCACAAATTTCCAAATTCCAGATGCTCAGTCCTGAGTGAGAGTTTTGTTGATCTGTCATTATGGCTTGGCAGAATCTTATCACTACATGAAACCACTCTTCCCAGTAAATGTGGGTAGAGATAAAAATTACTACAAGGGGGAAGCTGGTGGTGTGATGGTTAAGACAGCTGAATCCTGCACGACCAACTGTGCAGTTCAAGTCCCAGACCCAACAACTTGAAAAACAAACCAGTCAGGTGTGCCTTCATGGCCAAGATCCTGAAAGGAGGGAGTTATAGAGGAGAAGGGATTGTGGTGTGACCATCTCCCAGGGGATGCTTTGTCTCTCTCTCTCTCTCTTTCACTCACTCTCTGTCTTTCTCTGGTGAGCACGCACATCCTCTGGCAAATTTTAAAAAATTATTATGAAGCATTCAGTTATTAAAATGGTACAATAACCTACAGTAACATATTCAGCAAGATTAAACTTTAAAGTATGTATTTTTAATATTTACCTAAGACAAATGGGAAATCAACATAATACTTGCAAACAACAACTATTGACAAAATCTGCCCCACAGCATATTTTTGTAAATAAAATTTATTGGAACAAAGCTTACTTTTTTCATAATTATATAGCTGCTTTCACACTAAAACTGCAGAATTAAGTAGTTGGCAGAGGCTATATGACCCTCAACACCTAAATGTGATCTGAAATAATCTATTTTCAATTGGAGAGATGGAATTGATTTCCAATTATTGAATTTATTGGTATGTAGGCAGTTTTATTCATTTTACAGTGATTAAGAAATACTTAATAAATGCCTAATATTTTCATGCACTTTTACAATTTTTATTGTCTACTAGTGTAAAACATATTGTATCTTATTACTTTGTGTTTAATATAGATTACAAATAATACACACACACACACACACACACACACACACACACACATACATATAATATAGATACCCAGGCATGCACTCACATGTAAAGATAAGGCAGTAAAGGCTTATATACAATCTAACATACACACACTCACACACAACTCACAACATAAGGTAGTAAAGTGGTAAGATTTTTTTTTTTTAATAGAGAAACTTTTTGCTATAAGGGTGCATGCGCTTGTCAGACAGAGAATGACGGGGAGACAGAAAGTGAGAGATCAGGCTCTGGGGGGGATGGCCACACTGCAATTCCCTTATCCTCCATTCTCTCAAAATCTTGGACATGCATGTACATGCGCCCGGCATGAGTTTAAGTTGCTGGGTCTGGGACTTGAGCCTTGATCAACACCGTGGGAGTCCAACAATGTAATCATTTCACCATCTGCTGGTCCCAGTAAGATTGTTTGCTATAAACCACTCTATTCTACATTTAATTTATCTGCTCTTTTCTTCAATATTTTCTTTCTTCTGCTAACTCTGGATTTGGTTTATTTTTCTTTTACTAGTTCCTTCAGGTGTAAGGTGAGGTTGTCTATGTGATGTTGCTCTTTTTTTTTTTTTTTTAAATGCAGGCATTTATTGCTATACATCTCCTCTTAATATTACTTTTGCTGCATGCATAAGTTTTTGTATGCTGTGTTTTCATTTTCACTTGTCTCCAAGTATCTTCTAATTTTTACTTTATTTCTTCTTTGACCCATTGGTTGATCAAAGTGTGTTTACTTTCCACATACTCGCAAATTTTTCAGTTTTTTTTTTTTTTCTCCTGTTAGTTTTTAGTTTCATTCTGTTATGGTCAGATAAGATATTTGGTATGATTTCAATCTTCCTAAATTTATTAAGATTTGTTTTTTGATGGAACATGTCATCTACCCTGGAGAATGTTCCATGGGAACTTGAAAAGAATCTATATTCTGCTGTTGTTGGGTTGTTGGTCACTTCTGCTTCTCTGTTGATTTTCTGTCTTGCTCTTCTATCCATTATATACGGTAATATATTGAAGTCTCTTACAATTATCATATTGCTGTCTATAGCTCTCCTTCAGTGACGGTAGTGTCTGTTCTCTCATGCTCTCTCTGTGTGTGTGTGTGTGTGTGTGTGTATTGTGTATGTGTATATGTATATATATATATATATATATATATCCAGAAGAAGAGATTGAATAATTAAATAAAGAAAGGAAGACATGGTATTAAGGAATAAGAGAGCTCTAACACAGAGGAACAATGAAAGAACATTTTAGGGTGTCAGATGTACAACATGGAGAGATCTAGAATCTGAAATGGTTCAGAGCAGATGGTTCAGATTCTGCAAGGAAGAACTTCATGTTGATAGTAGGCATATGAGAAATTGGAGAGATACCAGAATACTTTAAAAGTTCAATCTATAAGATTATTATTCAAAAAAGGCAATTACTAACAAGACATCATATTCTAATTCATCAACCTTCTAAATTTTCCATTAGAAATTTATACTCATTGTGCCCATAGGGCAGCTCTCAGCACTCAAGCAGAACTCACTTCCATCTGCAGCCTCCTGCCCAGTCAGGGAAACTGAAGTGGGGCCATCCGTTGGCCCTAGCTCCAGCTCTAGCCCCCCAGTTAGCAACCTCAGAGCCCCCTTCCTCCCTGCCAGCAAGGACAGTTCTCAGTTCTCAAGCAGAGCCCACTTCCATCTGCAGCCACCTGCCCAGTCAGGGAAACTGAGGCAGGGCCATCCATTGGCATGCCAGCTCCAGCTCCAGCCCCCAGCTCCCAACCTCAGAGTTCCCCCTCCTCCCTGCCAGCAAGGTAGGCTGTTTTTCTTTCCTTCTTTCTTTTGCTAATTCTTAACTTATTCTTACCCCATAGGGCAGCTCTCATCTGTCAGGCAGAGCCCACTTCATCTGCAGCCCCCTGCTGAAAAATTTTTCTTTTTTCCTCTTTCATATTCTTTTTCTTCCCTTTTATATTGTCATTTTCTCTTGTTCCCCCACCGACCCAGAGGGACTAGATAGGTCTAGAATCATAGTTTTCAAACATGCTAGCATCGTGAGGCTCCCAGGGATCCTCAGTCTATACTGAACCACCTGCAAAAATGGAGAAACTACTCTTCAGAACCCTGAATAGAAAACTACTCCCATGGGGACCACATTGCTAAACACAGCAGAAGAGTGACTTCCCCACAGAAGCAATCCACAGCAAAAGGGAAGCAAACTAGTTCCCAGTGGCAGAAACATTCTCCAAAAAAGCTATCCAAAAGTGAATACACTGCCCAATGTTTAGAAGTCACAGAAGAGCCTGAAGTTTGAAAAAGAACAGGAAATATGTATTCATCAAAAGAACACAATAGCTCTCCTCCATCTTTTGCAAAAACAGAATTACCGAAATGTCAGAGAAAGAATTCAGAGCATTCATAGTGACAAACCTCTATGTGTTGGAACAGAAAAACAAACTTCAGGAGAGGAGGAAGGCCTTCCACAATTTGAAAGAAGAAATGGACACAGTCAGAAAGAATCAAATGGAACTATTAGAGATGAAGTCTGTAATACAGAAAATCAAAAACTTTCTTGAAAGTATTAAGAGCCTATTAGACCATGCTGAAAATAAAATCTTGGACATAGAAGACAAAAACTGTAGAGAAAAACACCAAAAAGATAGAGAAAATAACCAGAAAAAAAATGAGGATAATATATGAGAAATGCTAGACTCCATTAAACATCCAAACATCTAAATAATTGGTATCCCAGAAGGTGATGAAACTAACAAGGACATTGAAAATCTATGCCATGATATCCTGGAAGAAAACTTTCCAAGTCCAGAGAAGCACTCAAACATACAAATCCAAGAAACACAAAGAACCCCAAATAGAATCAACCCAAGAAAATCCTCTTCATGGCACATCTTTGCCAGACTGGCCAGAATCACAGATAAAGACAAGATACTAAAACTGGCAAAAGAGAAACATCAGGTGACTTACAAAGACCTCATATTGCCAAAGCAATCCTCCACAGGAAGAGTGGAGTGGGCAGCATCTCACTCCCTGACCCCAAAATATACTATAAAACTGTGATAATTGATACAGGATGGTATTGACACTGAAACAGACATGTGGACCAATGGAACAGAATAGAGACTCCAGAAATAAACACCCAAAAATACAGCCAACTGATTTTTGATAAAGGATACCAGACAATACATTGGGAAAAGAAAAACCTCTTTAGCAAATAGTGCTGGAAAAACTGGATGTCCACCTGCAGAAAAATAAATCTGAATTCCTTACTCTCATCATTGACAAAAATCAACTCAAAGTGGATCAAAGATCTAAACCTAAGACCTCAAACTATAAAACTACTGGTGGAAAAGACTGGGAAAACTCTGGGAGGCATTGGGGTAGACAAAAACTTCTTAAATAAGACCCCTGAAAAGCACAGTCAATAATTCCAAAAGTAGACAAGTGGGATTACCTAAGATTAAGAAGTTTCTTCATGGCAAAAGGCACAGTGAATAGACAGCTTTCAGAATGGGAGAATATATATTTATTTTTTGGAGAGGTTTCTGCTATAGGGAGTATGTGCTCGCTGGAAAGACAGAGAGACAGAAAGTGAGAAATCACCCCTCCACACCCCCCAGGGAGGATGGCCATGCCACAATCCCTTCTCCATTCTCCTCTCAGAATCTTGGGCACACCTGCACACGCACCTGGCATGAGTATAAACCACCAGGTCTGGGATTCAAACTGCAGTCTACTACATGGGAGTCCAGTGACATAACCATTATGCCATCTGCAGGTCCCAGAATGGGAGAATATTTTTGTAAACTATGCTTCAGATAAGGCACTGATAACCAGAATACACAGAGAACTCAAGCGGCTTACCTGAAAAAAGATGATCAAGGCAATTAAAAGATGAGAGAATGAGCTGAAAAAAAAAAAAAAAACACAAAAAAACCCCCAACTCTCTAAGGAAGACATACAAACAGCCAAAAGGCATATGAAAAAATGCTCAACATCCCTCATCATAAGGAAGATGCAGATCAAAACCACAGTGAGATACCACCTAATCCCAGTCAGAATGACTAACATTAAAAAAAAAAATAAGTGCTGATGGGTATGTGGTGAAAGGGGGACTCCCCTACACTGCTGATGGGAATATAAATTGGTCCTGCCACTGTGGAGAACAATATAGAGATTTCTCAAAGATCTACATTAAAACTACCATATGTTCCCGCAATCCCACTCCTTAGTGTCTACCCAAAGGACAGAAGAATGCTTAGTCAGAAATGTGCTTGCACATCTATATTTATGCACAATTGTTAAGACATGGAACCAACCCAAATGTCCACAGACACATGAATGGATTGAAAAAGTGAAAGAAAAAACCCCCCAAAAAAAAAAAAAAAAAAAAAAAAAGAAGAGAATCTGACTTTTGACAGAAACTGGATGAATATGGAAGCCTGCTGAGTGAAGCAAACCAGGCTATCAAGGAGAGACATGATATGTCGCCACTTAATATATACCGACTGTCTGTACTCTATGGCTGGAACTGAATGAATAGAGGTTATAGAAGCATAGAAAATGGTTATATATACCAGATACAGTGTGGAAGAAGGAGGAGAGTCTGAGGAAAGACATTAAGGATAAAAACAGAGAGACAAGACATTTAAGAGACAAAGAAATGGGTTACCTGTTGATAATAACGTGTATGGTATCCTGGACTGGCGAAAAATGTATTCGTGTTGGAACATTCACTTTACAAGCTAAGTGACATATGTGATTGAATATATAAAAGAAATTAAAATAGAATTAAATAAAAATTAAATTAAAAATATATTTAAAAAGAAATTTATACTCATTGATCAATCTTCTTGGTCCTTTATCTGTAATTACGTATCTATCACCTGTCGTGAAGAGAAGGTTATCAGTACCTGATGAGTTCATGTGGCATCAAGGAATTTTCTATTAATAGATCAATCAACTCCAAGTAAGACATGGGATGAGTCCCAGTCTGCTTTTGGTGTTTGTACTGAAATGGAAAAATGATTTTTCTGGGGATCATAAGCATTAGATTTTATGTCAGCTCTCCCAGTATCTAGCTGTGTATCATTGTGTAATTTGTTTATCTTCTATTCTTATTCTTTCTTCATTGCTAATAACAGTCAAAACTATTGTACTAGGCTTCTCTAAGTTCTAAGTGAGACTGTATGCTATTTTTAAAACCATACAGCCTTCTTTTTAAGAAAGGCACACTATTAAAATTTTTGTTTACTCAGATACTATCTTGCTACATTAATCTTCCAGCTGACTTTCTGAAAGAAATCACAGAACTGTTTACATTCGTAGTTGTTTAAAATTTACTAGTGCCTGAGGAGAATCACCACCTGGAGGCAATATTCTCTTTGTGATATTTGGGACTGAGGTGAAAACTGGGGGTGAAATGAACCAAGTCCAGTTCTTTCCATTTTATTTAATTTTTTGGAATTGTGGAATTGTATGGCTTCATAGGGTCCCTGGTAGCTCTGAGGTTGGCCAGTAATGGCTGGGCTTAATTACATGGATGCTGGAATTTGATGCATAGTTGAACACTGCATTATTCAACAGGGCTAAGAAACAGAATTAAGATTTGCACATGCTGGGACCAGCAATTAGTGTAATGGCTATGTCGCTGAAGTCCCATGTAGTTGACTGCGCTTCGAGTCCCAGACCTGGTGGCTTAAACTCATGCTGGGTGCATGTGCATGCGTGCCCAAGATCCCGAGAAGAGAATGGGTGGGAAGGGATTGTGGTGTGGCCATCCCCCTTGGGGGGTGATTTCTCACTTTCTGTCTCTCTGTCTCTCTCTGTCTTTCTGGCGAGTGCATGTGCCCTATAGCAAAAACCTCTCCAAAAAAGGAAAAAAAGAGATTTGCACTTGCACACATCACACACATACATATATGTGCTTCCTAGAAGAATGCACAGTAAGATATTCTAGACAAAGCAAATGTACAAAAACATGTAATAGGATATTCCATGAGAGCCAACCCAACTTTACTTCAAGTTTTGCTCTAGTCAGGGTCTCAGTGGATATTCAGTCCTACCATTTCAAAGAGAGCCACTTGCTCTACTTTATCTGCCAAGTCAGATGCTAGTCTCTTCCCAGAATACCCCACACTGACACAATCAGAAAAAAAAATGTTTAATCTAATTTCTAGGTATCCTAAGAGCCAGTTAAGTTGACACAAGAAATTTACCACCACAGGGACCATTCACCTGTATGTTTCCAAAAGCATAAGAAAGAGTGCAAGGATGGCTGCTTTTGCCCATGTCAAGTCAATCCTTAAATAAATAAATATCGACAAGATCAAGAAAACAGCTGTAACCAGGAGTATGTGTTTACCAGCAGCAGATTAAAAATCAATTTCACACCTGCTAAGTAAGGTACACTAATCTGATTTCACTATAAAGATTTTCTTTCTAATGCCACATTTATGTCTCAGAGGTAGGGATCACCACATTCTGGATTTCTTAGCAGTGGTTCAAATGGAAGAAGAAATACACATTATAGTCTAAAAGCTTTAGAACCAGGCACGCTGAGGCTTACATTTCAACTCTGCCAAAAACAAGCACTGTAAACTTGGACCCGTGACTTAACCACTCTGAACTGCTCTTTCTTCATCTGTGAAATGTAAACAGCATTAGTAGTGCCTTCCCCAAAGGCAGTTTGGAATATTAAATGAGATGACATGTGTGTCTTTTGCACTGCATAGCTCACATAAGTAGTGATAGCAGTAATAAAACAACTGTCTACCTAAAATCCCACTTTTAGTATCTGCACTCCCATGGCACATAGCATACGTTCAATAAATATTTGTTGATGAAAAGAAAAATCTTTTCCCCTGACCCTTCAGGCAGAGGGCCAGTAGCTCCTTATTATTACTAGCTTCAGGTTATACTGTCTTCTTCTTCCGACGATTATCCTTATATTCTGCTCACCCTTAGTAAATAATGCCCCCTCTTTAAAGACCTTCCAATTTGCCTAGTTTGACTTTGTCTTCCGTTTCCTATTAGGCTCCTGTGTGATAACAGAGAGACTATAGTACAGGAAAAAAAATGTACTTTTGAAGCTTCCGGTATTTCTCTGATTGACGCTGTTGTTGATTGAAACTGACTTTTGTAGAAATCATCCTCAAGTTAGGAAATCCTCCTCTAAGGGCCTCTTATTGGTGCACAAATGTTAAAGATATGCTACGAGGTCTCTTCACATTATTTAAAGTAAGATGAAATTGGGAGAGAATTAAATGTTCCGTAACAGAATATTATTTATTCACATTATGGGGCCAGCAGGTGGGATGACTATTAGGGCAGATGGATCATACATGTGCAACTGTGTGGTTCTAGTCCTAGACCTGGAAGCTTGACAAATATACAAAGTGCATGTGAGTGCATGTCTGAAGTCCCAGTGGGAGACTGAAGAAGGGATTGCAGCATGGCCATCCTCCTGGAGGGTGCTTTTTTTTTTTTTTTTTTTTTTAGGGGCTTTTTTTTTTTTTTTTTTTTGAGAGGCTTTTACTATAGAGTGTGTGCGCTCACCAGACAGACAGAGACAGAGAGACAGAAAGGAGAAATCACCCCACAGGAGGGATGGCCACAGTGCAATCCCTTCTCCTCCGTTCTCCTCTTGGGATCTTGGGCACACGTGCCCTACTTGAGTTTTAAGCCACCGGGTCCAGAACTTGAACAATGGTCGACTACATGGGAGTTCAGCAACATAGCCATTATGCTCACTGCTGGTCCTGAGGGTGCTTTATTACTTTCTCTATCTCTCTATGTCTTCGTCTGTCTCTGGTGAGCACTTATGTTCAACATTAAATTATTATAAATCTAGAGAGAAAGGATTAACATACTTTCCCTTTTTCCCAGAAAAATAGTGTGTGACAAATTTCAGGGAAATTCAAGGTATTGAGCACATGGCAACAGTGTTCCATGTTGAAAATGTGGACTCCGAGTCCTGAGAGCCCACAGTATGTAGGAGACATTGGAGAGGCTGCTGCTAAATGGGAAAATCTTTACCTCCCTCCTTTCTATGCACATCCCTCCAAACTTCATATGTCAAAACTTAAAGTCAAGGATGATGGTATTAAGAGGCGGGGCAGGCCAGCAGGTGATGTAGTGGTTACGTCACTAGACTCCCACATGGCCGACCGCAGTTAGAGTCCTGGACCTGGTGGCTTGAAACTTATGCTGGGTGTGTGTGTGTGTGCATGCCCAAGATCCCGGGAGAAGAAAGGAGGAGAAGGAATTGCAGCCTAGTCATCCTCCTAGGGGGCGGGGAGACTTCTCGCTTTCCTTCTCAGTGTCTCTGTCTCTCTCTCTCTGTTGAACACATGCCCCCTAAGGAAAAAATCTCTTAGAAAGAAAGATAAGGGACTATGGGGAAGCAATTAGTGATTAGAGAGCATAATGGCTATGTTGCTGGACTCCCAAATGGCAGTTTGAGTCCCAGACCCAATGGCTTAAACTCATGCCGGGTGCATGTGCCTGTGTGCCCAAGATCCTGAGCGGAGAATGGAGGAGAAGGGATTGTGGCATTGCCATCCCCCCTGGGGGGTGATTTCTCTCTCTTTCTTTCTGGTGAACACACACGCCCTATAGCAAAAACCTCTCCAAGAAAAAAAAAAGAGCTTGAGGGAATGCGTTCAATCCCTTTGTCCTTTCATTCTTCTGCCAGACTTGTTTGGATGTGAGGATGCAACAACAGGCACCATCTTGGAAGCAGCAACCATCCCTACCAGACACCAAATCTGCTTGTGCCTTCATCTTGGATTTCCCAGTTTCCAGGATGATGAGAAATAAATTCCTATTGTCTATAATTATCCAGTCTAAGATATTTTGTTATAGCAGCGGAAATGGGTTTAGATAGATAGTCACCATGCATGTGAGATGAAGATTGAATAAATTATTCCACATTTGGATGATTTGGGCATTGTGGGAATTTTCAGCATGTATAAGTCATACATATTCCCATTCAGTCCATTTCTATAATATCTTCTAGGAAACAGAGAAATAAAAATGAAGATACAAGATGTCATACTTTATGAGGGCAGAGACTTTACTCATTGTTAAATCTTCACCAATATTTTAAAAGCAAAGTATTTTCCTTGTAAGCTTAGTGTCTTTCTCTCCACTAGAATGTCAGCTCTATGTGGGTAGAGTGCTAAGTCTATTTTGTTCACTACTGTATCCACTGTGCCTGAACAATGTCAGGCACTAGTAGATGCTTAGTAAATGCTCACTGAATAAATAATACCATGGTATACATTCTTTTTTTTTTTTTCCTTTCAGGATTTTGGACACACACACATGTGTGTCTGGAATGTTTTTCAAGACATTTTCTGATTCTGGGTCTTGAACTGCAGAGTAAACCAAGTGGTATTTAGTGCCTCAACCACCTAGCCACCTGCTAGCCCTGTGTTATACATTCTTAGTCAATTAAAATAGTTTTCCAATGGCATTATAAACAACAAAAATGACAATGAACACTAGAGTATTTTCATACTATTTTCCCTTTTTCTTCAGCTTCTGGAAATCATTCATTTACCTTTATTGATGGATTTGTCTATTTTGTACATTTCATATAAACAAAATCATATAATTTGTGGTCTTTTGTGACCAGCTTATTTAACTCAGCATAGTTTTCAAGATTCATCCATAATGTAGCGTGTGTAAGTATTTCATTCTTTTCACAGCTGCACAACAGCCCATTTTATAGATACACTGCGGTTTGTTTACCTGTTCACTGATAGACAATTAGGTTGTTTCCATTTTTCATTTATTATGCATAATATTGTTATAAACATTTGTATACAGGTTTTTGTGTGAGCATATGTCTTTAATTTCCTTAGGTAAGAACCTAGGAGTGTAAATACTGGGTCACATGGAAACCATGTTTGACCCTTTGAGAAACTGGTAGATTGTTTTCCAAAGCAGTTATACCACTCTATATCCCTCGCTAGTGATGTCTGAGGGTTTCAATTTCTCTACATCCTCACAAACACTTGTTATTTTCTGTCATTTTAATTACAACCATCATAGTGAATGTGAAGTGGCATCTCATTTGAATTTTGATTTTCATTTTCCTCATGACTAATAATGTTGAACACCTTTTATGTGCTTAATGGATTTTTGTATATCTTCTTAAAAAATGTGTATATAAATCTTTGTCCATTTTAAAATCATGTTGTCTCTTTGTTGTTAAGTTTTAAGATTGCCTTATATATTCTGAATACTAGGGCTTTTTATAACGTTCTGGATAGGTACTAATTATGAACATGCTTTGTAAATATTCTGTCCCATTCTAAAGGTCATCTCTTCACTTTCTGAGATCTCCATAGAGTACAGTGTTTTTTGCAGTTGTTTGTTTGCTTTTATAGAGATTTTTGCTATAGGATTCAAGTGCTCACTGGAGAGACAGAAAAAGACAGAGAGACAGAAAGTGAGAAATCATTCCCCCCAAGGGGTATGGCCATGCCATAATCCCCTTTCCTCTATTCTTATCTCAGGACTTGGGCATGCATGCGCACACGCCTGGTATGAGTTTCAAGCTGCCAGATCTGAAACTCAAACTGTGGTCTCCCATGTAGGAGTCCAGTGATGTAACCTACGCCATCTACTGGTCCTGAGGGTACACAGTTTTTAATTTTGATAAAGTACATCTTTTTTCTTTGGTTTCTATGCTTTGAGTTTCATACCTAAAAAACAACTGACTAATCCAAATTCATTAATATTCATGCCATTTCTTCTAATAGTCTTATAGTTCTGGCACTTGCATTTAGGTCTTTGATCCATTTAAAATTATATTTGTATATGGTTTGAGGTAGAGTTTCAACTTTGTTATTTTGCATAGGGAAATCCAGTTGAATCCATTACTATTGATTGAAAAAGAATATACTTTCCTCATTGAAAATTTTGTCACCTTGCTGACAAAAAAAATTTGTCAAACATGCAATTGATCTTCAACAAGAAAATTGAGTCTTGTTGTATGCATGTATTAATTCATGTGTGTTTATGTATATATATGTATGCATATATGTGTTTGTATGTGTGTATATGTATATAAATTCTATTCTATTAATTTATATATCTGTCCTTGTACCAGTACCACACTGTCTTGATTACTATTGCTTTGTAGTAAGTTTTGATATATGACTCTTTCTATTTTGTTCCTCTTTGTTGTGACTTTTCTGGATTCCTTGCATTTCCATATAAATATTAATTTTGACCAATTTCTGTATGTTACTGGGACAACAATACAGTTACATACCTATGTTTTATATAATTGGTTTTTTAATCAGTTAAGAAAGCAAATATGTGATTATATTGTCTTATATTTATCAATAATATTTCCTTTTGGTGGGACCAGCAGTTAGCATAATGGCTATGTTGCTGAATTCCCATGTAGTCAACCATGGTTTGAGTCCCAGATCCAGTGGCTTAAACTCACACTGGGCGCGTGTGCGTGTGTGCCCAAGATCCCGAGAGGAGAATGGAGGAGAAGGGATTGCTGCATGGCCATCCCCCCCTGGGGGGTGACTTCTCGCTTTCTGTCTCTCTGTCTTTCTGGCGAGCACATATGCCCTATAGCAAATACCTCTCCAGAAAAGAAAATTTTCCTTTTTGGTATTCTGTGGGACTTTTGCCTTATATATAGTTATTATCTAGGTTCATCTGATTTAGCCTGAAGAATTTCTAAGTCCTTTTAAGTTAAATCTGACAGCCACAAATTATCTCTGTTTATCTGTACATGTCTTCATTTCACCTTCATTGTTCAAAGATCTTTTCACAAGGTATAAGATTATTTGTTTATAGCTTTTTTTTCTTCCAATTTCAAATATGTCATACAACTGGACTCCATTGTTTCTAGCGAGAAGTCAGCTATTATTCTGTTGTGGTTCCCTTGTATATGACACATCATTTTTCTCTTGATGTTTTCTAGAACTTTTTTTGTAGTTACCTTTTTTACTCTGGTATATGTGAGTGTGAATCTTTTTCATTTATTCTATTTAGATTTTGCTGAGCTTTTGCATGCACAGTTAATATTTTTGATTTGGGAAGCTTTTAGCTATTATTTCTTTTGTCTTTATGTTCTTTTTTTTAATACTATCTCTACACTGGTACTTCATTATGCATGCTTGAATGCTTAATGGTATGCCACTTTTATCTGAGACTATATTCAATTTTCTTTGTTTCTCTTTTACTGTAGTATAATATCTATGTAATTTTGCTTATTCTTTCTTCTGCCAACTCCAATTTATGATTGAATTTACTTATAATTATATTTTGTTAGTGGGATTTTCAATTCTGAAATTTCTATCATTTTTAGTTATAATTTATATCTTTTGTTTATATTCTCTATCTGACAAGACATTGTAATCTCTCTTCCTTTACTTCTTCATATATGACTTCCTTTAGTTCTCTTGACATGTTTATAATACTTATACTGAAGTTTTCATCTGCTAAGTCAAATATCTGGACCCTCTTAAAGGCGGATTCTACTGCCTGTTTTTTCTCATGTAAAGGTCACACTTATTTCTTTGCATTTTTCATAATTTTGTGTTTAAAACTGGAAGTTTAGATAATATTTTGCAGTAATCCTAATTGGTTATCTCTCCACCCCCTGCACATACACACACACACACACACACACACACACACACACACACACATGGGCTTAGTACTGTTGTTGCTAGCTCATTTATTTGATTAATGACTTTTTTGAGCTATTTCAGATATTACTTTCCTCTGTGTGTAGCCTCTCATGTTGTTCTTCAGATGGTACAGTCGTGGGCATGCACACAGTCATAGTGGCGTGACATTGGTTTTAGCAGGATTCTCTTGGACAGTTTATTTCCTTTATCTCTCTGTTAAGCTCTCTGTCTATGTTGGTATTCCACTGTTAGCCTCTACTAATGGCCAACTGATTGCTCTACTGTTTTCAGCAATGCTATGAGACAAAAACTGCTCAATATGCTCATCTAATAAAATTTAGGCCCTTTTGCAAGGGTAGTCTTTGAAGACAATCTTTGAGACTTATTTCAACTCCAGTAGGGCTCACCTTACCTGTCTATTTTCTTGTTCTCTTTGTAAGCGTTTATCTGCTGTACAGTTGAGCTGGTTGCACTCGTTGTTTTTGACAGTACCTCTACACTTTGTTCCAAATGAAACTTCTCGAGGGGAGCTTGAAGCTCTCTGTTCTTGTGGATTGTCTCTCCCCACAGAGAAAAATCTCTATATGACTACTCCAGAGAAGAAGGTGGAGACAGTGACTCGCTTCTCTTGGAATGACACTCCTGCTTTATGAATAATGCACTGAGTGGATGCATGAACTCCCAGTCTTTCTGCCTTACCTCTCCTGGCATGAGACTTTCTCCTTATGTACAAGTTGTAGTGGGGCAAATTGGGACCAGTTATTTTCTTCTTGCTTCATAGTAGAACCTTATCCTTTAGTAGGAATTTTGTAGAAGAAGGAAGTCACCTATCTCTCCATTGCTCTTGCCTGGAATACAACTTCTGCAACAAGAAGCCTGGGAATAGGGTGAGGATGAGAAATGCTAATGACCTTGCAATGATATCATAGCCCTAAACTGGAAGCTGGGGAAGAAGAACCCCCATGTTATTGACCAAACCGTAATAGAGCTCTCATCATGCTGTGCTGGGGGACAAAGAAGGCAGCAGAGAGCAGATTGTGGCTCAAATATTACAGACTCTCACTCTTACCAAGATTTTAGATTCCCTTGAATTTATGTTTCTGCATTTGCCATATTCCCTTAGACAATTTCCAGAGACTTATACAAATTTTTAATAGTTTTCACCAGTTATAGTTGTTTCACTGGGAAGAGTTCACAGAACTCCTTACATTGCAATTCTGAAAGTCTTAATAACCTTTTTAAAAAAGAAGATGTTGATACCTGTTCATATTTCACATAGTCACAGAGGTTATAAGAGAGGGAAAAATGCCAACAAAGGAAATCATAGGAGAAACTAATTATATGGCAAATTTGTAGAAGATTGCAGACTCAAAGTTTATATTGTATTTGTGAAAATATGTGGTCTCATTTCATTAGCACTTTTCTGTTATTCAAGAAGCCTCAGGGTATCATAATGCCAGATTATTATAATAACATCAACCAACATTTGTGTGGCACTTAACAGTGTTAGTCTTTTCATTTACATAATCTTATGGTTGCTATATGATACTAAGCTTGCTCACGAAGGAGTTTTTCAGGTTTTGTCATCTCTGATTCATCTTTTTCTGTTTCTGCTTTGCATATAGTATTGAGAAGAGTGAATTTAAATTCTGTCAGAGAAAAAAATGACTTTGCCTTTGTTCTGTCACTTATTTTTCTTTATAAAGTATATGGCTTATTAATATTTATTAAGCTTGTATAATGTGCACAACATTATATGTGAATACATGTATGACTTATTCATATTGTACTTTATTCCAAAAGAATCCAAGACACTTTTCAAGAATCTGTACAGCAAGTTAAGATAAATAAACACAGAAAATAAGAAGAGACAAAGGGAAACATTAGTGTAGAAAAATAAGATGGTGCACCCAGGACTGTTCTGAGTTTAGCACTGAAAATTCTACAACCAGGGACACCCCCTAATCCCAGGAAAACAGAAGTGGATGACCATATTACTAATTCTAGCAAGCCATTACTGAGCTCTTTTAATATGCCCAAACTCTGTTCTAGACACTTGAGATCTTATTTCATTTTATCCTTACAGCAGCTCTGTGAAGTAAGTTACTATTGTCCTGGTCATTTTACCAGAAAAATGTGAAACACAAAAAGGTTAAGTCACTGCCCAAAGTCATATATCTAGTAAATTGGTGGGGCTGGAGCTCAAATAACTTTGAGCTTCAGAACTAAGATTCTTTACCATAATGCCTATGAGTTCCTATGTAAATGCTCTAAGTTTGATTCTAACATTCTTAGTAGCCAGAGTGAAAAGGAACATATGATCCATTATGAAATTCACATTGTTCATAAAGTAAACCATTTCTTCAGGACCGTGATTATACCTAGGCCTAAGAGCATTCACATATTTACAGACACTGGACAGACACTGTTCTAGGTGCTGGGAAAGCCACAGTGGACAAAAAAGATGGAGTCTCTGCACTTGTGGACCCAGCATGCCAGGGAGATATATACACATTATAAGGAGCTAGGTATTTTGAGTACATTAGTGTTAATTTTGAGTTGGTAGAGGTAACCTAGCCAACCATCACTGTGTGTTGGTACTAAAAGATATACCGTTTAATAAAATTATTGAAATTAAAAAAAAGGAAGAAGAAGGAGATAGATGTTAGTGGAAAGAATTCAGGACAAGGAGGATGAGAGGTTTTAAGGAATGACAATTTTGAACAAGGTGGAGAAGGCAAAGAGGGTGATGTTTGAGGAAAGCCATAAAGGGTAAGAAAGAAAATCTGTGAATATCCAGGGGGGAGAGTGTTTTAGGTAAAGAACAGTAGGGACAAGAAGCAGAGGGGGATGTTGAGTCAAAGGCAAGCTGAACAGAGTAAGTCCAAATAAAAAAAAGTAAGAGATAATATCAGAGGGGACATGAGATCATGTCAGGCATTATATAGACTTGGCTTTTACTCTGAGTAAAATGGCAGTTTTGACAGGAGTGATATATCCTGGCTTGTATTGTAAAATGATCCCTCTAGTTATCATGTTGAAAACTGACTGAGAGAAGGAAGATAGAACCATGGAAATTAGATATAAGACTATATCAATCATCAAAGTGAGAGATGAGAGATGTTAAAACAGGGAAGTATCAATGGAAGTTGCTAAACATGCTTTTGTTACATAGTTTTAGAGGAAAAGTCAATAGGATCTGTTGGTGAATTGAATGTAGAGTAAGAAAGAGAGAGAGAAGGGACAGGAAGACTCCAAGGTTCATTGAGATGAAGGAGAATAGAGGGGAACAAAGGTTGGGGGTAAAAAGCAGAAATTCACTTATGAACAATATGAATTTGAGGTGTCTGTTAGATTCCAACCAGATTTGCTTAATAAGCCTTTAGAAACATGATGCTGGAGGTGGGAGAGAGGGTGGAGCTGATGATAAGCATTTGAGTTTTATTAGTTTACATATATTAACAATCAAGGAGAAGCTGAGGAGCTGGTGAAAGGCCAAGAAGGAAAAGCCAGTGATGCACGAAGACATCACGCTGAGCATGGTGCTCTAGAAGCCAAGGGGATAAAAAGTTTCAAGGAGGATACATTTAACTTTGTCAAATGTTTCTGTTGGTCGAGTTTGGATAGGAACTGAGAATTGGTCATTGGAATTAGGAACATCGTGGTCGACGGTAAGCTTTTTACATATATATTTATTATTTACCTTTAATCACTATACATCTTTTGTTTCAAACACAAACTTAAGATAAATTTAATGGAAGAAAATGTTCATTGCAGAAATTTACAATGCTAGCCATTCTTTAAACACCATATACATTATTAATATATACTGTATATTTCCAATCAAGTCCATGTTAGGTTCAACTTAAGAAACACAATTGTAATGGGCTTTATACAAAAAATACTTCACTAAGAAAGCACAATACTTCACAAAACAGCACAAGTATAATGTACATAGAAAGATAGCTTGGAGCATCACTGTATGGCTTTCTTCAAAATAAAGCTATTGGGGAATGGGCCCACATCCCTACAGGGTACAGCATGGGGTTTTCCCGGCATGAATACAGTGCATATCAGTCAAGACAAAGACGTTACCACATACATTATAATCAGCAAATAGCTTTTCATTTTTGTGTCAGTTAAATATATTGTCTGCTTTTTCCCTGGTCCCCTCTCCCCCTATTGCCCACGCTCTGTTACCCTCCCTTACTATCTGTAATATCTACAGCTGCCCTCCCTGCTATTTTACCTTCCTATCTTTAAGTTTCTGCTAAAGAGCACGAATCTTTTTTAAAAAAAATCATTTTCATTTAACTTTATTTATTTATAATTTGACTAGAGAGAGGGACAGAGTGAGAGTGAGAGAAAGCAAGCTGTCAGGTCTAGGACATGAACTGTGGTCTGCCATGTGGGAGTTCAGCACCCTTAACCACGATGCCACCTGCCAGCCCCACACAAATCTATTTTTTCCTACTTTTTTATTTTAATTTTTTATATACATTCAATCATATTATTTAGCTTACAAAGTGAACATTTCAATATGTGAACATTTCTCCCCAGTCCAGTCTTAACAAGAGAACATGTAAGGGAGTGGAGAGGTCAACAATTTTAGCACAGCTGAAAGATAAACTAGAGATAATAGGTTCAGTAAACTATGGTCCATGTGCTAAATATGGCCTGCCTCCTATTTTTGTGAATAATTCTTTTTTTTTAGAATTATTTTATTAACTTTATTTATTTATTTATTTTAATTTGACCAGAGAGGAACAGAGTGAATGAGAGAGAGAGAGAAAGTGAGAAAGCAAGCCATCAGGTCCGGGACATGAACCAGGCTCGGCCATGTGGGAGTCCAGCACCTTAACCACCATGTCACCTGCCAACCCCATGAATAATTCTTATGGTAACACAGTCAGGCCTATTTGTTTGTCTCTATGGTGACTCTTGCATTATACTGGCAGAGTCAAGTAGGTAAGACAGAATTAATCGACCAGGAACGCCTAAAATATTGGGTTGTTGGAAAAACCATGATGCATTTTTAACACATCATGACTTTTCTGACACCCCAATAGTTACTCTCTAGCACATTATAGAAAAGACTGCTAACCCATAACATAGACGACAGTCTTTGATTTCATTTTAAAAGGGAGCAGATATTGGGCTGTATTAGGTAGAAAAAGTTGAGTCATGAGAAGAATTTGTCTTATAGAAAAAAAAAATTGTCATGTACCATATTAGATTTTCAGCAGAGCACAACACTGAGTTTTAAAGGGCTATTTCTCATAACATTCGTCCAATTGGCCAAAGGTGTCACTTAAAAATAGTGGTAATAGAAGTTAGGGATGCCTATATTTTGGAATTCAGAAATCTAGTTTCTGGATGCCTGGATTTACCATAGGGGTGGAATTTATATATCTGTGAAGAAATATCTTCTATACCATTCAAGTCGTTCTTCATTGATTTTTATTTTTCCTATTTTTTTTTCAGATAAGACTTTGAAGGATAGACAGTTGTTGTTTTGTTTACTTGACAAATACTAGGAACATAGCTGGTGTGTGTTGCAAATTTGGAGTATATCTGTACCAACTAAACTATGGTAGCACTGTGGTCCTTTTTAAAGAAAACTGTGATATGGTCTCTAGTCTTAAGTAGCTTACCATCTGGGGATAGAGATAAGACTGGTACATGTCTTTATAAGATATGAGGCAGCATGTGATAATAACAAGAGTAACTAAGCATTTTGGAGTAAAAAGAGCCAATCTACTGCTCCTCCTTCCTCATTCCAGTAGATGGCAATTCCATTTTTCCAGTCGCTGAGGTTCTATGCCTAGACGCTTTCTCACATTCCATATCTAACTTCTTGGAGAATGCATTTGCTGTGCCTTTAAAGTACATGCATCCCAAATCCAACCACTTCTTACCTTCCCTTCAGCTACCCTCCACCTCTTCTCCCTATACTCACCCACCCCCAACCTCAACCTAAGCCTTGGTCATCATAACGTAAGATACAGCAAAGCAACAAGTCTCCATGACTTCACTTTCCCCCCTTAAGACCTAATCTAACAGAAAGCCAGAGTGATTCCTTTCAATCAGTCCATGCTACTCCTTTGCTCAAAATCCTACAGCAGGGGAACCAGCAGTTAGCGTAATGGCTATGTCGCTGGACTCCCACTTAGTTGACCATGGTTCGCGTCCCGGACCCAGTGGCTTAAAACTCACACTGGGCGCGTGTGCGTACATGCCCAAGATCCCGAGAGGTGAATGGAGGAGAAGGGATTGTGGCATGACCATCCCCCCTGGGGGGTGATTTCTCGCTTTCTGTCTCTATGTCTCTCTCTGTCTGTCTGGCGAGCACACACACCCTATAGTGAAAATCTCTCAAAAAAAAAAATCCTACAGCAGTTCTCTCTGTCACTTAAGTGAAAGCTGAAGCTCTAAAAGTAGGTATTCAAGGCCTCGAATGATTGGACCTTTTTATTGCTTTGACCTCATCTCCACCACTACCCCCTGGCTCCTTGTAATCATTCTATTCCTTTACTCTTGGACTGTGGCTTGACCATGGAATGTTCTTCCACGGATAGTGCATTTGTTTCACTTCCTCACCTCTTTTTTTTTTTTTTTTGGAGAGGTTTTTGCTATAGGGCATGTGCGCTCGCCAGACAGACAGACAGAGACAAAGAGACAGAAAGCGAGAAATCACCCCCCCAAGGGTGATGGCCATGCCGCAATCCCTTCTCCTCCATTCTCCTCTCGGGATTTTGGGCATGCAAGCACAAGTACCTGGCATGAGTTTAAGCCACCGGGTCCAGGACTCGAACCGTGGTCGACTACATGGGAGTCCAGCGACATAGCCATTACGCTAACTGCTGGTCCTCTTCACCTCTTTTGAGATTTTATTCCAGTACCACCTTAATTAGGTTTCCCTAATCCTATTCAATGCTGCAACTTTCTCCACTCCTATTTCTCTCATCCTGCATTAGTTTTCATTTTGCTTCATATAATTTCTTATTATCTAGCATATCCTAACATGACTCATTTACTTTATCCATGGTTACTTTTCTGTCTGCCTTACTAGAATGCAATATCAATATCACTCTTGACCTGACTTGTCAAATGCCTAGAACAGTGCCTAGTACATAGTAGGTTCAATAAATATTTGTTAAATAAGTAAATGGCATTTGCTATGTAGCAGCTATAATACTAACCACTTACGTGGATTATTGAATTAAATCTTTTTAAAAACATCTTGATGGAAGTTTTATTATGATTCCCATTTTAATGATGAAAAAATAAAAGCATAGGGGAAATTAATGCATGGAAGAACTAGGACTCAGCCAATGAAACAGAGTGAAAGACTTACCAAAGAGATACTATTCACTCTTCATATTATGCCAACTGCAAAGGACTTTAAGTTCTTGTCACTTTGCCAGTCAATTCCTCAATCTTGTGAGGATAGTTGAAAGAAAGGGGAGTTTGTTGGCTAATTAGCCTGAACCTGTTTGAGTATAAACTCTTGAACTGTGGTTTGCTGTTTGCAGTTTACATTCAGTTATCTAATAATAGTTAACATCCTCACTGTGCCTTTGTTTGAGTTCATGATGGAAGAAAAGACAGGGATGAAGAGCAGGGTCTTACTCTGTGGTCTGACAGAGCATGTGTTTACACTTCCATGCCAGGTCAGGTAATCTTTTACAACTGCAAAGCAACGTGCTGACATCAGATGCCATATTGCTCCACCTAAAAACTATGCCAGCATCTGCAGATGCAGGTGTAACAGGTGCATTTGCTTGTGTAGTTTCGCCACAGTGAGATGGCACAAATGCCAGCCAAGAAGTTGGGTTAGTTGTAAAGGTGTCCAGGACTCTTGTTTAATGTAAGGGATACTAAACCTCCACTGCAATAAACTGAAGAAATAAACATTGCTTCTGAAGAGCCAGACCTCTATTTCATGTAGAAATAATAAAAAGAAGAAGAAAAAGAAAAAACCTCCTGGTGAGTGCATCCTATTTCTGTCAAGAATTTTTATGACTCAACATGTAGTCAGTCAGCTAAGAGTCAAAAGACTCATTCAGTTGAAATTCCAAAACTGAATAATGCATGTTGTAGTGTCATTTACTGGGAACAAGTGGTTTGTTTTATTTTCTGAGTTTTCCACCCTTCAATAGACTGCCCTAGAAGTTTTTTTGTTTGAAAACCACAAGAGAACACTAGAGAGGAAGTAGAATTACAGAAATGTGGTGATATTTTGCCATTTTTTTTTTCTGGAACATCATCTCTGTTTTAGTTAGTGGGAATGGCCTAATAAGTATACAACAGTTTTTCAAAGAAATTCAGTTTCTTCCTCCCACACTAAATAAAATGAGAAAGAAAAACAAACATATCCATTTGGAGGGACACCAAAAGATTAGCCTGCCATTGTGTCTCAGATGGTCTTGTGTGACCCCAGGAAAATCATCAGCCTCTAATAACTAGAACCATTAACATGTGTTTGAACAATTACTGTTCAAAGTGGCCTACACGTGTTACCTGGTTTCATCCTACAACAATGCTACAAGGTACGTGTATTGGTTACCTATTTTTGTAGTAATGTTACCTGAAGAGCAACCATGAAATTGCAATGGCTTCAGCAGTAGGTATTATTGCTCTGATGTGTGGAATCAGCTGGGTAGAGGAGGTGACAGCAGAGACATCTAGACAGTTCTGCTAATCATGACCAGATCACGCACTTGCCTGGAGGTCAGTTGACAAAGGCAACTAACCTTACCCCAAGATGCCTTTCTTCTTTCTGTAGGCTGGTCCAAGTGCGTTCTCCAGGTGATGACAGAGGAGCAAAAAAGCAAGCAGAAAAAAAAAAATGCAAGGCCTCTTGAGGTCAGAACTGGCCCAGTGTCACTTCCACCTCATTCTATCAGGCAAATAAAATCAAAAGGCTGAGCCCAGGTCAGAGTAGGAGAGTACCGCAAGGTTACATGGCAAAGGGTGTGCACACCAGGAGGAGTGAAGGTCCATGGAGCAATCAGTCGCAGGAGAGGCTGTTGTTCATTTTACGAATGAGAGAAGGGAACACAGAGATGAAATATGTTTAAGGCCATAGAGCTAATTAGTGTGGAACAGGAAACTATCTTACTTCCCGGCCCCTGCATGTTAGCCACTGTGCATACCACCTTATTCCTCCCCTTTTCAATATTGTACTGCTCTGATCTCCCTAGAAAACATGTTCTTTGCAGGCTGATCAATGCCCTCCTCTGCGCAGCTCCAAGAGCCTTCCTTAATGGTCAGCATCTCTATCTACTCTGTGACACTCTCACATTTTGTGTCCTTGAAACTCTTTCCTCTTATTCTACAGGGCCTTTACTGTTCTGTTTTTCTTCTTGGCTTCCTCTGCCCAGCCCTCTTCACCCATCACATAATGCATTCGCTTTTCTTTCTTGGCATCTCCCTTTCTGAGCACACCCACTCTCCTGGTTTCAATTACCACCTCTGCAGATGACTCTCAGCTGGCTCCAAGAAAGTTCACTGTAATTTCTAGCAACTGAACTCAGTGGTTTGTTCCTTACAAACAAAACAAAACAAGCAAACAACAACAAAGCAGCCCAAGAGAATCAGAGGCTCTTCTCAGTAGCATCTTGCCATTTCATGTCACCTAGCAACTATACTGGTGCTTGGCATTCCATCATAAGGAAATTCCTATTACAAAAATAGTACCACTAGAAAGTATGAAGGCACTGACCCTGCATCCCTCTGCTCACATAGCACTTATAATGACATGCAATTGCCACTAGTTGACTGTCTTTGACCTATGAAGCTGGTGATTTCACACGGCTCAAGTGAACAGTATTTATTACTTTGTACTATAATTATCAATGTCCTTGTGTTTCCCCAGAATGTTCAGTCTCTGACCGAGGAGATTATGTTTACTTTAGCTTTTCTTTTGGCATCCTGTAGGAAGTGAACCAACGAGGTGTTCTGTAACTATTGGATAAATTTAAAAAATTAAAGAAACCATCTGAAATGAAGGATCTGTGGGCTACAGAGAGAGTACTAGGAAGGAAACAGGAGGGAGAAGGAGACGCCAAAGCAAAAGTAAATAAAGAGACTCATCCCCTTGTGTGTTTTCATACTTGGATCTCTTCCTTGGGTCATTCCTAAGTACATCATTTTCTTGTAAAGTTTGTCCTCTAAAGTGTGGCATGTTTTTGCTGGACTGCACTGCTCATCGTATTTCTTGTACATTGGACATTCAGAATTAACCACTCCCTTACTCCCCACTTCCACTTCTTCATATCACCCCTTTCCTTAAAGCCTAATTCAGGCTGCAAGTGCTGTACAATGATCCCAATCGACGCTAGCCATCTTGCAGTGGGAATCTATTGTGTGCTGCTTTACAATGTTAGGAATCTTCCTATGACTTTGTTTGTTACAAGAAGTACAACCCTCTCTCGAGGCTTGCTGAGAGTTTAGTGATCTGGGGGGAGGAGAGTTATTGGGGTGAGGGAGAGCAAGCCCATTATATAAGATGGTGATGGAAGGATGGGTTGGGCAGATCGACCTATACAAATCAGCACAGTCACCTGGCCTTCCAAATGATTAACACTACAAGTTGCTGTCAACCTGAACTTGCTCCATTTAAATCTATCTCTAGGAGACTCATGCTCTCAGGCATTCAGCAGACATCAGATGCCCTTTACGTGTCAGGCATTTTCACTAGAAGTGGATGGGAAAGACAAGCACTGTACCCTCATAAGGCTTATGTGTATGTGTGGTGGGGGAGGAAAATAAAAGGCTAGAAGTTCATGACTGCAGTCACAGGCTCATAAACCAAGGAGATCTTTCTGAGTCAAAGGAGAGACATAAGAGAAGTTTTAGAGTAGTAATTTTCAACTAGATGATTTGCCTCATTTGAGACATTCGATTGTCACTACAGGGGAAGGGGGCTGCTAATGGCAACTTAATAGTGGTTTAAGGCCAGGGGTGCTGCTATATATCCTTCAATGACAGGACAGCCCCCACCACCAAGAATTATATGGCCCCAAATGTTCATTGTGCTGAGTTTGAGAAACTCTGCCTCTGTAGGAGGGCAGAGACTGAAGGAATCAGGCTTGCTGTCTGGGCTGGGGTGCAGGTCTGGGACCCAGTAATAGTAGTAACAGAAACATACACAACAGAAACGTAAGACTAGGGCATGGGGCCAATTGGATGCACAGGCTGCCAGCTGCGGCAGGAAGGGAGATGGTGTTTCTGTGCTAATGCTCTCACTTAGGGTGACTTGGCCATAGCAGATGATTCCTGGAGTCCTCTCAGAGAAAGGAGTGCCTGTACAGGTGTCATGGACTCGGAGTAAATCTGAAAATTGTGGTTCCTATTGGTTAAACGGGAGAGAGTATTATTGGGTCGTCAGAAAAGTCATGATGAGTTTTTGCATAGAAAAACAGAGAAATGCGCATGGCTTTCCAGACAACCTAACAGGATTGAAAACGGCATTTCAGTATTCTTTACATTATTTAAGCATAGAAACCAGTTCTTATGCCTATTTATTCTCTTATAATGCCTAGCCCAGTGTTCTACGGTTGTCAATGAATGCTCATTAATTGACTAACTGATTGATGATTTCCTTAATTGCTCATACCATTCATACCCATCTATGCTCAGCATGGCCAGGACAGCTTAAATGCACTTCAATACCTTGAGGAATTAAATCTCCCAGTGAGGACCCTGGCAATCACATCTCTACTAGACTTGGATTTGACTCTGCATTTAAATAGAAATAAAACAAGCACACTCCATCCCTGTGAGTAACAGGTAGTGTAATCTGCTTACTTATAGGTAGGCCCCCTTGAGAAATGAAAAGTGATAGGCAGTAACTTCAGTGATGAATTACAGAACAGCTTCATTTCACTCATTTCACCTAGACAAAGCATCCTAGAAGCCTCTGGAGAAATTAATGCACCTTAATTTGAATTAAGCAGATAATTTCAGATCAGCTATTTTACATAGCTAGCTGCTGCTGCTTCCCTCTCTAGGCCATCTCTTCGCCTCTGCCAGCCTAGACTGACTCTGGAAGTGAAATATTAAAGCTAAATATTCTGGAAATCAAATGTCAAAGTAGAAATCAGTGGACATGGGTCATGTCCTTTCCCTCCCAATAGATGCTTTGCCTTGTTTCTTTTCTACAGAGCCTTGATTTCTGTTTGTTTTCAAAATTGTCACCTTAGTTTATGGAGAAAGTTGTTCCCCTCTCCCTGGGTAATTACTTTATAATGGAGGCCCTTAAAAGTCAGAAACCCTTTACAATCCAAAGGAAATGACTATTTAGTTGTATGATTTTAGGCACCACATGGGCAACTATGGGCAGAGAAATCATCTAATGCCCCTAAAAATCACACCGTATCTACAAATAAGTAATGGCACCATTGCTTGGTTGCTAACTTGCTGTGGGATCTCAGCCATGAAGGGTCTTCTTTTGTTCCTCTATTTCTCCCACCCAGATGAGATTTGCTTTCCATTTACAAATCCACACGGGCAAGGAGATGATCAAAGGCTGAAATCCAAGGCAGCATCTCTCTCTTTCCACAGCTCCACACATGGTGACTCTGACCGCCTGAATTTGAGGCTCTGATGGATTTAGGGGATTGGCCTTGGATGATACGGTGATGAGGACTTTAACGCTGTTACTCTTTATTGCTGTAATGACTTCACTTATAACATATTTGCAACATAGTATTGAGATAGAAAACTAATAAAGTAGTTTTCAGGACTTTTAGAGGGTCCCCTAGCATCTTAGTAAGACCTAGGTTTCCTACAGAGGTAAGTGAATTCCCACTAAAGTTATCACTAACTGAATCAGGACAGGAAAACTTGCTCTTTTGTTTTTACAATAGGGAAGGCAGAGTGCTAAGTAGTAGAAGGAGGGTACACTGCATTGTAGGACCTGAAGCTCATCCTGGTCTTACAGCACAGCCATGTGTGCTTTCCCTGTGTCCAGTAACCTGAAATGCTACTTCCAGACTGATAGAAAAGCAGCGTCAACAAACATATTTATAATTTGCAAGTCTAGCTCTTCACCCAGGAGCTATGCCAAAACAACCTGAATCTAAGGGTATAATTCCAAAAGACTTGGTAGTTTCTAGTTTAGGGGTTTATTTTTTACATTTTTAGAGCCTCCTGATATCACCCACTAAGCACATAAATCCATAACCTTACCATCTTGAGATGCTAGAGGACAGAGATCACAGTGGTGAAGCAATCAGAAAGTAAGATGTGTATTGATTTCCTACAACTGCTGTAACAAATTACCATAAAATGGGTCAACTGAGAAATGTATTCTGTCACAATTAGGGAGACCGAAGTCTGAAATCGAAGCATCAGCAGAGCCGTACTTTCCTTCCCTCGTCCAGCTTCCAGGCATCCCTTGGCTTGTGACCGCATCATTTCACCTTCTGCCTCCGTAGTCATTTTGCCCCTTCCTCTTCTGTATGTGTGTACTTCTCTGTGTCTGCCCTTCTTACAAGGATATATATATATGATCACTTTTAGAGCCTCTGTTGATAATCAAGCATCCTCTCATATCTAACATAATCACATGCTTTTCCACATTAGATAATATTCACAGGTTATAGGGATTAGGATGTAGATGTACCATTTTAAAGGTTTATCTAGCTCTTAAATGAGAGAGAGACAGGCACCTGTGACAGGGTCTCCATCCTCAGCCTTAGCCAGCTCAGATCATAGGCAAGTGCACAAAAAAGGAGGCCTTGGGATGTGAACTCTTGACTTTTCCACATGGGTCCAGTTGCATAATCATTGCACCACTGTTTGGATCCTAGCTATATCTTTTTGAGGCCAACATTCAACCCACAATATATGAATCCTGGAAGGAAGGACTTCAGAGGATCGAAGTCCCAAAATATGCATTTAAAATATACCCAAAGCTTTGACTATCTGTTAAACTACACATAAAAGGAGGAGACCCAAGGGAGCCTGGTCAAAAATCAGCAGCTGGAAACCAAAAATGCTGAGTGTAGATTTCAGCTACTGCCCAGTGAAAGAGACAGTTCAGAGCTTGAGTTCAGCCAAGTTAACTCACTGCAAGAAAAAAATATATTGCACTACAGGGGAACATAACAGAATCAAAAGCTTCTATGAAAAGTTGGCTGTAGGTCAAACTCCTGGGTGCGATCATTCAGGCTTGACCATAAGCAATTACAAAGCTTTACCTGGCAGCCTGGCGGATCTCATGGAAGGAAAGGTGCTCTCTCCACACCAGACTTGGTGCACAGCTGGTGTCTTGTAAGTCTCAGAAGGGAGCTGAGATCACGGACCCAGCCACCCTCGCCATGCTCTCGTGTGTGTCTGCATTTCCAGCCCAGGCACCTCCATTCAGAGGTGAGGTGGGGGTCAACTTAGATACTACTCAGGCATGTCTGCAAAGATCACCTTATCAGGGGTCTGTGAGGACATTTTTTTCTTACTCTCAGTTTTTTTATATTCTTAGCCCTTTCCCTTTTCTTTCACTCAGCCCCTGGGTCCAGAAAATAACATATACTTTTTGTTCCCTAGCTGTGGTGGTCCATCTGACCCTCACCTGGTCCTCTTCCTTGGGGGGAAATGGAATATTGGGAGACCTGGCACTACTGCTCTTCTCTGTGGCCTTTTGCCTGCACCATCACAGTGAGTGAATAAAGGCTTAATTCTAGCCTTCAGCTTGGCTGTTAACCTAACTGACCACCTTGACCCCTGGAAGCTCTCAGTATTTATTATGTATAATCATAAAGTCTAGTTTTTGACAAAAATCATGAGACCTAAATAAATATGAAACTGATGGTCATACTTAAGATGAAAAAGGAGAATAGAAGGAGGAAGAAGAGGAGAAACTGTAAATCAATCCCAGGGCTGTCTGGATACTGCAATCAGGAGAGAAGAACTTTAACACAGCAATTAAAAATCTGTTCAAGGACTTAAGGCAAAAAATATGCATAATGAATAAACAAATGGAAACTCTGTAGAGAAACAATATTAAAGGGCTAAATGTGAATGTAGAGATAAAAAGGAAAATTATCAAAATTAAAAATTCATTAGATTGATTTAACCGTAGATCAAAGACAGCAGAAGAGTCAGGAAAACAATTTGCAAATAGATCAATAGAAATAATCTAATCTGCATAACAAAGAGAAAAGAGATGGAATTAAAATAAATGGAGCCCTTCAGAGAACTGTGGAACCATAGACCACCACACATCAAGCAGCTTTATATGAGAGTGCTGTCATAGAAGGAGAACTGAAGGAGTGGAGCAGAACAAGACTTAAAGAATGTCTGAGTGAAATTTATGAAAGGCATCAACTTACAAATACAAAATATCCCCTCAAGCCCCCAAGCAACGAAATGCAAAGAAAATCATATTGAGACACAGCAAAAGTATCAAATTGAACATATCAAAGATGCACAGAAATGCTGAAAGTAGCCAGAGAACAATGACGAATTGCATATAGTAAAAAATTGATGCAAATCATGGCTGACTTCTTAACAGAAACAATAGACGATAGAGAACACTAGCTTCCTTCACAGTTAAATCTATGGTTCATATCCCAGTCTTATTATAAGCTATAACTAATACATAGAAATCTGCTTTAATCACCTTCGCAAACTGTCATTATAGAGATCAGGACTATGTTTCTTGTGAAAATACTAGGGAAAATGAGCAGTCTCAAGGTAGACAATAAATACTAGACTTGAAAAAGAAGATAGTAATTCCATTCCATTCTAGGAAGGTGAATCTAAAGAGCACGTAATCTAGGGGACTATTGAGGAACAGCTTAGAAATACAGCGCAGGGAAAGAATAAAGGTTAAACAAATACTATGACAATGTATAACCCAGAT
Organism: Tupaia belangeri chinensis; assembly: GCF_000334495.1. Lineage (NCBI taxonomy): Eukaryota > Metazoa > Chordata > Mammalia > Scandentia > Tupaiidae > Tupaia > Tupaia belangeri. The sequence goes on along the minus strand of NW_006159809.1, from coordinate 2,863,958 downwards.
GTCCCCATGTTACCTAGTTTTTTGGGAACCATCCTTTTTTTAGTATTCTAATAAAATAGCTTAAGTCCTTAACCAGTTTCAAAGTTGTTCACGATCTCATAATCATAGGTCACATCTTGTTTTAAATTCCTGTTCTCACTGAATTACTGGTACTTGTTCACTACCTCCCCTCTAACAGCTATTATCCTCTCTTTCTCATGACTTCAAGAGGAAAATAATCACTTTCTATTCATTTTCCAAAATGCCACTAACTCAGGCTATTATAAGAAACAGCTTTTATCAAGATAAGAGAGAATAAATTATATTCAAACTGGTAAAACTGAACATCATATTGTGTTCCTAGAAATTCATCAGTCAATGTGGTTGAGAAAGGAATTTCTCACTGGCCTGTTTCTTCTTTAAACGCCACAGTCCTACCATATTACTTGGGCTTTCTTCTCTAAATTCTTCCTATTGCGTTTCTCCTTTTCTCTAATTTCCCTGAGATGCCTTCCCTGACTTTGTCTAGACCTGCCAGGGGCTGCTCTCAATTTTCCTTTACTTCATAGCATGAAATAATCTAATTTGTTTTTCTCTCATTTTAAAACTAATTTAAGAGCTTAATCATTTACAACTATAATAACAAAAATTTCTAGTCAATTCCCTATGTGAAAATCAAACATTTCCTGTTAAGAATTTTTCCATCCATAACAATGTTTTTCAAGATGTAGACCTAGGAGCATATGTCAGTCAGGGTCCCTATGGAAACTGATTTTCAAATTAAGATTATCGGAGGGGAGTTTAAAAAAGAGACTCTTAAGGGCACAGAAACTTCATGGAGAGTAGTTACTTGGGTCTAACAACAGACCTATTACCATATATAATCCCCAAAGAATAAGAGGGCAAGAGGTTACTCTAAGCAAGAATTAGAGAGTCACATAGAGAAGACTACCTTGAGAAGAAATAGACCCTCAGTTAGGGAGCAACAGTCAGCCCAAGGCAAGCCAGCCAGGTGGGCCTATGGAAGAAAATACTATGACCTCTGTCTCTTCCCTCTTCATTTCCTGCCAGTACCTCCATTGGCTGGACCTAAGCAGAAGGCAGACCACAAGGGAGTCCTTTAAAGTGTCCCACAGGTCAGTAATATCCACCTGAGAAGAGGGAATAGGGCACAGTGGATCCAGAGGGCAAGCGGAGGTTGTCTGGCAGAGATTACCTGAATCAGAATCACTAAGGCTACAGCTCCCCAGCCTGTGGCCTGTCCACCAGTGCACGTAGGTGGCCTGTTGGGCCTAGATGCACAGTCACGGCGAGGCTGCCGTGAGCTGCTTCATCTGTGTTTTCAGCCGCTCTCCATTGCTGGCATTGCTGCCTGGATTCCTTCTCTCAGATCAGTGACTACATTGAATTCTCTTGGAAGCATGAGCCCTATTGTTATGTGATTATTTTATTGTATGTTGCTAAATGGTGGTGGAAATGGGGTTCACAGTGGTTGGGTGTGGTGTGTTTGGCTCATCCTGGTTCCAACAACCTCCCCAGCACCCCAACTGTGGAAGGAATGTCTTCCATGAGGCTAGTACCTGGTGCTGGTGTTGGGAAGGTTGGGGACCCCTGAAATGAGTGCAATCCTCTCCAAATCATGTCTTCCCTGGTAGAAGACCTGGCTGTCTGCATTTTTTTTTGGCAGAGGTTTTTTGTTGTTGTTGTTTTTGCGTGCGCTCGCCAGAAAGACAGAGAGAGACAGAGAGACAGAAAGCGAGAAATCACCCCCCCCCCCAGGGGGGGATGGCCATGCCGCAATCCCTTCTCCTCCATTCTCCTCTCAAGATCTTGGGCACACACACACATGCGCCCGACGTTGAGTTTTAAACCACCGGGTCCCAGACGCGAACCACAGTCGACTACATGGGAGTCCAGTGACATAGCCATTATGCTAACTACTGGTCCCATGTCTGCATTTTTAATACATTTCCCAGATGACCCTGTTCTTGAATTTATAATTTGGGGAGAAAACAACTCAAACCCATACAAAAATAGTAAACACTCACAGCCCAGGGTTCACCAGTGGTTTACATTTTGCCATGTTAACTCTTTTCTCTTTCTTTCATACACACATTTCAATGAATTATATGGAGATAAATTTCATAAAACAGAACATTTTACCACAAATATTTCAGCATATATTTCACATAAGAGTGTCTTAAACAATTATAATACAGTTTATTACATTATATTATACAGTCAAATCCAGAAAATTTAATATTGATATAATAGCATTATTTAGTATGGTGGCTATATTTAAATCTTGCCAGTTGTTCCAAAAAGGTCTTCATGGCATTTTTAAAAGAAAATCCAGGTTATAATCAGGATTATGTATTGTGTATAGTTGTTTAGTCTCCTAGTACCCTATAATCTGAAATAGTACCTTTGTCTTTTATGACCTTGACAATTTTTGAAGAATGTTGACCATTTGATTCATAGAATTTCCCTCCATTTGAGTTTGTCTGACTGTTTCCTTAGGATTAGACTCAGCTGTACATTCTTGGCCATTATATGACATAAGTGGTATTACGGCCTCTCAGGGATCTTACTCATATTGAGAACCACTGCCAACTAGTTTAAATATAGCCAGCTTTCAAAATAACATTTTTCCCTTCTTCTACAAAAAGCAATGATTAAGATTTCACCATAAGCAGGAATATTCTAGATATTTTACATATTGTCTCATTTAAATTTCTAACAATACTTTAGAGGATTACTTTCATTCCATTTTCAAAAATGAGGAAACTGAAGCCTAAAGAAATAAAATAGCTTTCCACTAATAATACAGACAATAAGCAGCAGAGACAGAGTCAGACTCAGGACTCTGTAACTCCCAAGTCCATGCTCACTTCTCTGCTCTATGCCAAAGTAAGGCCATTGTGGAAATCCACCTACAAACAAGGCAGGAGAGGGCACACAGTGATACCCTCGGGGCAGGACAGGGAGGATTAAAGCAGGCACATGGATTGGGTAAGGCTCTTTCGCTAGGCACCTGTGTCTTTGGGATATGGTAGGGTAAGACAAATGGATACTCGGAAGTCCCAAATAGAAGTAACCAAGAGGAGAAGTGAGGAAAGGAATCAAGAAGAAAATAGGGAAAAAACTTAAGGGACACAGTAAAGGAGACCATGCTGATCAATAGAAACTAACCCTGCTGTGTTCAGATATCATGAGGGAAGAGGGAGGCAGTAAAGAGGCTTTGTGGGACCTTCAAAGACAGCATGGCACCAAAGCTTTTAGAAACAATATCAGGTTGGAGCTCAGAGGCATAACCACGTTGAGTTTCAAAGGCTATCGATGTCAAAATCTAAAAATGCAGCATCTGCTGTTCATAGCAGGCCTGCTGGCATCTCAAACCCACAGTACGGCTTGGGCAGTCACGTTTAATACAGGATTTTTTTTTTTTTTAAATGAAAAAGAGTGAGATAGAGAGTGGGAGATATGGGAAGACACAGATAGAGAGAGAGTCATTTCTGACAGGGTCTTGCCATGTCACTATCCTCTTGACCTAGCATCTCAGTGAGCTACCACCAAAAGTATCCACCACTGTGCCTGCTAGTTTAGATTGGGTAGGAACTGAACCCGAGATCCCCATGCAGCTTCAGACACTGTGCCACAGTGCCATCTTTTTTGTACTACTGCAGCTGGGCCCAAGATCTTTATTCTTTATTCTTTTTTTTTTTTTTTTTTTTTTTTAAGATAAGGATGGTCAATACCGGGCCATCTAGGCCTCCGAGCTTAGGCCTGTAAGTCATCTGTTTAACAGCAGTTGCTCTAGCATACTGAATCTTTCCCACAGGTCAACAATGAGGAGATTCAGTCATTTCACAAGCATTTACTGTCCACATACTCCATTAGTGGTTCTGTACGCTGGGGAACATCAGAAGGTAAATAAGACACATGTTATTGCCATTATGTGACTTACTGCCATTCTGTATCTCTTTCTAGTGGAAAGAGAAAATAATAATGCTAAATAAGTAAATGATGTGCTATATACTAGGAAGCAACAATTGTTATGGAAAAAATAGATTGTGAATGTTGGAGGAGTTCTATCATTTTAAAAAGAATAGTCAGTGTAGGCCTCACTTAGAAGGTGACTTTGGACAAGAACTTTAATGAGGAGTATGCCATGTGAATATCTCAGGAAAGAATTTTGCAGGCAGGGAGAGCAGTCAGTGCAAAGGCCCTGAGGGAAAATGTGTTTTGAAGTGGACTGAACAAAGGACAGAGTAATGGGAAGTGAAGTTAGTAGGAAAATGTTTTTGTTTTTTTTTTTTTTGTGGGGGGGGAAAGTGAGGCACTGTTCTTCAAGGGCCTACATAAAAAGTTACGTAGGCCCTTGAAGAATAGTGTACGATTTTGGCTTTTTCTCTGAGTGAGATTAGCAGTCACGGAGAGTTTGAATAGAGTGACGTGTTGTGACTAGATCTGTAAATGGCTTCTAGGTGTTTAGGTCATAGGAAGCCGTAGTGTGGGCTTTGTTGATTTGAGGATTTAGCACAGAGTGGTCAGTTATTTAGAGCAAGACATAGCAAATAAGCAAGGGTCACATTCTGAAACTAGATTTATGAGCAGTCTCAGGTCAGATATTGAGGAAAAAATACTCTACAGATAGTGCAGTGGTCCACTGAGCAAGACATGAGGTACATGAAGGGTATTAAGATGAAGCAGACTGTGCCTAGTACATTGGTATAGTACTGCTTTAGCAGAGCTAGGGCAAGCCACACCAAAAGACCCAGGTAGGGAAGTAGATCCTGACAAAGTCTAATGCAGGTGGCAGGGCTGTAGGCGTGGCTGGCATTTCAGTGCAAGAATAAGAAGGGTGGCAGTCCTGGGAGGAGCCTTGGGCCAAAGGACTTGGAACTGAGGCAAAAGCCCACTTGCATGAATTGAGACCCATGGAGGGAATGAAGCTCTGACAAGTGGGGATGGGGCATGTCTTGTGATTAGATATTAAGAACCAAGCAGGGGGTCAGATCTGAGCTAAACGAGGGATAGTTCATAGAGGATGAAATAGTTCAATTCCTTTCTCTTTGAGAGCAGGATTGATCCTGGAAGCTGAGGTTGGGTTAAGCCAAGAAGGCAGGAATCTATTGCTAGTAGCTGTAAGAAGTGGGGATGCTGCAGCTAAGACCAGGGCTGGGCCTGAGAGAGTGGTATGAACTCTGTCACTTCTCACTCAAATGATTGCGTATCTTTTCTTTTTCCAGATCTTCTTTCTACTTCTCCTAACTAGTCAACACATAATTTATAAGATATAACCTGCCTTTATGAACTCCATTAACAATGAATAATGTTTTAAAATTGCCTCACTGAAAGAATAATGATTAAGTGTTAATTATTTATTTTTATATCAAAATATTTTTTATATGATCAGTTATTTAATTAGATTCTTGGCAAAGAATTTAGAACACCTGTTTGCGAGGATAAACTCCATTTGTAAGGGCAAACATGGATCTCAGGTAATCCTGGAGCTGAGGAACAACTTTGATTTTTGGTAAAATCTGTGAGTCCACAGCTTTCTGATCAAACTTGTGCTACTCTGAAATCTCATATTTCTCCTTCTCTGTGCTGAAGATCTCACCTTCCTGGTGTCTGAGCTTCTGCAGTTTCTTTTTCTTGAAGTAAGCATCAGTAAGGTGTTTTGGGATTTTTACTTTGCTAATATCAATTTTCATAGAGGTGGCAATGACAAATTTCTGGTGTGTTCTACGCAGTGGAACTCGATTGAGAACCAGCGGTCCAGTCACAGGTAGCAAGCCACTGCTCAGCTGCTTCAGGAAAACCACTCTCTTGCCTCTGTGGTGTCCAGTGAGGATGATCAGAATGGTCCCAGGAGTGATGCTGGCTCGCAGCTTTCTCACATGCTGACTGAAGGGTTTTTGCCATGGCTCAACAGCTTCCGAGGCACACCTTCAGTAGGATAATACCTAGGCATTTTACGCAGTTTAACCACCTGGGCACCACCATTCTTGGATCCACCAGCTGGTTTTATGACAGTCACAAGAACCCTCTCCTCCTTTTTCTTTTTGATCCTGGATTTAGTGGCTGAGTATTTCCTCTCGTACATGGCCTTCCTGGAATACATGGCAGAATGGGAGTACCTGCTGATGCCCCGGACTAGGACTGAATTTCAACTGCAATGGGGCTTCCCCTTCTTGGGCTTTTTAGCCTTGGGTAACCGTTTTTAACCTTGCTACTGGCATCAGCTTTCTTGTCTTCAGTTTTCTTCTCTTTAGTATCCTGCTTCACAGTTTTTTCACCTGCTATCTTGTATAGTGGGAAAAGAATTACAACAAAATATTGAAACAATGTTTAGATAGCTCAAAATGAGGAAATATGCAAGTGGCTTTATCACAAGAATGTGGGAAAACCTAGACTTTGTCTTGGAGTATAACTCTGGTTGCCTGTCCAGTGCCACCATAACTCCTGAAAGATAGGGCCCCCAGCGCAGTCTCAGGCTTGCAAGTCACAAACATCAAAAACTAAGCTGATAAAGAACATGTGATGATGTTATTCATAGATCAGAACTGTCTCATCGCTACCCATAATTTCACAAGCATTTATTCTTGTGTTTCACACCATTAAGATCCCAGGAAAATATTTGTGTATGTGTGTTGTCTTGTGTGATCGAAGTACAAAGTGATCACTTCCATAAACCTGTAAGGTTTATGAGTTGTGCTGCTCTTATGTTGCAGACAAACTGCTTTTCAGGGTAAAGAGAACTTGGGCAGTGAAAATGCTTAGTTAAGAGAAAAGACAAATTAATTGACTTGTCAAATCCTCACTCTCAGAGAGTACACATGCAATGAATCTTGTGTCACAATGTACCATTTTTCCATAATGCTGAGTGTCCCATTTTTCTTGCTTCTATTTGAGTTCAAGTTTCTATGAACTAGTGCAAATGACAGCTGAGGGATATTTTATAATATCCAATAACTCATATCACTTAAACTTATATATATGTAGATCTAGACCTAAGCTTTGTGCTGTGTTATGCCAGTTCTTTACTTTGGGAACTAGATGGACATGGAATGCTACAATCGTGAATACGTCTTTTTAAAAATTATTTATTTAACTTTATTTATTCATTCATTCATTTTTAATTTGACCAGAGAAACACACACAGACAGAGAGAGAGAGAGAGAAGGTGAGAAAGCAAGCCACCAGGTCCAGAATTTGAACTGTGGTCAGCCACGTGGGAGCATCCAGTGCCTTAACCACCATGCCACCTGCTGGTCCCAAATTGTGAATACTTCTATGTAAAAGAAGGTTTAATAAGATTTACTTTTATTTTCAAAAAGTAAAATAAAAATTGACATCACTAATTACAAATGTATCTCTCAGATATTAGGATAAAACTTTGAAAACACATAAAATAATTTCAAATATTTGACTTTTGCCTCTGTTTTCATTTGTATTTTTATATAGGTAAAGCTTGGTAGAATTTAAAAATAATTATGTCTCAATTTTAAGTTCTTAGATCAGCGTTATCAATAAAACACAAAATTTTGCCATATTAGAGATAAGTAAAATGAATGTAATGAGATAAATGCACAGTGAATTTTGAATCAATTATTGCTTATCCAGACATAGTTAGCCTATTAATAGACATCCAAACATGTGCAATAATAATGAAATATAATCCCTTTTGATATTTTATTGACTTTTAGTCAATATAAACCATAGCTTTATATATACTTTTTGATTTTGTGTTTATAAAGACAGGCTTGTCAAAGTTGGAAGTAGCATTTCATTTAATGACTGGCTTCTAACTTTACATAGTTACAGAGAATGCAGTGTCTCCATTTGTTCTCTTGCTCCAGGTCTATCAAAGGCAAGGGCTAAGTTCTTCCTAGGCTTCTTTTCCCATGGATCTATTGTATAATTTAAAATTGAAATCTCCAAACAGATCACCTCATGCCCTGACTCTGAACTATGTATCATTTACATCCCAGAGCAGGGAAATTGAGTTGGGAGATTCTTTGTTACCTATAGTAAGAGCCCTGTAATGGAAAGGAATATTGACCTCGAATTAGAAGACATCCTTCTGATAGGAATTAGAAGTCCACTTCTTGAGACTAGCAGATGGCGTAATGGCTATGTCACTGGACTCCCACGTAGTCGACTGTGGTTCCAGTGCTGCACCCAGTGGCTTAAAACTCAGACCAGGAACATCTGTGTGCATGTACAAAATCCCAAGAGGAGAATGGAGAAGGGTGTAGCATTGCCATCTCCACTAAAGGGTGATTTTTCACTTTTTGTCTCTGTCACTCTGGCAAGCACATATGCCCTATAATAAAAAATCTCTCTAAAAGAAAAAGAGTTCACACCTATTAGTTTTTTCCCTTGTGATCCTGTACAAAAGAATTAACTACCTAGAACCTTGGTTTTTGTTGTTGTTGTTGGTTTGGTTTTTTTTTTTTTCTACATGGTGGAATTGATAATGAAATGTTGACTTTAATACTAAAGAAAATGACATATAAAAGGACACATCAGAGCAAAATCTCAGATCATGATAGTTGGGCCAGTAGTCAAACCTAGGAGCAATTTGTGTCCCTGTTCACTTTTTACTTGATGGATACTTTCTGTATCATTGTCCTGTGAGACTGATTTCTGGATCATTGTCCTGTAAGGCTGAGACAGGACAAAATATTTCAAACAAACACAAAGATATAAAAAAGACAATAAATTCTCGGGACCAGCAGTTAGCACAATGGCTATGTTGCTGAACTCCCATGTAGTCAACTGCAGTTTGAGTCCCAGACCCAGTGGCTTAAACTCATGCTGGGTGCGTGTGCATGCGTGGCCAAGATCCTGAGAGGAGAATGGAGAAGAAGGGATTGCAGCGTGGCCCTCCCTCCTAGGGTGCCTTCTCGCTTTTTATCTCTCTGTCTCTCTCTGTCTTTCTGGCAAGTGCATGTGCCCTATAGCAAAAACCTCTCAAAAACAAACAAAAAACCACAAAAAAAACAACATTCTAAATTATACACCTGTAGTTCCTGTACTTCTTTCTACTTCTCTCTTGCTACATGAATTATTTTGAGGTTAAGTCCAGATATCAAATCATTAAATTAGTAAGTGTGCTGATTTGCTGATTTTTTTTCCCCCTTCAAGATGTCTTTTAGCTACATGAGAGCTAACGTATTGCAGTATTTGCTTTTGGTACAGATTTTAAGTCCAACCTTGGTAGTTTTCAGTCTTTATTTCTTCCCTGACACCAGGCACTCTGGAAATGGATTGATGCTCATGTCACCTACACATCAAGCACTAGTGGTAATGCTTTTCAAGCATTCGGTAATTCCCAGTAATTTTTATTCTGGGATTATTGTTATATGTTCAGCATTCCCTGCAGAGCTACTAGGAGAGCCCATCCTCATACCTGTGAGGATATTTTAAAATTTTACATGTAGTTGGTTTCTCTGTAATTACTGAAAGTAATACTCTTATAAAAGCAGAAAGTGTAGTTGTATGCACGTGAATTTTGCAAACTGTCAGGTGCAGAATAAATTAAGACACTCCATCCTGCTTCCCAGAAAGTTGGTGTATTAGTTTCTTATTGCTGCTACAACAAACTATCGCACACTTAGTGTCTTAAAAGAATACTCACATCTTATTTTACAGTTCTGAAGGTCAGAAGTTTGAAATAGGTTGGCAAGACCGGTATCCTTCTCGAGGTTCTAGGGAATAATCTGTTTCCTTGCCTTTTCTAGAGGCCACATTCCTTCCCTGGGCTTGTGATCTCACCCTCCATCTTCTGAGCCAGCAGCATGGCACTTCTGCCTCTCTCCCCCTTGGTTTCTGTGCTTCAATCATCATGTTACCTTCTGTCTTTGACTCTCATATTTCCTTTTTATGAGGACCCTGCTGATTGCATTGGACCTACTCAGATATTCCAAAATTATCTCTCCATCTCGATACTTGATTTCATAGTATCTTCAAAACTCCTTTTATATATAAGAAAATATTTTATAGGTTCTGGGAATTAAAATATAGGCATCTTTGGGGGACCATTATTCAGTCTACCACACCTAGTCAGTTTTACATAGAGGAAAGCAGAAGCCAGGAAATCGTGTGTGTGTCTGTGTGTGTGTGTGCATGTCTACATATATATATATATGATGTATATGACTTAAAAATATATCACCTATTATCTATGTATCTATCTACGTATCTATCTATCATCTATCTATAACTTCAAGAGCAGTAGCTAAGCTCCTAAAATATGAGTTATGTAAACTAGAAGATGAAAACTGTCACATTGTCATCCTTCTACTAATAAAAATAGTGGAAAGAGGGACCAGCAGATGGCGGAATGGTTACGTCGCAGAACTCCCACATAGTCAACTGCAGTTCAAGTACTGGATAGGACTGGCAACTTGAAATTCAGGAGCATGTGGGGTGGCTTGTGTGCCCAAGATCCCAAAAGGAGAATGGAGAAGGGATTGCGGCATGACCATCCCCCTTCGGGGGTGATTTCTCACTTTCTGTCTCTCTGTCTTTCTCTGTGTCTCCAGCGAGCACACATGCCCTATAGCAAAAAAATAAAAAATAAAAATAAATAAATAATTCTTTTTAAAAAAAATTAGTGGAGGGACCAGCAGTTGGCGTAATGGCTATGTCGTTGGACTCCATGTAGCTGACGTAGGTTTGAACCCCAGACCCGGTAACTTAAATTCATGCCGGGCACGTGTGTGTGTGTGCCCAAGATCTTGAGAGGGAATGGAGAAGGGGTTGCGGTGTGAACAACACCCCTGGGGGATGATTTTTTCACTTTCTGTCTCTCTCTCTCTCTTTCTGGTGAGCGCATGCACCCTATAGCAAAAACATCTCAAAAAAAAAAAAATAGTGGAAAGATAAGGTGTCTGACAGGAATTTAATTTGGCCTAGGGGAAAGGGAAGATAAATCCAGTTAATAAAACCCAGACTTTGTGTAGCTAAACTGTAGCCATGAAGAGGTTTAGTGTTTAATAAGTAATCATCTTTAAGTCATCACTGAATAAGAATACTGTAAGTATAAGGGAGTACTGATACAAAGATCCTGAGAAGGAAAACATGTTGTTCGCAGCTGGGAAGCAGAAAGATTTAACTAAGTAACTACGAGTGCATGGGGACCAAAGGCAGGAAGGGTAGGGAGGTTATTTTTTTATTAATAGCCAGAGAAAGATTATGTGAGACTCTGTAGGACATGGTCAGGATGTTGGATTTTATTTAAAGCAATGGGTCTGGGAAGGTAAGAATAGAATTGAGGAGATCAGCTAAGAGGGTGCTGCATTTGTTCAGGTGAGAAAAGAGGTGGGTTGGAACGTAAGACGTCTTCAATGGTCATGCTTTTGGTGTATTTTGAAAATGATCCTGAAGGAGCTTACTGCTCTATTGGATTTGGGCATAAAGCTTATAAAAGAAATCCTAGAGAACCCAGCATTTTGAGAGCTGATTGGACAGGAGTTGCCCCAAGAGGATGATGATACAATGTCACCTCCACTGAAGACTTGAGCTACTGGAAAAATTGTGAAGCAATCAGAAAAATAGTTCTCATTACTATAGAATTAGAATATATTTCCCAGTTGTATTTAATTCTTAAAGAGGAAGAGACTGACTATCAGAGTAAATTGGATTGCATCCTCCACAGTGATGTAGGATTATACATTTAAGCCCCAGCAAGACATACAGCATGATCTCCTATGAAAGCCTACTGGACAAAACGCAGAAGTATAGAGTAGATAATAAAGAGTGTTGTGATACATCAACAGAATTTTCCCTTAATGGCAAGTGGCTCAACTCTAATTTAGAAAGATATTTCTTATACTGATAGAAACCTGCCTATACCTTACATAAAGGCATGGAGGGCTTGCTAACTGAATTTGTGTATAATTAAGTTTTAAACAAATACAAATGCATAAAAAAATCAAGATTCAAGAGTAATTTGCATTTTTATCTAATAAGTTTAACTTAATAAAGTTTCAAGTAAGGTCTTTCACGTGCATCTAAAAGAAGAACTAGACAAATGCAAGAGTGGAGAGTCCTGAGTGGGCAGATACATCCATCAAAGACTAAGAAGTTAACATTCAGAGAGATCAATATTAGCCCACAGTATGATGTGACTGCCAAAGCAATTAATGCAATCCCAGGTGGTATTCTTGATACATGATCCAGAGAATGAAACTAGTCAGTCCACATTTGGTCTCTTTGAAGCTATAAGTTAAGAATATTGACAAGTGAAAATAAAGGAGTTTAACCAAGAGAGAGACTAGAAAACCATGTCTAAGAGATGGAAGATCTGGGTTATCTTTGATTCATTTGACAAATATTTGCTGTGTGATTGGTTTGTGTCAAGACTGTCATAGGACACTGGAGATACAGTAGCAAAAAAAAAAAAAAATGCTCACTCTTAAAACGATGATTTCCAGAAAGAAGTGGTAACTAACAGCTGTTTTAAGAAGAGATACAATGGCCAAGGAGCAATAGCCCAAAGGAACAGAAGTTAAAACAATTAGGAGATTTAAGGAAACACAATTTTCTTCAATATGTACAAAACAAAGGAAGAAAATTTATAACTAACAGCTTTTCATTTTTAAGAAACAATGAAAAATGAGTATTTCTTTTTTTTTTTGAAACGTTTTTGCTATAGGGCGCGTGTGCTCACCAGACAGAGAGAGACAGAGAGACAGAAAGTGAGAAATCATGGCCATGTCGCAATCCTGTCTCTTCCATTCTCCTCTTGGGATCTTGGGCATGCACGCACATGCGCCTGGCGTGAGTTTAAACCACCGGATCCAAGACGCGAACCGTGGTCAACAACATGGGAGTCCAGCGACATAACCATTACGCTAACTGCTGGTCCCAAAAGTGACTATTTCTTACCCCCCTCCAGGATTTTGGATAATTTTTAAATTTTATCATTTTTTACATTAATTTACTCACTATACATCTTTACAGTGTACAACATGGTTTTCCTCAGTATGATATTGTGCATATTAGTCAAGTCAAAGACATTGCCATATACATTGTCTTCAACAGATGACTTTTTATTTTTGTATAACATTGTATTTTTATATGTTTATAATATGCAGAAAATGTTATTGTTTCTTCAAATTTATCGGTATTTTTCTTTGCTGTAAAAAAGTCAACAAAACTAAAGAACAAAGACAACAAGGAAAAAATACCATAAAGACATGATAAAAATTAGAAAGTAATACCTTTATCATCTAGACAGTCTGTTCAAATCAATAAGGAAAATTCTGCAACACTATTGGAAAACTGAAATTCCAATTTGAAGAAAAGACAGGTAGTTAATGAGCCCCTGAAATACATGTCTAACCTCATTAGTCATCTAAGAGTAGTCATCTAAAATGCCACAAAAATTTTTGCTCATAAAATTAGAAAAGATTAAAAAATATATTGACTAATTGTTAGATAAGATTGTTATTATCATGCTAATATTCATTTAAATGGGTTTAACCTTCCTGAAATTAATTTTAGGATATGCATCCAAAATTAAAAAAAATTCTCATATCTTTTTGCACAATAGTTACACTTCCATAATTCTCTTACAAGTAAATAATCATATGAAAGCACACTTATTACCAAGATATTGACCATAGATTAATTTACGAGCATCCCCAAAATATTAAAATCAAAATTTCTAGCACCAGAGGAATGGTTTAAAAACCCATGACCCTTTCATATAATAAAATATTGTTCCACCATGAAAATGATATTTACAAAGAACTTTAAATGTGTGAGAATACTTATAAAGTAAAAAGAGACATAAAACTATATTATAGTAAGATCTCAACCATTTAATAAGTAAAAAAAAAGGCTTAGTGGTATGTGTGTGTGTGGTGTGTGTATGTATGTGTGTGTTTAAGGAAACATATCTAGAGAAAGAGGGAGAAATTATAGCAATCACCAAGTTGTTGCATTATGAGCAGATTGTCTTTATATTTCTGGTTTTCATATTTTCTAAAATGTGCATGTAAAATGCCTTTACAAAAGAACAAAATGCATGACTTCCTGTTTTTCCTAGCAAAAGATAACTTACTAATGTCAAGACTATCCTTTTCAGAAAAGCCCCACTCTAGAACAGAAGCTGAAAGATCAGAAGGTATGATAGGAGGGATGCCATTTGTAGATAATAGAGACAGTATAGAAAAGGATGGGTAATAGGAGGTGGGAGGGATGGGATGGGGGGAAGCAAATAAAACCTTTAATAGACACAAAAATAAAAAGTTATCTGTTGATAACAGTATATATGGTAATGCCTTTTTGCATCAGATGTTTCCAGTAAAATATTAACATGCTTAACGTTTAACACCTCAAGCAAATCTACTCAAAAAAAAATTTTTTTTTGAGAGGTTTTCGCTATAGGGCACGTGTGCGCACCAGACAGAGAGAGTCACAGAGACAGAAAGCGAGAAATCACCCCCCAGGGGGGATGGTCATGCAGCAATTCCTTCTCCTCTATTCTCCTCTCGGGATCTTGGGCACGCACGCACATGCGCCCGGCGTGAGTTTTAAGCCACCGGGTCCGGGACGCAAATCATGGTCAACTACGTGGGAGTCCAGCGACATAGCCATTATGCTAACTGCTGGTTCCCTACTCAAAATATTTTAAAAATACAATAAATAGGTGCAAAACAGATAAAAAATCACAATACAGAAAAAGAATGTAAAGTCCTCTGTTGAAAATGATGTGTATGGTAATATCCTTGATTTAAGTGTCATGTATGACCTACACATGTTGAAAAACCATACTGCACACTATAGAGATGTACAATGATGAAGTCTAAATAACAACAATAAAAAATAAGTTAATTTAAAAAAAGCAGAAAGTTTATGGGAAGTAGAAAAAACTAACACAACCCAAGAAACAGTTTAACCTCACTAGCAATACAATAAATTAAAATAAAATATAAACATCAATGATAAAATTTCATCTACCATATAAGCAAATATTAAAATAAATAATACTATTATCTGTGTGGTCATATAGATGCCTACAAACTGCTGGACAATCACTGGCAATTTGGTAACATGCCATGTATTAAGACTTTAAAATATTCATATTATTTGCTCCACCAAATCCAACTTTGAAAAATTGCATTGAACTGGTGCAATAGTATGAATGTGTCCTTGCAAAATTCATGTATCAAAATTTGGTTGTAGAGGGATTAAGAAAGTGAAAACTTAATCTAATTATAGTTTTAAATTGTGGAAGCTTTGGAAACAGATTCAGATTAGATAACTTCATCAGAGTATGGACCCCATGACTGAATCCTGCTTGGTTTATGAAATGAGGGAATGAGATAAGTGTAGACAAACACAGACACAGGGACACATGCTCCATGCACTCTCCTACCATGCAATGCCTTGAACCACCTCAAGAGTCTGCAAAGTCCTCACCATAAAATCCTCATCAGGTACAGCCCCTTGACCTTGGGCTTCTGAAACCATGAACCAAATAAACCTCCATTCTTTAAGTCACCCTGACTCAAGTATTCAGTTAACAAGCAACAAAGAGCAGACTAAAATAATCACTTAGAGAGTGTTTACAGACATGTTTATTGCAACGTTATCTATTGAAAAATCCATAAATAGCCTAAGTATCCAATATAAAGTGACAATTTAAGTAAATGATGCTCTTTTCATACAGTTCTACTCATAAATATCATGCTGCTGATGCTATCATCGTGGAAATTTAAAAATATGATAGCTAAGAAAACATTTCATAAAATATTTGGAAGACAAAAGTAAGTATATTTCCTGGAAAGCAGAAGAAAATATAAATGTGAGAAAGATAAAGAAATTAGAAGATCTGTTAGGGTGGGCCCATATGAACCAATAAGAGTTTCCAAAACAGAGAACAGGTAAATTAGTGGAAAAAGAAGTGATTGAGGGGGGAAAAAATTTAGAGGGACATTTTTTCAGAACTAAAAGTTATTTGATTCTGGAATGCAGAGTCCCACATGTGCCCAGCACAATGAATTAGAGTGAGGGAGGGAAAAACCCACCCCAAATGATCACGAAATTTCGCTACTCTCTGGAGATGAAGTGAGTGAGGATTCTAAATGCCTTCCTAGAGAAAACCAGGTTTCAGACAAAGGACTGGGACAGCAATGGTGACTTTCTCCACAGAAACACTGGAAACTAGAAGACAAAAATGCCTTTAAAATACCTGAAAAAAAAATTGAGTGCCTGTAGTTCCTGTTGAGGGACTGAGTCAGAAGGACCGTGATATAATAAAAGCCTTCCTAAAACAGTAACAATGAAAACTATGTGTGTGTGTTACACACACGCTCACACACACATATCTATAATACGTCTACATCTATGTGTATCTGATGCTGACAAAGAGTTTTAAAGAAGCAGGTCATGGTCAATAGCTCATGCACACCGAAAATACTTCCATATTTGTCAAGAGTTGCTATCCAGTCCTTGGCGTATCTCTGCTCTCTTGGCTGTCTCCCCCCTGACCATTCCCTCCTCAAAGCCAGCATCAAATGGGTAAAGGCCTGGCCAGGCAGGTGCTCCAGGACCTGCTCCAGCCCCACAGCCAGCCTGGCATCAGCCTCATCCCCATTTCATCTGCACTTCTGTTTTCTCAGTTATTATTTAGCTAATATATTATCTTTTCTTTCTTTTTTTTCTCTTTTCTTTCTTCTTTCATTATCTTTCTCCCTTCCTTTTTTTTTTCTTTCTTTTTTCTTAATTCTTCTTGTGAGACTTAAATGATGCATTTATATCTTTCCATTTCTTTCCTTCCTTTTTCTTTCTTTTTTCTTCCTTCCTTCCTTTTTTCCTTTCTCTCATTCATTTCTTCTCTCTCTCTTTCTTTCTTCTTTCTAATTTTGCTATAGGATACATCTACTTGCCAGAGAAAGTGAGAAATCACCCCTTGGGTGGATGGTTGGATGGTCATGCTGCAATCCCTTCTCTTCCATCCTTCCCTTTGGAGTTTGGGCACATACACACAGGTACCTGATGCGTTTTCCAAGCTATTGGGTCCGGGGCTTGAACTGTGCTGTTGGCCTGGTGGGATCTAGCCACCTTAACCACCATACTACCTGAATGAACCTAATATATTATTTCTTAATGTTATCCTTATTGAAGAAATTACAATAAGTTAAAAAGTAAACTATTAATTATACATGAAAAAGTTAGTAAGAGTGAGTTTATCTACATAAGAAATAATGCCTTGCTTTTCTCTTTCTACACAGCTGGATTTTAAAATATATTTTCTATAAAAATCATAGGCTAATTTTAAGAATGACAAGAAGCATAAAAAGTGAACAGAATAAAAAAAAAAGTGAACAGAATAAAACCCATACATGGGCACAGTCACAGCTATGTGTCATGGGGCCACATCTTTTAAGGCCTTCTTGCTGCATCATAACATGTGGGAGGTGCCGCCACATGAGGGAGAGAGAGATAAAAGTGGCCCAAACTCCCCTTTTATAAGGAACCCACTCTCATGATAGGCTCTCAGTCTCATGGTAACATCGATCCACTTGCCTCTGCCCTCACGTTTCGATTACCTCTCAGTATGTCTCACCTCCTAACACTGGTGCACTGGGGATAGAGTTTCTAACATTTGTTTTTGGAGGGACACATTCAAACCATATCACACACTCTCTGTAAAAGTAAGATATATGTCTCCATTCCATTTATTAAAGATTCAGCATATGGTACAAACAATACTGAGAGGTATCAGAGAACTTTCATAAGACTTACCATTCAGCCTCAGTTGCTAGATCTAGATCTCGCTCTCTCCTCTCTCTCTCTCTCTCGTTTTTTCTCTGTACATGCAGGCATACTCCCCAAGCAAGATGAAGTAGTGTCAAATTCTTTGGTTCCTATTTGGCCTTTAAAACCAATACCCGGGCCAGCTGCATGGCCTGGTGGTTAAGCAAGCAGGATCCCACATGACCAACTATGTAATTCGAATCCTAGCCTCAGTGACTTGAAAAACATGTCTGACACTTGTGCGTGCATGCCCAAAATCCCAGGAGGAAGAGAAGAAGAAAAAGGGATTGCAGCATGACCATGTGCTGTGGAGAATGCTTTCTTTCTCTCTCTGTCTCTCTGGCAAGTACACATGTCCTTTGGCAAATTATAGAGATTTTTTTTTTTTAAATTTAATAAAACTGGGACTCCCATGTAGCCGACCGTGGTTTGAGTCCTGGACCCGGTGGCTTAAACTCATGCCGGGTGCATGCGCATGTGTGCCCAAGATCCCGAGAGGAGAATGGAGGAGAAGGGATTGTGGTATGGCCATCCCCCCGGGGGGTGATTTCTAGCTTTCTGTCTCTCTGTCTCTTTCTGTCTTTCTGGTGAGTGCATGAGCCCTATAGCAAAAACCTCTTTAAAAAAATTAATAAAACTAATACCCCATCAGACACACTGAAGGGAAGCATCCATGGCCAGTACTTGATAAAGGGGAAGAGCAAGCCTCCACAGCTGTCAGTGACTAATGGAGGGCACATGCCAAGACTCCTAATTAGCATTTCAGAAATTAACTTTCTTTTTTGCAGATTAAAGTAGTTCTTATAAATTAATAAATACAAACCTTCTGGCATATCAATAAAGGAAAACCTGTCCAGTGTTGAACTGCAGAGTTTTGAAGCCCTGAAATCCTTTGAAGTGGACATTAGGATAGTCCTAAGGATAAGGCTCCTCAGAGTGTTTTCTGAAGACCACTTGTGTCAGAGTCACCTGGCCATGTTTTAAAATACAGATTCCAAGGCATAACTCTCACCATAGTTAGAGATCAATGGTCAACAACAACATTGTTAATCGTTGGAGATCTGAGTATGATCTACAACGGGGAGACCCAGGCTCTGACAAGGTCATTCCTATGCACAGTAAATGGTAAGCTCCATCACCATGGGGCTTTTCTTCCTGGTTTCTAAGCAGTTCCTGAGGTCTCAGTTTCAGGCAGGGAAAGCTGGGAAGTTAGCCTTGTCTCACTCTTTGATAAGATAAAAAAAAAAAGTCCCAAAAATAGGATAACAGAATATGAAGGAGGAGGAACCACTCATTTAAGGGTTAGAGAAATCACATTTGGTAGGAGGGCAATTTTCAGAGTTAATTTTAAAAGGAGCGGCCCAGTTTCCTAATGGCAAGTATTCCTGAAGGGTAGGCAGATTTATTTTGAATGTACCTTTTGCCAAGGACTAAGCTAAGCACTGTCATTCAATTTTTCAACATTTACTGAATAGCTGTCTACTAATAATTCAAGCCAGAACACACTAAAGAGAATATATTGGGTTATTTCATATTTATAACATATGTAGACCAGATGAAGGGACAACAGTCATTGTGCTTTCTGTGCAAATAACATTCACTATTAGTAACATAAAGAGAAGCAGAAAGATAATAGTGAAATATTTTGACATATCACTAATCAATCTAGTAAACCCCATAGCCAAAACTTAATTTTAGAGAATTTTAGTAATGTAAGCAATAAATTGGAGTTCATAGGTGTACAGCAACAAGTAATCCTGGATGCCCTCAAACACTAATGGTGTAATAAGCCAAATTTTTCCAGTTAGTGATCTGCAAATACATGCAAAAAGTCATTAAAATATGCATCCTTCTTAATCCTGAACTTTATACCTAGGAATTTACACTTTGGACAAAGCCGTACATTCAAACATGATAATAGAAGCATATGCATGTCCAAAAAATGGGGACTAGCGAGATAAACCAGTGCATACTCGTCAAAGCTACTATTTCTCCAGATAAAATTACAAAGCGCAATTTGTGAAACCCTGGTTGAATTGAAATAGAGTTCTCCCAGAACCTTGCACATTCCCAAGCGAGGTTCTCATTTTCAGTCAGGCAAGGCAGGGAGCCCCAGGGCCTGCAGAGGCTCGTGACCAGGAGGGCACAGACAGAGAACGGGTGGATTCTTGTGGGAATGGACATATCTCAAAGTTCTCCATGGTGGAGGACGCCCAGGTGCGAGGATCAGATGAAAACCTTAGAAGTCAGGAATTCACTTGTAAGTCAAGACTCTACAGTTTCTTCTACTCCCTGGCGTCATACAGGCCTATCCTGCAACTAGATACCACTGGGGTAGAGAAAAACCTGGGAGGCGGGGGCAGGTGGCATGGTGGTTGAGGCTCTGGACTCCCACAGGGCTGACCGGAGTGCTTTCTCACCTTCCCTCTCTCTGGCGAGCACATGTGCCCTGTAGCAAATTAAAATAATGATAATACTGACAAATAAAATTAAAGAAATAATTCTAAAATAAAAAGAAAACTGGAGCAAAAAATCCCACATTTAACTGAATTTACCTGAAAGTAAGTAGATCAAGGAAAATAGACAAAGTTAAGAAATATGTGTCACTAAGATTACAATAAGCGGTTACCTCTAAGGAAGAGGAAAACTTCATCAAAATGGTATAGAAGTCTTCAAATATATAGATAATACATTCGGTTAGATAGATGGTAGGTATTCAGTTTACCATGTTTTGTACCTCTCTGTGTCTGGATGATTCCATAACACATTTTTTTTAAAGACATGTTTCTCTGCTGGGCTAAAGAGGTAAGTTGTGTAAGACTGTGCTATCTTGGCCTTGAGCGATAGGTATAAGAAGCACAGAGAAATTTCTGTTTTGTTTTTAAACTTCTTTTTCATGTAAAAAAAAAAAATATATATATATATATTTTTTAAAAGGACCGCAGCGTGAGGGAGATGAGTAATAGTGGGAAAGCTGTGAACATGCACGTAGGTAAAGCAGGAAATAGATTGTCTTTTGTTTTGTTTGTTTCAGAAGGTACAGGTGCTGGCTGGAGAGAGACAGAAAAAGAAAGAGGGAGAAAGTACCCCCAGTGGATCTTGGTCATGCTGCAATCCCTTCTCTTCCATTTCTTTATCTTGTCGCGATTGTGGGCACCCACACATGCTTTTCAAGCCTCTGGGGCTGGAACTAGAACCACAGTCAGCTAATATGGCCCCCTTAACCACTAGGGCACAGAGACAACCGGGAACAGATGGTTTTTAAATAGCAGGTCTGAAATTATATGCCCCAGGCTGCAGGGAGAGAACTCTGCCCTGGGGCTGGTGGTATATGAAGTCTCAAAATTATCTGCCCCCCTAGATAATATGTGTGTCCTATTGTGTATTCTCCACCATTACACACGTGTGTGTATGTGTGTGTGTGCTTGTGTGTGTGGTATGGGGAGAGGACAGGAGTTCAGAGGGGTTCCAAGGCTCCATAGTAGATTAGTGGATGGTTATTTGAATGCCATTCTTCACTCTTGACTTGAAAGACAGATCTTTTTAGTATTCCCTGCCCTATTACACATTAGTTCCATGTCCTTGTTCATGGCCAAGGGAGAGAAACCCCGTGGGAGTGGAGCACTCCACTGTGCACTGGTCAGAGGAGGTAAATGTTCAGTAGAAGTCTTGATCCACACCAAAGGGGGGATGCCTCTGTTCCACAGGGAACTGCTACAGTTTATCAGATGCACCCTACACAAGGACACGGTCAAGCATGAGGGGGAAGGGGACAGAGTGATCTGGCCCATAGCAGGAGCACAAGAAGTGACAGACACAACCACAGAATTCCCGTGTGGCCACAGCAAAAGTCAGGTGGAAGTTGTGAATATGTGCATGTGAGCACAGCCGTCTCATTGAGTGCTGGGGCCAGGTGGTGGAGGGTGACAGAAATAGGACCATGTCCCACAAAGGACACTTAATGGCATTGTTGGAAGGTCCCAGTAAGCACATACATCAGTATGACCTTCATCTATTTTTCCCACCACATCTGACCAACATACTGAGTTTCATTTAGTGTCACACTTAAAGGAAGGAAAATATTGGGTTGTTGGAAAAGTCATGACGTATTTTTCTATGCAAAAATGCATCATGACTTTCCAATGACCCAATACTATCTACTACCTGTTTGTGTAAACTTAAAGAGAACATAGGTAAAGTTATTCCGAGATTAACACTAGTGTCTCTCATGCCTTTCTATGAATGAGCGAATTAAGAGGATTTAAAAAGGCATGTCTAAATGGAACTGAAATTAGGAGCATAGCTAATTTTTGCAATCATTTTTTATGAAACAATGAAGTCTAAACATGTTATTTATGTTCACTCATGAGTAAAATGCAGCTTTCAATTTCTCCATGATTGAAGGAGGTTTGTTCCTGCAGGTCTATTTAATATTGGTCTGACATCATTTAGTACAACATCATGCACTAAACTGAAATTTAATATCCTGGTTTCGCCAACAGTCAGAACTCTCCAACTACCCACTAGCCACAGCTTGGGGAACCTCAAGGCATTCAGAAAAGTCTTGCATTTGCCATAGTGCTGGGGCCAGGTGGTGGAGGGTGACAGAAATAGGACCATGTCCCACAAAGGACACTTAATGGCATTGTTGGAAGGTCCCAGTAAGCACATACATCAGTATGACCTTCATCTATTTTTCCCACCACATCTGACCAACATACTGAGTTTCATTTAGTGTCACACTTAAAGGAAGGAAAATATTGGGTTGTTGGAAAAGTCATGACGTATTTTTCTATGCAAAAATGCATCATGACTTTCCAATGACCCAATACTATCTACTACCTGTTTGTGTAAACTTAAAGAGAACATAGGTAAAGTTATTCCGAGATTAACACTAGTGTCTCTCATGCCTTTCTATGAATGAGCGAATTAAGAGGATTTAAAAAGGCATGTCTAAATGGAACTGAAATTAGGAGCATAGCTAATTTTTGCAATCATTTTTTATGAAACAATGAAGTCTAAACATGTTATTTATGTTCACTCATGAGTAAAATGCAGCTTTCAATTTCTCCATGATTGAAGGAGGTTTGTTCCTGCAGGTCTATTTAATATTGGTCTGACATCATTTAGTACAACATCATGCACTAAACTGAAATTTCATTTACAGAAATTAATGAGGTCATGACCCCACATATTTTGTAGCCAACATGAATGTTTATTGAGAAAAGTAAAATCCTTACCATTTAAACAACCAATAGGGAA
>NW_006159809.1:2834112-2840899 GCF_000334495.1 Tupaia belangeri chinensis | reverse complement strand
GGAAAGAATATCTCCTGTTACATATTCAAGAAATCAGATGTATTATTATTGGTAGGAGAAAATAAGATGTTTTGCCATGGACAATAGAATTCTTCTAGGACAGCAGCATTTTATGAAAGTGTACCAAAATTAATTTTTTGCAACCTTGTTATTTAAGAAGTAGAGCTAGATTATTTCCAGCATTGGGATTTAGTTCTAAAAAAGTTCACATCCTAGCAGCTATGACAAATGAATGGAAGTAAAAAAAAAAAAAAAGAAAGAAAACACTTACATTCAGGACATGCCATGAGTGGGAGAGCTGTGTAATCCATCTGAGGAAGTTGCATGAGGCCAAAGGACATATATGTTTACAAGGCAGAAGGGCCAAAGTTGAATGAGTTATGTGCAGGGTCTTCAAAAAAATACATGAAAAAATGCATATCATGAGAAAACAATGCATGGATTTAATTTTTTTGCACCAAAATAACTTGTACTTTAATTCCATTTTTCTGTGATTTATTGAAGTCCCCTCGTATATGCAAAAGAGTTGGGATGAGGCAAAGATATAGGTGGCAGAAGCAATGGGATTTGACAGTTAATTTGGGCAGCTCAGGAGAGAAATTCGGAGACACTAAACATGTGGTGGCTATCTCTTGTACGGGTGGCCTGGGGCATCCTGCTGGAACAGGAGTTGGACTTACAAGAAACTTAAGTCCTGGGATAAACTAATGTCTGCCGTTCTAGCAGACTGATGGCAGATGGAAGCACTAACATCTCTTTCAACCTTCTGGTACTCTTTCCTCTACTACAGGGGTTGGAAAGCTGAAGACTAGATATTCTAGACACTCCTGCACTAGGATAGCCAGAGGCACTTAAATGAAACCTGAATTAGAACTGAGTTCTGTGGGCAGAAACAGGGCAACATGCAAGGAGATAATTTACTGATGTGGCACTAACCTGCACATAACTTCTCTGGAGCCAGCTCCTCTGGTGGCTGTTTCTTAATCCCCCATAGAAGACAGAGACATTGGGGTAGGCAAAGACTTCTTAAGCAAGACCCCCAAAGTACAGGCAATAATCCCCCAAATAGACAGGTGGGATTACATCAGATTAAGAAGATTCTACAAAGCAAAGGACACTGTAATTAGTGTAAATCGACAACTCTCTTAACCAGTTTCCGGTCATATGTTGTAGGCAAATTACTTAACATGTATGAACCTTCAATTTGTCTTCAGCATAAAAGGAATAATATCAGATTGTCATAAAAAGCATGATGCATTTTTGCATAGAAAAACACATCATGACTTTTCTGACAACCCAATATATTTTCCTACAGATTAGGAGTCTAATGAAAACTGATGAGATACTCTATAATATGCCTTTAATGGATTGAGGGAAGGCTTAGAACTTAGTAGATGTCAACACATGGAGATTTTAGATCAGTTCTGCTAGCACCTAGCACAGTACCTGATACATAGCAAATATTCAAACAAATGCTAGCTAAAGTGAAAATAATGTCAAGATGGTCAAAGACACAGGCTATGGTAGTATACTCAGAGTACAGAAAGTATTTGTTCTAGATTAAAATACACTGGAGCCAGTAGGTGGTGTGATGGTTAAGGGCATTGGACACCCACATGGCCAGCTTGCTTTCTCACTTTCCCTCTCTTGCTCACTCTCACTCTGTCCCTTGCTGGTCAAATTTAGATCAATAAATAAAGTTAAATAAAATAATTCTTTTTTTATAAAAAGGGAAAATACATGAAGAAGAACAGTAATACACACTGTGTGACACATGTATTTATACCAGACGGCAAAGACCCTTGAGTGATAGGGAAACAACACAGACATTTTTAGCAACAAGTTAAAGTAAAGGGTTGAAGACTGGAGAACATAAAAGTATTAAAAATTATAATGGACACTAGAGACAACGTGGAAAGAGGGTATGAGAGGGGAAGAGCTTAGGGAATTGGGGGGAGGATGGAAAGGTAAGACACTTGTGGGACACAGATAAGGTTTATTATCTGTTGATGAGGATGTGTATGGTGGTCTCAACTAGGCTGGACTGAGGTGTATATCATGCTGGGTAAAGTCTCTTCACAATCTAAATGATGTATAGTGATGTGATGTATAAATAATATATATATATTTTTTTCTTTAAAAGAAGACAATGTGGTGGGTGGTTCTGGAGCTGGGGCAGAGTGTAGTGGCTTCCTATTTTTGAATTATGGTACAAGTAGAAGTTCTTTTAATCAATTTTTATTCCAGAAGTCATTCCTGGAGACCCAGCCTAGAGCCTGTTTCTCTAACCTTTCTAAAAATGTGGAAGCACCTAAGTTCCTATATGAAATCATTTTCTATGCATCTGTAACTGTATCCTGACTGATACAGCTCTCCCATATAACCAATTATGCTGGCTAATTTTTCTGGTGCCTGGGAGCCAAAAGTAGTACTTTCCAGATCAGGAATATGCAATGGAATATTAATAGACTGTTTCTCATTGGCCTATAGTTCCCACTCCTTCCCCTTTCAGGCTTCCACATTCTTTCCAAACAACACTTACAGGAGAGATACATGTAGATGATAGTCATTTTCTTGACAATGGGGATTCTTAAACTTGCAAATCTTTGGTTGATATAACAACCTTGAAAGCCAATACACAATTGTTTTGTAAGAACTGGGTGATTGGAAGAGAAATAATTTTTATTTTAAATTAAATAAAAAATGCTTAGCTCATAAAGAATAAGGAGCAAGCCTGAAAAACCAAAGATACAGAGTTTATAGCATAAAATGTAGAGTTAGAAAGAAATATTCATATCATAAAGTTTATCTTCTGTAAATGAAATAAGGATCAGTCATTAGGAAGGGGAAACAAGAGGGGACTGAATGAGAACTTGGATGCCATCTAGATCTCTAAGAATGGACTTGAGCCCCTTGCCAAAAGTTTCAGGTGGTGTAGACATGAGGGAACCCAAGACACATTTTGAGGATGACACAGGAGTAGAGGATTCACTTACCCAGTATTCACTTGTGATTCACTTGCCCAGGAGATGCAAGCCTCAGTCAACTGTACTCTTGATTGGCTGAGTGCAGTGTTTCAGGTGTTTGGAGCAGTTGTGCTTGGCAGTAGCCGCACACCATCAGCACTTCTCAGAAGAGGGATTTTACTGTGACACTAATGAAGCTTAAGTTCAAGTCCTCTCACTTATAAGGTCTCAGGACAGGTCCAAAAAATGCATTCACAAGTAGGATAGCTTAGCTGTGATTAGTGAAAACCACTGTCTCTTCATTTGCTCCTCTATCACCCTTCCCCTCTTGTGGGATGGCATCAGAGTGGTTATATACTGTTTGGGAAGCTCTGTAAAAGTAAGCTGTGTTGAGGATACATTCCACTTAGGTGTGTTAGGATATATTTATATGGTTTGTAGGCACTTCTTTGTGTAGTCATCCCCAGGCAAGAATAACTTCCAGAAGGACTCTTGCTGTCTTGAGCTGTGCCAAATCATCTGGCATTATCATAAGAAGATGAAGTGTCAAAGGTTATATTGTAATATCAACATGTCTTGCACTGCCCAGAACTATTGGAAATAACTGAGTTGGTGAAAGTCATGAGGCATTTTTACATAGAAAAACATAGAAAACTATATCATGACTTAATATGGGTAAGGGACTCTATCTGAAATGTGAAGCACCAGATGATAGTTTGTGGGAAATTCTTTCAAACAACAAATGCACAAGAGTGTACAGTGAGATTTTGGTTCTCAGTGCCATATTATCAACATGGAAGTTCCCTTTGGTTGAGACAATATGTGACTTTCCGTTTGTTTTGCTTTGTTTTGTCTTAATGAGAATCAAGCAAAATAGAATTCATTGTCAGAATTTCCTTGTTGGTAAAACAAAAGCTCGTATTAATACTATCAACAGAAAGTGTCTGTGTGAAGTGACATGTTTTATCAACCATGCTAAAAGAAAGACTAAATTCTCTTTCTGTTCTATGTAATTTAAAATAGACAACTTTAAAATTGTTGTCATATAAGTGGCAATTGAAGAATATACCAAAAAATATAGAACAAAAGTATTACCAATCTGTCTTAGAGATGGTTCATTAACAAAAGTATTTTTCTAGTTTTGTGATTTTTTTGTTTGTCAGCTTTCTAAATGTTCAATTTGTTGTGATTTTTTTTCTCATTCTAAGTAAAAATTCAGTTTTGTTTTTAATTTTGTGGATTTTTTTTTCCCTTAAAAGAGGCCCCCCAAATTACACATAGTAGAGGCCACATGGAAACCAGGATATGGCCAGCTGCAGAACTATAACCGTGATGCAGTGCCCCACAACGCGGAAGCAGCATGGATGGCCCTGAATTCCTGCCCCTAAGTCTCCCTGGTTGTGAGCACAGGTCCATAATCCTGGATGGCTAAAGCTAGGGATTGATCAGGACATGAAGACCCTGTGGGTGATGCCTCTCTCTCTCTGAAGAAATAAATAAACTTTTTTAAAAATAAGGCAGGATATAGTCTTAATTCCAAACCTGGAGTTCCTGAGCCCCTCAAAAGAGCTACAGAAGTTCTGGGAGGGCTAGGTACCAAAGGAGTCTGTGCTTGAGATGAGGAACATATGTAAATGTGGCCAAAGGCCAAAGCAGGAACATAGATAATGACAAGAGAAGCCATACATAGAAAGAGGTGCGAGTCAACAGGGAGAGGATGGAGAGGACCCTCCCCAATGACAGATAATAGCTAAAACTCTCCAGCTCCAACTTGCCCCAAGAAGAAGGACAAATATAAAAGAAGGGATAAACTCTTGAATTGTCTTAAAGCTGCAAGTATTTGAGCCACTGTGAATTGGCAAGGTAACGTTTTTAATCATTAGCGGAAATACAGTTTTGATGGCTAGATTAAGTTCAGCTACAGGGAAGTAAGAAAACATTCACTTTTGATTCCTGAATGAGTGACTTGCAATATCCATTTCACTCTGTAATTTTCCTCCCTTCATGATCATCAAGGCAAACTCCACGCCAAGACACTGCATGCTACAGTTTAATTCTGTGGGATACCACTGAGAAGAGATGGGTTAATGTGGATATGCACAATGAGCGTTGGAGAGGATGGATGTGCACCAGCTGCCCCAGACACCTCATGGTGGCCCAGGAACCTGTCTGCCTTATTGCAGGAGGAGGGTCAGGCCACAGAGGGAGTTGTGGGTTCACACTCACTTGTTTAACAAGCATTCGCTGGGAGCCTTGTATGAGCTTGGTGCTGAGCAGGGAACAACATGTAAAACAAAGTCCCTGCTCTGGTGAAGCTAATGTTCTCAAGGAGAAAGAGTGACAATATTGAAATAAACTAAAACATGATTTAAACGGTGATAAACTCCACCAGAAAAGTAAAGCAGGGAAGGGAGATGAAGTGAGATCACAGGGAAAGGGGACATAGGGAATTCTTCCATGAGAAGGTGAAGAGTGTGGAGTTATCTGAAGGGATGACAAAGTCAGTCCTGTGGGATCTGGTGGAAGAACTTCCCAAATGGGCAGAAAATAAGTGTCTAAGTTGGTGTCTGAGGGATGTAAGAAAACCAATGGAGCTGAAGGGGAAGGAGGAAAGGAACACACAGAGTCTGTCAGCAGCTATGCCTTGGAGCCTGGCAAGGACTTTGGGTTTTAATCTCGGTGAGATGAAAAGCCACTGGCAGGTTTGCGGCAGAGGAATAACTTGGTCAGGCTGTTTTTAAATCTCTTCAGCTGTTATGTGGAAAATCAGTTGTGATGGAGGCAAGGGTAGATAGGAGAGAATACTCTAGAAGAGAGATCACAGTGGTTTGGGCCACCACCTCGAGGTAATAAGAAGCAGCGTTATCTTGGATTTATTTGAAAACAAGAGCCAACTAGATTTACTAATGGAGTGGGGAGATGGGTGAAAGAAAAGGCAGAGTGAAGGATAACTCCAAGATTTTTATCCTGAGCAATTCTTAAAATAGATTTATTGTTGACTGAGATAAGAGAGATCTAAGGAGGAGCATATTTTGGCCAAGGAATAGAAAATTCAATAGACATATTAATTTTAAGATGTCCATTAGATATCAAAGTAAATGTCAAGTAAGTAGTTGGGTATAAAATAACTGAGTTCAGAGGAGAGGACAGAGTGAGAGAGAAATACCTGGGAATCACTGACACTTAAATGGCCTTTGGACACAGCACTGGATGAGATCACCTAGCGAATGAGGATATGTTTAAAGAGAGAGAGAGAAGATAAAAAAGAGAAAGAGCGAGAGGTCTGAGATAGGCCTGGAGAACAGGAATGTTTAGAGATTGGGGAGCTATGGAAGAAGCAATGAAGAAGTTGTTGGGTGGCTGGTGAGACAGTGCCTCCATTTAAGCAGCACCTTCCCATTGAGAGCTGGTGGCTGAAGGAAGCCGTTAGAATGCCTTGTATGGGAGGATTTCTTATCCTTTTTCTTGGGAGACTTAGTTTTCCTCTGAGGGTTCATCGGGAGCTGAGGTGGAATTTGTTTTGATATCTGTTTTGACTTTCAAAACACACACCCACTATCGGGAACTAGCAGTTAGCGTAATGGCTATGTCGCTGGACTCCCACGTAGTCAACCGCGGTTCACGTCCCGGACCCGGTGGCTTAAAACTCACGCCGGGCGCGTGTGCGTGCGTGCCCAAGATCCCGAGAGGAGAATGGAGGAGAAGGGATTGCGGCGTGACCATCCCCCCTGGGGGGTGATTTCTCGCTTTCTGTCTCTATGTCTCTCTCTGTCTGTCTGGCGAGCGCACGCGCCCTACAGTGAAAATCTCTCCAAAAAAAA
>NW_006159809.1:2824200-2833972 GCF_000334495.1 Tupaia belangeri chinensis | reverse complement strand
AAAAAACCAAAAAAAAAAACACACACCCACTATGGAGGGTATTCAGAACAGTCTCCCCAGACACAACTCTACCTAGACCCATTTGCCTCTTTTTACCTTCTATCTGTGTTGATCACCTGACTCTTAATTGTTTCCCATTTGTAGCCCCTACATAGGCTCCCCAAGCTTTGGCCTTCCTAGTTGATTGTAACTCCATCCCAAGAGGGATAGGTCTTCTTTCATCTACCTCTGGCTGCCAACAATATTCCAAATTGAGTGCTCAGACTCCCCAAAGGAGGGGACCTTGAGAGAAGGCAAGAAGAAGGGGCAAGCAGAGGTTACTAGGTGGACCTTTGCATTCATCATAGGGCACAACTTCCACCATCTCCCCACTGGTTCTCACAGCACTTATACTCTACACACCTGAGTTGCTGATTGTGAACTAGCAGGCCATTTCACACTTGAATGTCCTGGCCAAGCAGTGTCAAAACAAAACAAACAGAACTGATGAGAAAGTGGGAAACAGTAAGGAATAAACCCAGTAAAAAGCAGGCATTTTCTGGCTACTTATTAAACTAAAAATAACCGTAATCAGTTTCCAGATTTATATCACATGGATTTTAAGCTATCACATCTCTTTGAGACAAGGTCTAGATTCAGAGCATTCCTACACCAACTTAACCAAGGCTATTTACTGGCGGTGACTGTCTGCCACTGGGGAATGATTAGTCAAAGGACCATTCCTAAGTAATTCAGCAAGGCAGGATATATTGTGTATCAATTCTACATTAACAAATTAAAAAGCTTTGATGGACTGGAAATGTAAAAAAAAGTGATAATAATTGGCTAAGAAATAGTAGAACTTCAAATTGCAATGAATATAACAATAGAGGAAATATTTGATGTTTGAGGATCATATCCGATACGGTCAGCAGGTGGCATAGTGGACCGGTGCTGGACTCCCGCATCGTCGACCACAGTTCAAGCCCCGGACTGGCGGTTTGAAAATCATGCAGGGCCCGTGTGGATGAGTGACCAAAATCTCAAGAGGAGATAAAGGAGAAGGAATTGTGGTATTGCTATCACCCCAAGGGGTGATTTCTTACTTTCCCTCTCTCTGTATGGCAAAAACTTAAGAAAAACCATATCCAAAAAACGTTCTGTGCCAAATGATCGTATTCTTTTATTCTCTTAGCCTTTTAAGAAACAGGTCATTTCTACACTGTGTATAAAACATCTTGGAACATATACTAAGATGAAAGTTTCTTATTCCATTATATTAACATAGCTACTAAAACCTGAGAAATGCACCTTAGGCAAAAAGAAAATGTATAAGCCAAATCATCTATGTTAATACATTTAAAAATCTCAATAAAAGAGTAGGTGTGGTAGAGAGAATCTGCTTAGCTATACGCAAGCTGTATCTGAATAATGAAGTGAAACCTATAAATTTTTGCCTCAACAAATCATCTATGTTAATACATTTAAAAATCTCAATAAAAGAGTGGTCAGGAACCATTAAAGCAGCCTTTACTGAGCCAAAGTGGTATCTTCTTCAAATCTCACTCCCTGAGTTTCTGGCAACCTAGATCCATGGGCTACATCCAGAGGACAATTGAAGGCCAACCCACAGTGGTGCGCTGCTAA
Organism: Tupaia belangeri chinensis; assembly: GCF_000334495.1. NCBI lineage: Eukaryota > Metazoa > Chordata > Mammalia > Scandentia > Tupaiidae > Tupaia > Tupaia belangeri. The sequence continues at coordinate 2,832,346 of NW_006159809.1, read as the reverse complement.
GGCAGTATGGTCTGCAGACTGGGACCTCCTAAGAAGCCCAGGTTCAACTCTGCCCAACCTGAAGGCTGGGTGCAGTGGCACACCTGAAATCCTAGCAAGTTTGGGCACCGTGGCAGGAGGACTGTGAGCTTGAGGGTGGACTGGGCAACATAGCAAGACCCTCCTTAAAACAGAGCCAGGCATTGTGGCACATGCCTATAGTCTCAGTTGGGAAAGTGAGACAGAAGGAGAGACTCTGTCTTTAATAATAATAGAAAGAACACAGTTGAGCCAGAACAGACAAATGGGGCTGTAGCGCCCAGAATTCTGAGCCGACCCAGTCCCTGTCCTGTCTCTCCTTAGTCATTCCCTAGTAGTTACTGACTGTGGAGTTTACTATGACAGTGGGGAAGAAAGGGTGGGAGTGATGAGGGCATAAATGCTCGGGCCTCTTCAAAATCCATACCCATGGGTTGCAGACTGTGGTTCTGAGACGAGAGACAAAGAGCAGGTGTGGTAGAGAGAATCTGCTTAGCTATACGCAAGCTGTGTCTGAATAATGAAGTGAAACCTATGAATTTTTGCCTCATTTAAAAAATTAATTCAGATGTCATTTGCCTTGTAATTTGTAAAAAGATTCTGGCATTAGTCTGCCTGTGGCATGTTTTTTTGTTTGTTTGTTTTTTTGGTGTTTTATATATATATTTATTAATTTTTTCTTTTTTAAAACATTTTCTTCTTGGATCTTTCCTGAAAAGTTTGAAAGAGTCATAGAGGAGATGCTGTCTAGATGCCATTTTGAGCTGGAAGTTGATGCCCTTGTTATTTTTAATCGAATTTATTTATTTTATTTGCTAGAGGACTCAGAGAAAAGTGAGAAAGCACCCCGTGTGGGGAATGATCACACCTCAACCTCTTTCCGTTTCTCCTCTCTCCTGTGCCTGAAGAGTTTTTTTGAGTTCTCAGATCCGGGACTTGAACATGCAGTTTTCTGTATGGGATCTAGCCGGCCCAAACACTGCGTAACTGGCTGACTCAGTTCCTATATTTTTTTAACTGAAGGGATTCACCGAAACGTATCAAATCCACTCCTCTCTTGGGGCTCAGCCCTGACACCAGAAGCCACAAATATCTGAGGTAGCCGGTCAGGTCTGACAAACAGCCATTCCCTCCAGCTCACTTGGCGTTCTAACCTTCTCAGGAGTCAGACACCTCTCATGCCTTCTCATTTCTGACTTGGTCATGTTTTATGAGCTCAGTTTATTGAATCGGTGTTTCAATTCCCTCCCTACTCATGTGTTACGAATCTCGTAAGGGTATGGCTAATAAAGGGTTGGAGCTAGAAATGTGTCCTCAAGCTAGAATGTCACAAAGGATCCCTTTGTGTCAACTACAAATAAATAGTCTCCAGCCTGTGAAAACCAGAAAAAAAAATGTTAAGGTTTTCCTTTATTTCCTAGAAAGACCAGAACCCCTGGAGGAAATGAGCTCAGCTCGAGCAGACACTTTTCATCAGGTAAAAATAATTAGCCAAAGTGCATCTTGTTTGTAAAAGCAAGATGTAGTGGAAGTGCCAAGAGCCTGAAGAATATTCTGTATGCAATCCAGGAGAAAGGGGAGGCCTCCCTCTGTTGGGTTCCCAGGCCTTTGGGTTGTGATTGCATGGTAAACACATGAATATGTGACTTTCCAGATTCGCTCTGAGTAGGAACAGAAAGCAGAGCAGGCTCAAGCAAAGAACACAGCGAAGAAAAATTTGCTGCTTGCCAAAGCCTAAGGCATTTGCATTTCTGGTTGGCAGAGGCTGCTGTGCCTGCTGTGAAAGGAAGGGGAAGCGCCCCCCTCCCTCTCCTGCAGCCTGCCCTCCGCAGCACCATCACTCAGCACATAATCAGTAGCAGCCAGCGGGCCGCAGGGGTGGTCCTCAGGCCCTTGGAGCACTTGGCAGCACTACCAACACAGCTCTCCCACTAAGAGGCGTCTGCCCTTGCTCGCCCCAATCCGGAGTGGCTTTGCCGCCCTGTCTCACCAGCCCTGCTCTAAGGAGCTAGAAACGCCATGCAGGTTGTGTTCACTCTAGTTTTGCTTTACTTGATCTCTAGAGAAAATCTTCTCTGCAGTTTGCAATCTTTTCTCAGATGCCTTTGTACTGGGATAACACAGAAGGGCTTTGGAAACTGAAAATTTGCTCCACTCTAAGGATCGATGCTATCCTGAACAATATGCAGTCTTTCTTGCTGCCCTGGTGCCATCCCAGCCCTTTTTTATTCCACATCTCCCTGTTTTGAAAATACCAGGGTCAGCAGGTCATCTAGTTGCCTTTGTTTCTTAATATTTTTTTAGAGAGATTTTTGCTATAGGGTGCCTGCACTCACCAGAGAGACAGAGACAGAGAGACAGAAAGCAAGAAGCCACCCCCCCAAGACGGATGGCCATGCTGCAATCCCTTCTCCATTCTCCTCCTGATAATTTGGGCACACCTGCACACACGCCTGGCGTGAATTTTAAGCTGCTGGGTCTGGAACTCAAACTGTGGTCGATTACGTGGGAGTCCAGCGATGTAACAATTACTCCATCTGCTGGTCCCCTGTTTCTTATTTTTAAAATATGGTCATAATATGTAGAAAGGAAACTGGTGTGGCATGGGCTAAGGAACACACATTTTGGAAACATGAAACTTTGGCTGCAGGGGCCGGATGGGGATGCAGTCATAAAATAAGCTCCGTGAATCTGACCCACATGGGATGGCTCCACATTCACACCTAGAGATCTCCCTGTGCACACTGGGCACATGTGTGCCCATGATCCCAGGCGGGTTGAGGTTAGGGATAGCTCACAGTATCAAGACCCTGTTGGAGGGGCCAGCAGGTGGCATGGTGTTCATGGTTCAAGTCCGGGACTTGGCAGCTTGCTTTCTCATTTTCTCTTTCTCTCTCTCTGGTCAAATGAATTAATAACAAAAATAATAAATTAAGTAAATAATTCTTTTTAAAAAAAAAAAAACCCTCTTGGAAGTGCTGTCTCTCTCTTTCTCTATGTCTCTTCTGCTCATGGGAGAAATGAATAAATAAGTACACAGAAAAAAAAACTATGTGGACTTCAGAGCTGGTCCTTCCATCCACTGACTGGGAACTTGGTAGTTATTGAGCATTTCTGAGCCTCAATCCCCCTGGTGGTAAATTACAGTGGAGCTGGCAGGTAGGGGGCTCTTGATATCATTGCTGTTATTCCCCCCAGTTGATTTCTATTATATTCCTTTTTTTGTTGATAATTAAGTGTGGTGTGAAAGTATTTAAATAACTTGCTATGAAATATTTTCCTACTTTTCACATATAGTACTATTATATGCATTATAACAGCTTTCTTTTTAAAAAATGCTATAAGGCACATATGCTCACTGGAGAGAAATGCAGACAGAGAGAGAAAGTGAGAAAGCACCCCCCCCCTCTGGGGGGGGATGGCCATACCGAAATCCTTTCTCCTCCATTTCTCTTCCCTAGAAGGATTTTGGGCATGCAAGCACCCACACCTGGCATGTTTTGCAAGCTGCTAGGTCCAGGATTCAAACTACACAGTTGGTCATGTGACTACCTTAGCCACCATACCACTGCCTGGTTAGTATAACAGATTTTACCTTCTCATGGCACCCCATGTATAACCTCTTAAATTATTTATTTAAATAATACATGTTGGGGAGGGGCTGTGCATTTTTATGGAAAATTTTATCACTCTATTACTAATTATAGAATTCTAGATTATTGGATCATCAGGAAAGTCATGACACATTTTTGCAAAGAAAAACACATCATGACTTTCCTGATGACCTAATATATTGCAGGTACCTTTATTGGTTATAAGTGAAGGAAACTAAACTCCTATATTAATCACACACATGTAGCATTACATGTATCGTATGTGCAGCTATTTATATGTATATAGAGAGATAGAGAGTCTGTGTGTATGTGGGATAGAGAGAAAACTATATTATAGAGGTACCTCACAAAAATGTCAGGAAAGTTATGGAAACTTTGTGACTAGGGCCTCAGGATCTGACCCTGGGGGCTCAGCACCATGAGTATTGCCACTGTCCAGTTGTCATCTCTCTTCCATGAAGTGGGGATCATCGTCACTGGCTATGGCCACCAAGCCACCATCAGCATAGAAAGTTCATTTCTCCCAGTGTCTGCTCATGCCGAAACAATCACTTCACTGGGCAGTTGGGCTCATGGTTGGCCAGTCCCAGTGAAAACAGAAGCTCTTACTAGAAAGGGAAGGAGGGAGCACTGGGCAGATAACACAGCACCATAATCTTAGATTCCACACCATGGCCTCCAGGGCTTACACTACCGGATCTTTACTCTCAGGCTCACAGGTCTAGAATTTCCAGCATAACAACACAACAATCCTATGTGAGATCCATACACATTCACCACCAGCCCTGAAAGGAGAACTATCCCAAATCACATCTGGTTACCAGATCTAGCTCTAGGACCAGGACCCTGGGTGGTGGGTGTGTCTGGATATGGCTTCTTGTAGTCTTTCAATTTATGGCTAATTGATCAATATAACTACCCCCCACACACACACAAGGAGAAACTAACCCATTGTGGAAGGGAACACAGGAAAACCACAAGAGGAATTTCCATCTATAAATGGGAAAGTGAATCATGTGGGGCATCCTCTCCTGGCTTATAAACATGTCCTCTGTTCTGTGCTTGACTGGCCAGTCTGGTTTCCCTGGATCTCCCGCTGAGAGGACTTTTCCTATTTCCTTGACTGCCAGGCCTGTGACTGAAAGGCCTGTGGGGAGGACTCCTCTTTGGGGAGCTGCTTTATCTATCCTTCCTTTTGATGTGATTTTAAAGCCTGGAAGTTATTTTAGGAGTTGAGTATCATCTGTTTCTTTTTCTAAGCTGGGATTTTCTTTGTTAGTTTAACTCCCTTAAAATCCCACTAAGCTGCCAGCCTATTCAGTTCCTGGGAAAATTTATAGCTAGTAACCAAAGCAATAAATTCTTAAAATCATGTTCCTTAACTCCAAACCATGCCCATGCCCTTACAGTTTCCACCTCTTATTAATAGCCCTGGGGGCTGAATGCTGGACCAATCTCATCCTGGTCTACCATTCTGTAGTGAAACAGTAGGCCCTGGTAGGGAGGCAGAGCCAAGCTCCCCACCCCAGTGTGTAACTCATGGGGAGTATTTAAGAGAAGAGAAAATGATCACCTCTGAAAGATATCCCATACACAGTAGGAAACACTTGGGGAGGTGTTCTGGGGGTAAGATCTTTCCATTCTGTGAAGTCACTAGATTTAAGTATGAAAGAAAAAGGCATACATATCAGGATCCTTATGTGGTGGGGGAAAGGCCCAGAGACTGACAGCTGTACCTATTTGAGGACACTCCCATACCTAACCTCACATGGACTGTTTCCATCATGGCCTTGCTTTTTCTGGCACGGAGAATTTAACTGTCATCATCACAGGTCCTAAATTGCTGCTTGTGGGAGAAAGGTCAGTTATTTTCTGCCCTTTCTGCTTCCATCAAAGGAGTCAGCTTGCAGGACCAGCAGTTAGCGTAATGGTTATGTCGCTGGACTCCCATGTAGTCTACCACAGTTCACGTCCCAGACCCAGTGGCTTAAAACTCACGCCGGGTGCATGTGCGTGCATGCCTAAGATCTCGAGAGGGGATTGGAGGAGAAGAGATTGCGGCATGACCATCCCCTGTGGGGGGTGATTTCTCGCTTTCTGTCTCTCTATCTCTCTCTGTCTGTCTGGTGAGTGCACATGCCCTATAGCAAAAACCTCTTAAAAAAAAAATGGGAACCAGCAGTTAGTGTAATGGTTATGTTGTTGGACTCCCACGTAGTCGACCGCGGTTCACGTCCTGGACCTGGTGGCTTAAAACTCACGCCGGGCGCATGTACGTGTGTGCCCAAGATCCAGAGAGGAGAATGGAGGAGAAGGGATTGCAGCGTGACTATTCCCCCTGGGGGGTGATTTCTCACTTTCTGTCTCTATGTCTCTCTCTGTCTGTCTGGCGAGAGCATGCGCCCTATAGCGAAAAACCTCTCAAAAAAAAAAAAAAAGAAAAGGAGTCAGCTTGCACAAGAACTCGCTTCTCTTTTGAAGGATTTTCCTGAAGGCCTAAAGTGATACTTAAACAGCTCTGTAGGAGCAAAACTGTTGCTAAAATATTAAAAGAGCTACAGACTTAAACCTCTTTCCTGTTTCCTTACTACCTTCTATCCTTCTCTACTGCCCTGGTCTCTCCTCAAGACCTCCTAGAGGACACCACAACTAACACCCAAGGGTTTGGAGTGAAGATCATCAGGGTCCAGCTCTGCACACGCATCCATTCTGATTGGTGCACCCAGAGCTACATGAGTCATTCAACATATTTTGAGTATCACCCTTGCTGAAAGCCACAGGAACTAGCCAATAGCCTTTAATAACCTGACAGTTTCTGCCAAGTCCCCTAAGTTCTCTGTAAGGTACATGATCTGAATCCAAACAAATAGTCAAACATTTAGCTACTCATCGGTAGTTCATGAAATGGATTGGAGCCAGAACAGAATGAACCATGGTTCATGCTTCCACACTTTGAGTCAGCCAAGTATTACATTTTAGGTAATATGTTAAGGTCTGTTATTTGAACACCTCACCCAAGTTCCAATTTTTGTATTAATTACTGCTTTTCACTGTAATATCACAAGCCAATTCTGTATAATTTAAGTATAAAACAGTATTTATTGGAAAGATACTGATAGTTCTCACACTGGGAAAGAAAACAACTATAAGTTTTTGTTCCTGGGTTTTTTCTCCCCAAATCAATGATGATCTTTTCTCACACTTTAAAATATCACAAATAGGTCTTAAAAAATCATCTTGCCCTTTGTTTCTGTAGCTGGAGTTCTTGCTCAATTGTTCCTTTTTTAGAGACACAGAGACCATCCTTACCTTTTCTGATATCCTTGTTTTAACTGTTGCAGCTTGCCAAATCCAAATGGCTGAATTTGAAATAAGTCTAGTGTTGTTTCCTTCAAGATTAACTCATCTTTCTGGGCTTGAGATACTGAACAAGTAATACTTGGTCACATCTGAATCCTGTGGATGTATTTTTCACCCAAGAAATCTCAGATTTCAATAGGAGACCCATTCCCCTGAATAACGATACAGATGGGCAAATGAGAATACACAGCCCTCCTCTTGTCATGGAAGCCCACCTAATACCCTGATCACATTTGATACTGAGTACAGATAGTGCAAACAGTAGCCAGTTCATATCTATTGCCCACCATTTGTTAGCCTAGAATCCCTTTTTCTTTCTAAGGAGACTGAGTTCTACATCAGTTGAAGTTACTCTGCAGGGTTCCTCTAGGGCTCTTCACAAAAACTGTAGGTCCCTTCAGAGTGATGCAGACATTGCCTGGAATGTTGACAGTCTGAGTGCTGAGAATGGCTTTCATCCTCATAGTCGGCATGGTGAAAAGTTTTGATAAACATGCCAGAATATTTGTATTTAAAATAACGTGGCACTTTGCAATGCCATACCCACATTGGAAGGGTCTAAGTTCACATCCTGGAGCCTCCTGCATGTGCCTGTGATTCAGCCTGGCTGAGGCTGGAGTGGATAGTTATAGGAAGACTCTGTTGGAGGTGCCTGACTCTCTCTCTCTCTCTCTGTCTTTCTCTCTCTCTCTTATAGAAATAAAAACATTTTTAAAAACTTTCAACAAAAAGAATATTGCATTTTAAAGTGGCATTTTGAATGACTTTGCATTTATTCCAGCCCAGCCATCATTGCTCAGACAGTCTTGTGAATGTCTTCAAATTGCTTTCAGAACCTACATTGCATTTTTTGAATATCTAGATTATGCCAAAATCTTGCCCTTTGAAGGTGGATTTGGTTTTCTTGGAAAAAAAAATCATTCAAAATCATATCTAGTGAATGAAGTGGCTTATCAAAGTTAGTAATGCTGGTTTGGATAATGATTTTTAAGTTTCTTCTGTGGTAGAGTGTGGAAAATAGGGCCAAATTATTTTTTCCTTACTATTACTCAAGGTTCTTTCTCTCTTAGCCTGACAAATTGCTAAAGGTTGATGATAATTCACTAGTAATTGGCTGACAATCTTTAGTTGAGAGGGTATATGCCAAGGAAAGA
>NW_006159809.1:2820432-2822624 GCF_000334495.1 Tupaia belangeri chinensis | reverse complement strand
GCGTGACTATTCCCCCTGGGGGGTGATTTCTCACTTTCTGTCTCTATGTCTCTCTCTGTCTGTCTGGCGAGAGCATGCGCCCTATAGCGAAAAACCTCTCAAAAAAAAAAAAAAGAAAAGGAGTCAGCTTGCACAAGAACTCGCTTCTCTTTTGAAGGATTTTCCTGAAGGCCTAAAGTGATACTTAAACAGCTCTGTAGGAGCAAAACTGTTGCTAAAATATTAAAAGAGCTACAGACTTAAACCTCTTTCCTGTTTCCTTACTACCTTCTATCCTTCTCTACTGCCCTGGTCTCTCCTCAAGACCTCCTAGAGGACACCACAACTAACACCCAAGGGTTTGGAGTGAAGATCATCAGGGTCCAGCTCTGCACACGCATCCATTCTGATTGGTGCACCCAGAGCTACATGAGTCATTCAACATATTTTGAGTATCACCCTTGCTGAAAGCCACAGGAACTAGCCAATAGCCTTTAATAACCTGACAGTTTCTGCCAAGTCCCCTAAGTTCTCTGTAAGGTACATGATCTGAATCCAAACAAATAGTCAAACATTTAGCTACTCATCGGTAGTTCATGAAATGGATTGGAGCCAGAACAGAATGAACCATGGTTCATGCTTCCACACTTTGAGTCAGCCAAGTATTACATTTTAGGTAATATGTTAAGGTCTGTTATTTGAACACCTCACCCAAGTTCCAATTTTTGTATTAATTACTGCTTTTCACTGTAATATCACAAGCCAATTCTGTATAATTTAAGTATAAAACAGTATTTATTGGAAAGATACTGATAGTTCTCACACTGGGAAAGAAAACAACTATAAGTTTTTGTTCCTGGGTTTTTTCTCCCCAAATCAATGATGATCTTTTCTCACACTTTAAAATATCACAAATAGGTCTTAAAAAATCATCTTGCCCTTTGTTTCTGTAGCTGGAGTTCTTGCTCAATTGTTCCTTTTTTAGAGACACAGAGACCATCCTTACCTTTTCTGATATCCTTGTTTTAACTGTTGCAGCTTGCCAAATCCAAATGGCTGAATTTGAAATAAGTCTAGTGTTGTTTCCTTCAAGATTAACTCATCTTTCTGGGCTTGAGATACTGAACAAGTAATACTTGGTCACATCTGAATCCTGTGGATGTATTTTTCACCCAAGAAATCTCAGATTTCAATAGGAGACCCATTCCCCTGAATAACGATACAGATGGGCAAATGAGAATACACAGCCCTCCTCTTGTCATGGAAGCCCACCTAATACCCTGATCACATTTGATACTGAGTACAGATAGTGCAAACAGTAGCCAGTTCATATCTATTGCCCACCATTTGTTAGCCTAGAATCCCTTTTTCTTTCTAAGGAGACTGAGTTCTACATCAGTTGAAGTTACTCTGCAGGGTTCCTCTAGGGCTCTTCACAAAAACTGTAGGTCCCTTCAGAGTGATGCAGACATTGCCTGGAATGTTGACAGTCTGAGTGCTGAGAATGGCTTTCATCCTCATAGTCGGCATGGTGAAAAGTTTTGATAAACATGCCAGAATATTTGTATTTAAAATAACGTGGCACTTTGCAATGCCATACCCACATTGGAAGGGTCTAAGTTCACATCCTGGAGCCTCCTGCATGTGCCTGTGATTCAGCCTGGCTGAGGCTGGAGTGGATAGTTATAGGAAGACTCTGTTGGAGGTGCCTGACTCTCTCTCTCTCTCTCTGTCTTTCTCTCTCTCTCTCTTATAGAAATAAAAACATTTTTAAAAACTTTCAACAAAAAGAATATTGCATTTTAAAGTGGCATTTTGAATGACTTTGCATTTATTCCAGCCCAGCCATCATTGCTCAGACAGTCTTGTGAATGTCTTCAAATTGCTTTCAGAACCTACATTGCATTTTTTGAATATCTAGATTATGCCAAAATCTTGCCCTTTGAAGGTGGATTTGGTTTTCTTGGAAAAAAAAATCATTCAAAATCATATCTAGTGAATGAAGTGGCTTATCAAAGTTAGTAATGCTGGTTTGGATAATGATTTTTAAGTTTCTTCTGTGGTAGAGTGTGGAAAATAGGGCCAAATTATTTTTTCCTTACTATTACTCAAGGTTCTTTCTCTCTTAGCCTGACAAATTGCTAAAGGTTGATGATAATTCACTAGTAATTGGCTGACAATCTTTAGTTGAGAGGGTATATGCCAAGGAAAGA
>NW_006159809.1:2797437-2820401 GCF_000334495.1 Tupaia belangeri chinensis | reverse complement strand
AATTTCAGAGTCCGGGCAGAACTAGACACAGCAAAATGACCCATGAGAGTAAGGCAGGGGAGCTATTAAGGGAAACAACTAAAGACTATAATTCTACCTAAGAGACCAATTTAACCATAAAAGAGAGGAGTTGTGGAAAAAAGCAATGACTCCTGGGAGAGTGTTGTTTTGAGTCTATGGTTTTTAGCAGACAGGGCTTTGGAGTAAAGCAGATGTGAGTTCAAATTCTGACTTCTTCGTGTAACCTTAGGCAAGTTAAACTACCCTCCTGGAAGCCAGTTGCCCAATCCACATCTACTTTGTGGGCTGTGAGAATTATACGTGCATTCTTACTTTTAAAACCTAGTATAATACTTAATGCATAAAAAATAAACAGTAATACTATTGTCTCCCTATCAATGTCAGAGATGTGTGTTAATTGGCTCTTAAATCTATGCTCAAAGGCAAAAGGTGAAGGTTTGAGGAAATGCTGTCCTACAGTCAATGTAGTAGCATAAAGAATCTCCACAAAGGAAATCATCCAAAAATAAATTCAGGAAGCTTAGTGTGCTATGCAGTCCAAAGTCGATAAAAATGTGTTAGACGTATGACAAGTGTGAGGTGATACTGCTTTATATGTACACCCCTATGCTTCCTTTCTTTTGCTTTTACTTTCCTGGGCTTCCCACAGCTGGATCTGCTGATTTCTCTGATGGCTCTGCCCATCCCGGTTGCCTGACCTTCTTGTTCATGCCGCAGCCTTCCAGGTCTACGAATCTGATCCACAGGAGCCCAGCAGGGCCTCCGTGTGCCTAACTGTTCAAGCTGACATTATGTTAAGTGACCTCACAGTGTTCTGGCTTGTCAATGAAGGCTCACACAGGTGTATTTTATTTTTAAATTCTGCTTCCTGCAGAAACTAATTTTTAAAGATTTGCTCTTTCTGAGTCCTCAAGCCATTCTCTTTATCTGAATTTTTCCTTAGAGCCCATGTTTGTTTTGTTTATCATATACACATACACATAAAATTTGTATGTGTGTATAGTTAACTATAGTTAACTATATATTTTATATATACTATTCTCTCTCTCTCTACATACATACACACACACACACATATATATATATGGAGAGAGAGAGTTTACTAATGCTTTAGGAAGGAGCTACCCTGGGATTCATGGGCAGAATGTTAGGGTTATCTTTCCTCTCCTTCTGTCCACTGAGTGCTTGCAGCTCCGCTCCCCTCTTTCAACATGAACTTAGAAGCACTTTCACTGAACCCTGTTCTTGATCCAGATTCTGGGCCTGGCCTCCTAGAGGAGCTCTGCTGAATGCTGATGGGCTGACTCCTCTTCTGCCTCACAACGTCTCCAAAGATGGAAGAAAATGAGCTCTGTTTTTTATGTATGTGGTATGTGAACCTTCACAGTTCCCAGGCTTTTCCTGGGAACTTTCACAAAGCACATCTCAGAATGTAGTGTGTCATAGCCAATTCTCTCCATTTTCTTTTCTTAAAGTTGAGCCTGAATGGAATTGGATATGCTGCTGTGTAGTGGGTGGAGGGAGCAGCAGGCCACAGCTACTCAGAAGATCTGCATTGGTGGTAGGCGATGGGCTCCCTGAGGGTCTGCTAAACACTGGTATCAACTCCAGGTAATCTGTTACCCATCTTACATTCAGGTCTCTATTTGAGCTCTCTCTTTAACAAGTTTGTTGTTAAAATAAAGGTATGTGGTATATTATATACACATTGAAATGACTTATGACCAGTGACTCATGTCCACTGAAGTTACCACTGGATATCAGTATTTGAAAGTTGGCTGGCTCCTAGGAAATGCCACATACACTGGTTTGTACATGAGAAAGATTGTTTTTTTCCACCTGGGGAACAACTGCCTGCTCCATGCTAACCTCTCAAACTTTGAGAATTAGGTAGCACATCACAGTAATTATAGACAGTCACTGGTTCACCATCATCTCCTCTACACGACCCAGGCTTCAGGTGTCTATTTCTTAGAGATACCTTTTGTTTGTGCATTACTATGTTGTTGAGACACCCATTCCAGGGAAGGGCCTTGCCTGATGGCAGGCTGCCTGAGGCTGGAGGACTCAAGGACTGGGACCCGTGGCTCATCCCCTCCACCACTCACCTTTGGACTCTCAGGTTTGTTCCTTTGGACTTTGAGATGAACTTGTGCTCCCCCGCATCCCATCTGGACACCCATTCCAGTGAAGGGCCTTGAACAATGGCAGGTTGCCTGTGGCTGGAGGGCTTAATGATCAGGACCTGTGGCTCATCCCCTTCCCCACTCACCTTTGGACACTCAGGACTTCAGTATTTTTATAGCATGTGGTAAGCAACACAAGCCCTGATCTCATCTTTGTTACTGAGTTGAAGCTCAGTAGCTCTGTTTCAGGCTCACCTGTTCTCTAGAAACAGTGAGGACTTTGGGTCACCCAGGATCAGTGACAACAGTGCAGGGTATGGGTGAGTAACAGGGAGGCAGAGCAGAAGAGAGGTTACTAATTTCTACTCCTGCACACCTTTGAACACTTGGAGATGAATAATTTAGGAAGGAACTTATAGATCACCAGGTGACTAGGAATCATCAAAGAGGAACAAGAAATAAGAACATCCAACAAAATATCTCTCCCCCAAGGGAGAACATGAATTTCTTATCACCCACAGACAATACAATGGAACTCATGGAAATGCCAGATAAACAATTCAGAATGTTTATAGTAACCAAACTAAACAAGATGAAGGAGAAAAGAAACAACGAGCTCTAAGAGATTAAGAAGTCCTTTCATGATTTAAAAAAGAAATAGACACTATAAAAAAAATCAAATGGAATTGTTAGAGATGAAGAATGTGATACAGGAAATTAAAACCTCCCTGAAAAGTATTCAAAGTAGATTAGATCATGCAGAAGATCTAATCTCAAATGTAGAAATCAAAACCTCTGATCTAGAAAACTTTATCAAAAAGACTGAGAAAACAACCAAGAAAAATGAGGATACTATATGAGAAATAGTAGATACCATCAAGCACTCAAACATCGAGATAATTGTATCCCAGAAAAGGAAGAAAATAATAAGGGTATTGATCATTTATTCCATGAAATCATAGAAGAAAACTTTACAAACCTAGAGAGGCATTCAAATATCCAGACCCAAGAAATACATAGTGCCCCAAATAGAATCATCCCAAGAAGATCTTCTCCAAACGACATCATATCCAGATGGACCAAAGACAAGATACTAAAATTGACAAGAGGGAAACATCAAGTTACTTACAAAGGTTATCCCATTATGCTAACATCAGACCTCTCATCAGAAACAATGCAGGCAAGGAAAGAATGGGGGAAATGGAGTCAAAAGGGTAAATGAAAAAAACTTCAACTAAGGATACTATACCTAGCAAGATTATCCTTCATATGGGAAAAAAGATAAAAAACATTCTTGGATAAACAAAACCTGAAGGAATTTATCAACTCCAGACCAGCTCTTTAAGAGCTTCTGAAGGAAGTGCTATACCAGGAAAACTAAAAGGTCAGACAGGTGGATATAAGAGAACAAACAAGAACCAAGAAAATGGTTCACTTAATTATAGGAACATGTCTGGAAATAATGATAATAACATTGAATGTTAATGGATTAAATTCTCCAATCAAGAGACACAGACTGGCTGAATGGGTAAAATAACAGAAATCCTCTGTTACCTACAAGAAATGCATACTATGGATAAAGACATACATAAACTAAAAGTGAAGGGTTGGGAAAAGATATTCCATGCAAATGGAAATAAAAAAAGGGCTGGAGCTATGATACTGATTTCAGACAAAATGGGTTTTAAGACAAAGATTGTAGGAATAGACAAAAAAAGGGGGGGCATTATATAGTATTAAATGGGCTAATTAATCAAGAAGATATAACACTTATAAATATTTATATACCCAACTCAGGGGTACCTAAAAATGTGAAGGAAACATGCTGGAGCTAAAAGGAGAGATAGATTCCAACTTTATAATTGTTGGGGATCTCAACACCCCTTTATCTCCTTGGACAGATCTTCTCGAAAAGACAAGCAAAGAGATACAGGACCTAAGTGATAATATAAATCAAATGGGCTTGAAAGACATCTGTAGAACTTTCCACAATAAGACCACAAAACATACATTTTTTTTTACCCTGGCATGAAATCTTTTCAAATATTAACCATATGGTAGGACATAAATCAAGCCATACAGAGTCAAAGGAAATAGAAACCATATCCAGCATCTTCTTTGACCATGATGGAATTAAATTCAATATTGATTTTTAAAAAAATCCTTGAAAATACACAAACACATTGAAACTAAAAAAAATCTATTTCTGATTGACTTAACTACCAAAAAATTAAGTCTGAAATTTAAAAATTTATGGAAACAAATGATAATGAATAAACAAAGTTCCATAATCAATGGGACATCGCAATAGGAGTCATAAGAGGGAAATTCATAGCAATTAGTACACATAAGAAAAAGATGGAGAGATATCAAATAGACAACCTAACATCATGCCTCAGGGAATTGGAAAAACAACAAAAAAAAAAACAAAAAAATGCCTGGTGAAAAGAAATGATAAAGATTCAAGCAGAAAGGGAACCAGCAGTTAGCGTAATGGCTATGTCGCTGGACTCCCACGTAGTCGACCGCGGTTCGCGTCTTGGACCCGGTGGCTTAAATCTCACGCCGGGCGCGTGTGCGTGCGTGCCCAAAAAAAAAAAAGATTCAAGCAGAAATAAATGAAATAGAAAATAAATGAAAGCAATAGCTGGTTCTTTGAAAAGATTAAACAAGATAGGCACACCATTAGTAAGACTGATAAAGAAGAAAGAAAGAAACCAGATAAATCACACACGTAATGAAACAGGCAACATTACAACAGACACAATAGAAATACAAAACATCATTAGAGGATACTCTGAGTAATTATATGCCAACAAACAAGAGAACATAGAGGAGATGGCAAATTCCACAATACATATAATCTACCAAAATTGAGTCAGGAGGACACAGAAAACCTGAATAGATCCTTAACAAGTCAGGAGATTGAATCAGTAATAAGTAACCTCCTGACAAAGAAAAGCCCAGGAAGAGTTAATCACCATTCTACTCAAATTATTCCTAAAGATCTAAAATGAAGAATACCTTCCAAATTCATTTTATGAAGCCTCCATCATCCTCATTTCCCAAAACAGGTACAGACATGACAAAAAAGGAAACTACAGACCAATATCTCTGATGAAGATAGATGCAAAAATTCTCAACAAGATACTATCAAACCATATCCAACAACATATAACAAAGATTATTCATCACGACCAGGTAGGCTTTATTCCAGGGATGCAAGGTTGGTTCAACATATGCAAGACCATAAATATAATACGCCATATTATCAGAAACAAATATAAAAACCATAAGATCATTTCAATTGATGCAGAAAAAGCTTTTGATAAAATACATCCCTTGATGATTAAGACTCTCAGCAAGATTGGTATAGAAGTGTCATTTCTAACACAATAAAAGCCATATATGAAAAACCTATAGCTAATATTATAATGAATAGGGTAATTCTAAAATCTTTTTCACTAAAAACTGGCACTAGACAAGGCTGCCCACTTTCTCCACTGCTTTTTAATGTAGTGCTGGAAGTCTTAGCCAATGCAATCAGAAAAGAGAATAATATAAAGGCATTCACATAGGCAAAGAAGAGTTGAAAGTATCTTTCATTGCAGATGACATGATGATATACTTAGAAGACCCAAAGGCTTCCATGAAAAAGCTTCTCAAAGTAATAAATGAATACAGTAAAGTGTCAGGATACAAAATCAATATCCAAAAGGTATAGCATTTGTATATACGAACAAGTTGAACGAGGTAGATCTGAAGAAAGAAATCCCTTTTATTATAGTCACAAAATGTACAAAATACCAGGACCAGCAGTTAGTGTAATGGCTATGTCGCTGGACTCCCACGTAGCCAACTGTGGTTCTAGTCTCGGACCCAGTGGCTTAAAACTCACGCCGGGTGCGTGTGCATGCGTGCCCAAGATCCCAAGAGGAGAATGGAGGAGAAGGGATTGCGGCGTGGCCATCCCCCCTGGGGGAGTGATTTCTTGCTTTCTATCTCTCTGTCTCTCTCTGTCTGTCTGGCGAGTGCACGTGCCCTATAGCAAAAAAACCTCTCCAAAAAGAAAAAAAAAATGTACAAGATACCTAAGAATAAATCTCACTAAGGAAGTCAAAGGCCTTTACAAGGAAAACTATGAAAATCTTTAAAAAGATACTGAAATGACACCTAAAAAAGGAAGCACATCCCATGTTCCTGGATTGGAAGAATTAATATAATAAAATGAAATTCTACCCAAATTGATCTACATATTTAACACAACACCAATCAAAATACCAGAGACATTCTTTACAGGTCTAGAAAAGACAATCATAGAATTTTTCTAGAATTATAAAGACCTCATATTGCCAAAGCAATCCTGCACAAGAAGAGTGGAATGGGTGGCATATCACTCCCTGATCCCAAAATATACTATAAAGCTGTGATAATCAAAACACCATGATACTGGCACAAAAACAGACAAGCGAACCAATGGAATAGAATAGAAACCCCAGAAATAAACCCCAAAGTTTACAGCCAACTGATTTTCGACAAAGGGTATCAGTCATTCCAGTGGGAAAAAGGGAACCTTTGTAGCAAATGGTACTGGAAAATCTGGTTATCCACCTGCAGAAAGATGAAATCGAATCCCCATCTTTCACCATTAACAAAAATAAATTCAAAATGAATCAAATATCTGAACCAAAGACCTCAAACTTTAAAACTACTGGTGGAAAACATTGGGAAAACTCTGGGAGACATTGGGGTAGGCAAAGACTTCTTAAATAAGACTCCCAAAGCATGGGCAATAATCCCTAAAATAGACAAGTGGGACTATATCAAATTAAGAAGTGTCTGCACAGCAGTGGACACAGTAATTAATGTGAATTGACAACCCTTAGAATGGGACAATAATTTTGCTAAATATGCCTCAGATAAGAGACTGATAACCAGAATACACAGGGAACTTAAGTGGCCTACCTGAAAAAAAGTAAGAAGATTAACCCAATTAAAAACATGGGAAAATGAGCTGTACAAAAATTTCTCTAAGGAAGACATCTGAACAGCAAATATATATATACGTATATATATATATATACACACATACATATGAGGAAATGCTCAAAATCTCATTATAAGGGAGATGAAAATTAAAACCACAATGAAATAGCACCTAATCACTTTCAGAATGGCAAAGATTAAAAATATAAAAAGTGATAAGTGTTGGCAGAGATGTGGTGAAAGGGGAACTCTCCTACAGTGGGAATGTAAACTGGTTCAGCCACTGTGGAAAACAATATGGAGGTTCCTCAAAGATCTACAAATAGAACTATCATTTGATCCAACAATTCCACTTCCAGGTGTCTACCCAAGGGACAGGAGAATGCTCACTCAGAAAAGTGCTTGCACACCAATGTTTATTGCAGTATTATTCATGATTCTCCTAAGACATGGAACCAACCCAAATGTTCACAAACAGATGAATGGATTGAAAAAGTATGGCACATATACTCTATGGAATACTATACAAACAACAAAAAAAAAATTAAAAAAAAACAAGACCCTGGCATTTGATAGAAAGTTGTTGAATATGGAAGATTTATTGCTGAGTTAATTAAGCCAGTCTATGAAAGAAAGACATTGTAGGTATCCACTTAATATATACCAACTATTTGCACTCTATGGTAGAGATTAAAATATTGGAGGTCATAAAAACAGTGAAAATAGCTATGGATGCTGAAGACAGTGTGGAATGGGAGGGAGGGAGAAGGGAAGAATATAGAGAAGGTTAGCATGAGAAAAAACAAGACAGGCATGATATTCCGAGACATAGAAATGGTTTTTTACCTGTGGATGATAACATGTATAGTATTATCAACTGGACTGGCCTGAGAAGTATTTCATGTTAGGTAAATTTTCTTTACAAGCCAAATGATGTATAGTGACTAAATGTCTATTAAAAAACAATGAGAATATTTATAATAATCTGAAAAAAATGAAAAGCTATTTGATGATGATGTGGATAGTAATGTCTTTGTCTTGACTGATATGCATGGTAATAGTGCTGGAAACAGAAAGGTTATACACTGTAAAGAAATATGTGATTAAATGTAATATTTAAAAAATAAAATAAAATAATTAATGAATTATTTTTAAAAAGAAAAATATAGTACCTGGTTTTCATCAGAGGTGAGTAGAAGCTTTCACCATGTTTTTGGGTTTTTCAGCCACCAGAATTATGAGATGCATAAATCTTTTTTCACTATACATCATCCAGTCTTAGGTATTCTGTTAGAGGAACTCTAAATGGGCTAAGACATACCCATTCATGAATTTGGATAGAAGTAAAATAGTATTTAATATGATTTATTGTCTGCCTCATTAGAATTTTCTTTTACTTAAAAGAAAAGCAAAGCAATAAGGTTTTAAAAAAATGTGTGATTCAAAACAAAAGCCATTCACTGTATAGAGGATGTTTTGCTCAGGATAATTACAGAGTAAAGGTAGAGTTGGATATTTATCACCCAAGAGGACTATATGATTAATCTAGTGTGATGTAATGCATCTTAGATAAATGATTTTTAAAAATGTGTGTCCATGAACTCATGATAAAACATTTTCAGCCCTGTTATCACAAATTTGCTCCATTCTGCTCTCATACATGCTTGCTTGAAAGCCATGTAATTCTTAGATATGAGGTGTTCTCTTCTGGAAAAAGCTCTCCTTGATTTTATTATGTGCCAGCTTATTTATTCTCTAAGCAAAAATGAACCAAACACCCAAGATCTATTAAGTACCTTCACATTGGACCATTCAGATCCACAGGTTTTGAGGCACTCACCCATCTCCACAACAGTCTTCGTGAAATGGCTCATCAAATGCCTGGCAACGGAGGGAGCCATCTGGTGAAGGGTGAATTGTGATTATAACCGATCCAAATTTGCCTTCTCATCAACAACATTATCATCTCTTTTACTCTTGTAATCACTCATGAAAACAGAGGAAAATAAGATTTAAAACAAAGAGATCTGACCACCGGGCTTGTGTGTGTGTGTGTGTGTGTGTGTGTTGTGTGTGTGTGTGTTTATGTCAGGAACACCCAATCATATCAATCATATTCACTTCTGAGGTCAAAACAAATTTACCTATGGTAATTCCCTTGGTCACTGAAAACCAGCCTCAGCTCATTATTGCCCAACTGGTGGGCATATAGGATATTTTGTGCCACAATTACACTTCTGCTTCTTAGGAGTAAGTCTTCCAGGGCTGAAGATAAGGCAGTTCCACAGGAATCCCCACGGAGCAACTGTTGAATGTGGTTAGTGAACTAAGCATCCTCATGCCCACAGGGAATCGCAAGAACCACAAAGCCGTGGTGAGGAATGATTGACATGTCAAGCACATGTCAGCACTGATTTCTCCAGCACACTGTGCAGATTGCTTGTGCTGCTATTCCTGTAAAAACACTGCTGTGATCACATGGCTGAGAGTATGTGGATGAGCCAGTGTTCTCAGACTTGGCTGCACATTGACATGACTTGATGCCAGGGTCTTACCCTCGAGGCTCTTTCCTCATGTGATTCTATTGTGCAACCAACATGGATGCTCCAAGTGTAGTTCGCACACCAGTAACAGAAGCATCATGTGGAGCTTGTTAGAAATGCAGACTCTCAGTTCTACCCCAGATCTACTGAATTGGTATCTGCCTTTTTCCAAGATCCCCAGGGGGTTTGTATGTACAAAATGCTATTTGAGAATCATATAGGTAGAACACTGTTTCCCCAAACATGCTACGCACTGGATCACTGGGAGAGCCTAGACTCACAACATCAGAATCTCGAACGGTCTTAGAAATTGCAACAACCCCGCTGAGTGCTTTACATCCTGCCAACCTATTACAAATCTGTAGACAGCAACATGGTTCAGGATCTCCCCAATACCATCAATAATAAGAGCCATCCTTGGGAGGGGACTCTAAAAAAACAACTGGAAGCCACTTCCCAGTGTTTCAATTTAGGCTTGAAGTAGGATGTAAGAATCTGTACCTCTCCCACACACGTTCCCACATATTAAGTAATTCTCGGGAGATTTAAGAAACATTGAGTGGTCTTTAGCAGCAGCTCTTAAATGCTGGTCATAACGTAAGTGTCTTGAGAGACTGCTAAAATTAGGGATTCCTGGAACCTGTGAAAGTAAGTGAAGACCACTCAAATGAAAACAAGCAAAAGCTATCTATTCAAAGCTTGCTATGGCAAGGAAGTCAACCACCATCACTTTCATTTGGTAAAAACACAAAGGCAGGCAGGGAATGTAAAAGCTTTACAGTGAGTTAAAGGGTTCAAGGAAGCCCTGAGTGGGGGCTGTTGGCTTGGTGATGCTTTAGATGTCCTAACTAAAAGCTGGGTAGCCTATGTCATTCATTAGGGGTACATATTTGGCTATTTCCAGTTGGTCCTAAGTTGAAAGTCAGGACAAAAATTAGGGAATTGTCAGCTATTAATCAAATGCTAACAGTTTTGGGCTGATTGCTACAGAGATTGTGGGTCATAGTTCTATTTTTTATGTATGGTCTAGCCCTGGTCCAGGCTTCACAAGAACTACTAAATAAAAATGTGAAGCCTGGCTATTGATATTTTAATAAGCTCCCCAGGTTCTCAAATTTAAGAGCTGCTCATCTAAAGCCATCCTGATCCTTCTTAACTGTCCTACCGAGCAAATGTGTCAGGCAATTTTTAGCCCAAATCTGATCTCTCATACACATTTGAAGGAAGAACCTTACAGTTAGAGAGAGTTTCTTACAGCTTCTCACCATTTTTATTTTGATTTGGGCTAATTTATTTATTTTTAAGTGCTATTATCTGTCTTGTCCTCTTTTTAAAATTTAATTTTATTTATTATTATCATATTTTTATATTACATTTAATCACATATTTCTTTTTAAATAATTATTTATTATTTATTTTATTTATTCATTCATTTTTTTTTAAAATTTGACCAGAGAGAGACAGAGGGTGAGAGTGAGAGAGAGGAAGTGAGAAAGCAAGCCACCAGATTCAGGACTTGAACCTTGGTTAGCCATGTGGGAGTGTCCAGCACCTTAACCCACCACGCCATCTGCTGGTCCCCTTTAATCACATATTTCTTTACAGTGTATTACATTTCTTTTTCCAGCATGATTACCATGCATATCAGTCAAGATAAAGATATTACTATCCATATAATCATCCAATGGCTTTTCATCATTTTTTCAGATTATTATTATTATTATTTATTCTCATTATTTTTTTAAACATTCAGTCACTATATGTAATTTAGCTTATAAAGAGAGTTTACCCAAATGAAATAATTCTAAGACCAGTCCAGTTAAGAACAGTATACATGCCATCATCAACAGGTAATAAGCCATTTCTGTGTCCCACTAATGTCATGCCTCTTTATTTGTTCTCTTACGATCCTTCTCTATACTCTTCCCTTCCTCCCCCCTTCCATGCTGTCTTTAGATTCATTTTCACTACTTTTATGCCCTTAAATATTTTAATCTCTACCATAAAGTGTGGGTAGTTGGTATATATTAAGTGGATACATACAATATCTTCCTTTCATATCCTGGCTTGCTTCACTCAGCAATAAATATTCCATATTCGATAACTTTCTATCAAATTCCAGGGTCTTGTTGTTTCTTATGACTGAATAGTATCCCATAGAGTTTATGTGCTACACTTTTTCCATTCACTCATTTGTTTGTGAACATTTGGGTTGGTTCCATGTCTTAGCAATAGTGAATAGTGCTGCAATAAACATCGATGTGCAAGTGCTTTTTCCAACTGAGCATTCTCCTGTCCTTTGGGTAGATACCCAGAAGTGGGATTGCTGAATCAAATGGAAGTTCTATTTGTAGGTCTTTGAGGAACCTCCATATTGTTTTCCACAGTGGCTGAACCAGTTTACATTCCCACCAACAGTGTAGGAAAAATCCCCTTTCACCACATCTCTGTCAACACTTACAATTTTTGTATTTTTAATCTTTGCCATTCTGACAGGGGTTAGGTGGTATCTCACGGTGGTATCTCACTGTGGTTTTAATCTATATTTCCCTTATAATGAGGGATGTTGAGAAATTCCTCCTATGCTTTTTGGCTGTTCAGATGTTTTCCTTAGAGAGATTTTTGTTCAGCTCATTTTCCCATTCTTTTAATTGGATTAGACTTTTTTTTTTTTTTTTCAGTTAGGCCACTTGAGTTCCCTGTGTATTCTGGTTATCAGCCCCTTGCGTGAGGCATATTTTACAAAACTATTCTCCCATTCTGAGGGTTGTTGATTCACACTAATTACTAAATTCATTGCTATGCAGAAATTTCTTAATCTGATATATATAATCCCACTTGTCTAATTTTGGGATTAATGTCCATGCTTTGAGAGTCTTATTTAAGAAGTCTTTGCCTACCCTAATGTCTCCCAGAGTTTTCCCATTGTTATCCACCAGTAGTTTGTTGTTTTTTTTTTTTTTTTTTGAGAGATTTTCGCTATAGGGCGCGTGCACTTGCCAGACAGACAGAGAGAGACATAGAGACAGAAAGTGAGAAATCACCCCCCAGGGAGGATGGTCTCGCCGCAATCCCTTCTCCTCCATTCTCCTCTCGGGATCTTGGGCACACATGCACACGCGCCCGGCATGAGTTTTAAGCCACCGGGTCTGGGACGTGAACTGCAGTCGACTACGTGGGAGTCCAGCAACATAGCCATTATGATAACTGCTGGTTCCCTCCACCAGTAGTTTTATAGTTTGAGGGCTTAGGTTTAGATCTTTGATCCATTTTGAATATATTTTTGTTAATGGTGAAAATGGGATTCAGTTTCACCTTTCTGCAGGTAGATACCCAGTTTTTCCAGCACCATTTGCTACAAAGGTTCCCTTTTCTCCACTGGAATGACTGATATCCTTTGTCAAAAATCAGTTGACTGATGCTTTGGAGTTTATTTCTGGAATCTCTGTTATGTTCCATTGGTCTACCTGACTGTTTTTGTGCCAATACTGTGCTGTTTTGATTATCACAGCTATACAGTTTATTTTGGAGTCAGGGAGTGAAATGTCACCCACTCCACTCCTCCTGAGCAGTATTGCTTTGCCAATACGAGGTCTTTATAATTCCAGAAAAATTCTATGATTGTCTTTTCTAGATCTGTGAAGAATTTCTCTGGTACCTTGATTGGGATTTCATTAAATATGTAGATTAATTTTGGTAGAATTCCCATTTTGATTATGTTAATTCTTCCAATCCAGGAACATAAGTTGTCCTTCCACATTTTTGTGTCATTTTCAATTTTTTTTTGTGGATAATGGGCATAATTCCTAAATGCCAGTGTTATCAGAGTTTTTACTTTGGGATGAGATAAGTGAGAATATTTGGAATAAAGACATCAGAATACCTTTCAATAAATCTCATCTAAAGGCCAGCATATGGATGAGGGGTTCTTACCAGATAATTATGCCTGAATTTCTTAAACATCTACAATTATATAGGACCTCCAGAAAGGCAGGCATCCCATAATTGTCCATGTTGAATGATGTGTAGCTTGGCTGTAATGTTTCTCTATACCCGTGTGTTGAGAACCACTGATGTAGATAATGTAATAATTCAAGGGTTGCAAATCCAATGCCTACATGTGCCATGAGGGTAACATAAATTAGTAGATGGCTGGGTACCTTGTAAGTAGTCTTCTATTGACACAGACCCAATTTGTTTGCATACTAAATAAATGGATATATTTTTTACTTTCACAAATAAACATATTCTCTCATTTATCTCTGGGGGTGCAGGAAGCTTTTGCTTGCTATTTCGTATCTCCACTTTTGAGACAATATTCTGCTATTATGAAGTAAAACAGCAGTGTGAGCATGATGCTAAATGGCAAATGAAACTCAATATCAAGGAAAGAGCTGTGAATGATGAGGACAAGCTAGAGGGTGAACAGCTGCGACTCAGCTCCAGGCAAGTGGAGTTTGATGCCTTATTCCATTTTCTAATTCTGATTTTTCAAGGAAGCCAGAGTAGGAGTTTTTATATTAAATCTCTTGAACTTTAAATGTTGGCTTAATTTTTATTGTAGACTGTGAAAACCAAACAAATTAGTCTGGTGGACTGGACATAGACCTCAAGCCCCCAAGTTTTCAGCCGTGGCATTACAGCAACATTTGTAAATGAGAGGTTAGCACAGGACCCAGTTCTTATTAAGGAGCATGAAAATGTTCTCCAAACAAATAGGAACAGACGATATCAACTCCGCTCAACTCCATCTCCATCTGTAGTTCATCATTTTCACAATGGACTTCAAATTTGCTCAACATGTTGTAAGAAAGTAAAAATATCAACCAGATCTCCTCATAATTTCCTTTTCATTGGTGATCTTAATTTCTTTTACCTTTCCCTTTTTTATTCTTTAATTTATAAAACCCAGGAGTTAAGCAGCTAAGCAGAGAAAGTGAGGGAGTGGGAAGTGACCGGCATCTTGTCAGCATTCCCTGACAAGGAGTATAACTACATTGTTTATATCTTAAATTTCAATTTAAAGTGGAAGTAGAATCAACAGTTTATAATTCCTCTCTGGATTCTGGAAAAAAAGTACTTGCATCTATACTTTTCCAAGAATTTTCAGCTTTATTTGAAATCAATGGACTCACATTTGGGTCAAGATTGCAGGGGTGTTGATTTGATAGTCAGAAAGGAAGGGTGGAGAAATTTTAAAGTATTTTCATAAAGGAAACCAGCAGGTGGAGTGGTGGTTAAGGCACTGGACACTCCCACATGGCCGATCATGGTTTCGAGTTCTGGACCTGGTGGCTTGCTTTCTCACTTTCCTTCTCTCTCTGTGTCTCTCTCTGGTCAAATTAAAATAAAAATGAGTTAATCAATCAATATTTTCATAAGAACTTTCTAGAAGAGGTTTTGAAATTACCAAAGATTTTTAGTCTTTTTAGATCCAACAGAGAAAGCAAAATTGGGTAAGAAGAGGTAGATGACTTGATGAGACTAATATTTTTAATGTGGTACTTGATTAAAATTGATATCTTAGGTAAAATGGTAAATTCACTTAAGCAATACTTTGGCAATTAATATCTATTTTTTTTTTAATTTACTGATGCAGGGAACCAGCAGTTAGCATAATGGCTATATAGCTGGACTCCCATGTAGTCAACCGCGGTTCACGTCCCGAGTGGCTTAACTTAAAACTCGGGATCGTGTGCGTGCCCAAGACCCCGAGAGGAGAATGGAGGAGAAGGGATTGCTGCATGACCATCCCCCCTGGGGGGTGATTTCTCGCTTTCTGTCTCTATGTCTCTCTCTGTCTGTCTGGCGAGCGCATGTGCCCTTTTTTTTAAAAAAAAAAAAAAAGTTTACTGATGCAGATCTGAATAATGGTATTAATTAATTCAAGTTTCGAAGTAGTGGGATATAAATTGGAACCACTCTTCACCAATGTTCATGGAATTTTCAGACAAGTGCTCCTTACAAGCACCATCTCATTTTACTGGTTATTTCTGTAATGCAGTTGGAGGAGTCGTGTAGTACAACTCAGTGGCAGACCACTAACTCCAAGATCAGGAAACCCAGTAGTCAGATGAACAATAGCTCTGAAATTCAGTGATATATAACAAAGGCCAATTACCTAAACTGGGTAATATATTGTATTAGCTAAAATCTTAACCAACTTACCCTTTACCCAGAAGTTGTCTGCTCTGAAAAATAATATGTAATAAATTCTTGAATTTGAAATTAAAAGTGGGGTATAAAATATTTGTTTTTTTTTTTCTTTTAAAGTCAATTTCTTTATTTAGCCCATGAGAGAGACAGAAAGACATGCACCTCCAGCAGAGTCTCTGTGCCACTATCCAACCTAACTTCAGCGAGCCAAGATCACAGGAGCACAAGCACCCTGCATGGGCAGGGAAACCTGAGGACATGAAGCCTGTACCCTCTCATGTGACTTCAGCATTGCTGAAGGTTGCATTACTGCAGTGCCACCAGGCCTGGCCATACAATCTTTATTAGTTAAAAGTAAATTGATTCTCATCTTCATTTAAAAATGGAATAAATATCTGCATGCAAGAAATGCTTTGGTACGCTTCCTCAAAATTTAGCTGAATATTGCTCCCCAAAATAACTCTAGCCAATAATCCTCCAAATTTCTAGCACTCATTTGCAAAGCCATGCCTGTTTATTACCAGCCACTGAAAATAGTGAACCAGTAAAAAATAGGATGTGGTAATTTTCAAAATCATTTGTTTATGAGCATCGATTAACCAAAGAATAGCTTAAAATTTAATAGACCTAAGAATGAAAAGACTACGTTTAAGAACTTTTGGAAACTGTGAGGAAAGAATGATAGCAAAACTGTAAAGGAGAGACCAGATAGATTAGAATACAATGACAGTCTGAGATGGACCAAAGACATTAAAGAAAAATTGGAGTTGAGAAGAATTGCCAAATGCGGAAAGCCTAATCAAAGAGAACCAGATACGAATAATCAACAAGCTGTAATCAACATGGAAGAGCAAACAAGAATTTATTTTCTGAGAGCAAGACTTCACATGAACTTAGAGAAGGTTCTGTCATGTGTATTTCACATTTTGAAACTAGATACAAATATGTCTTCTTATTCAAAATGAGACAGTTTTCTATTTGCTTAGCTTCTTCAATGATCTTCAAATCACAAAGACAGACTTTTGAAGAAATCCACTGAAACTTGTCATTGGCTCTCCACTCTGAGGTGTTTTTACAACAGTTGTCATTGGCTTCCTTAAGAATTTTAACTGAGAAAAACAGGTTATTCGCATGCACCATGAAATGACAGATGTAAACTTAAATAGAGTCCATCTATTACCGATAGCTAATAAATTCAGTTGGAATGTATTATTTTACACAAAGACAGCTAATATAACATTATCAGTTTTTAGGAGGGCCAAATTATTGGCCCACCAGGAGCACAACATGAATTATATCACTGTGGTCTGGGTTAACTTTCCTCAGTTTCCTCCCTCCCCTCCATTGTCCTCCATCTTAATTCCACTGGGTTTCAAAGCTTGGGATGACATTCTGTGTGTCACCTCCTCACTTCTGTGTTTTCATTTTGCCTGAGATCTCCTCTCTCCTTGCAGGCACTTAGATTCCTCCAACCTATAGAGGTTTGTAGCATTTAAAAAAGACTAAACTAATTTTTGAATCTTAAAGAGAGCTCTTAATAGTAATGAAATTCCATACTTAAATACATTTTTTGAAAATGAACCCCAAATTTGGGCTTTGGTTTTTATCTCTTGGTTGTGCACTTGGGACCAGTTATTTCTCATAGTTGTGGGAAGGAGCAAGTCACCCTTTACCTACTTCTCATTTAAGTTAGGTTTGAAATTCCAGATTCTGACATCTATTGTAACTTCCAGGACACTCTTCCATTGACACAGGTAAACATTAGAAATAGGAATAATATAGAAAATGACCTTCCAGTCAAAAACAGATACCTTCATGTTTCCATTGTTTAATATGAATTAGTGTCCTCCTAAATGGTTAAATTACGGTGCTTACATTAAACCCAGGGCTCTGCCCAATTGCTACCTTGGATTCATCCTTTTCTTAGAAACCTACTATTAAATGAACCCTACTACTAGGCAATATTCTTATGATACTCTGGTTGTCCTGAGAATCCTGCCCAGACCTGCATCTCAGCCAAAAATCCATGGGTCAACCCTAGTTTTCCTACCACCATTTGGGAAGAAAAAAGAATGTTACTTGAGATAGTTATTATAAGATGTTGATGTCTGAAGTCTCCCCAAAGTAGTACAATTTTAACAAAGGTATCATTGCTCCAAAGAAGTTTAACTCCAACTGAAGAAACACTCTTTTCAAAAAGACAAATGAATCTTCTATGATATCTTCTGATATTCCCATGTCATTGAAAGTGTACCCCATTTATGAATAGACTGTAGTCAGAGTCCTTGGCTCTAGAGTAGGTATAGAGTTCCCTCTATGCACTCCAGGCCACTTCAGAAGCTATGTTTTCTGATTTCTCTCTACCAACAACTATTACAACTTTTTCCTTCAGTGTGGAGGTGACCCCATACTACGTTCCTTAACTCATATGCCCCCATAGGGCAGTAAGAATGGACTATCAATAAGAACAGTTCCTGGGGCCCAGTAGGTGGCATGGTGGTTAAAGGCACTGGACTGCCACATGGCCGACTGCTGTTCAAGTCCCAGACCTGGTGGCTTGCTATCTCACTTTCCCTTTGCTTCCTGTCTGTCTCTCTCTGATCAAATTAAACAAAAGTAATAATAATACTAAATGAAGTTAAATAAAAAATAATTCTAAAGAAAAAAAGAACAGTTCTTGTTCCCAGGAGCTCACCTTGTACATTGCAAGGTACTAAGTTTTGGAATAGGACTTGCACAGGGTTTAATTCTGCCAGGAGAGGTCAGGCAAATCTTTCTTGAGGATCTTTCTATTGTCTGCTTTGTCATTATCTGTTTCGTTTATGTCAGTGTTGCTTTCCCAGCTACATTATGAACTGTCATTTTGTCCCTCACTATCCCTATTATATACTTCACGTGCACTAGGACTTGACGAATGTTTCTTGACTTATCTAATAACCATAACTGTATATAGTTTTGCCCAACTTTGTATTAACTACCAAACGAGAACCCAAATGCAGTGATGGAGCTCATCACATGTAGGGTAGAGTCTAACTGTGACTTCCAGCCCAATCTCTGTTCATCTAGTCATTTCATTTTGATGACCACCCAAGCTGCTATACGTGCCCCACCCATGATATACACCACACACACCCACACACATGTTCATGCATTGTTCTTACATGCTGGAATGTTTATCAGTCTGAAAATGGAGAAAATACATCTCAAGACTAAATAAATAAAATATACTCACATCAGCTCATCTCCCCCCATACAATTCTCCCAGGGGGTAACTTTCCAGCATTTGTCATAAACAGAATGGAGGTCATTAAAGCCTGGCAAAACCTAACAGCATATCTAATTATAGGTTTGCAATCGCAGAGCCAAGCAATAATTATAGGGCATGCTGAGTGTAGTTACTTCTGAACACACTTTATTGCTTTACTTGGGTAAATCATTCCCCATACTTAAAAAGAAGTGGAGATTTTTAGCATCATCTCCAAAGGGGCAGTCAGTAGGACAGCATCCTCAGGCAGAAATAAAAGAGTTTTGAAGTTTTCTAAATGGACTCTTTAATGCAGTTGAATGGAAAGTACTACCCTTACCAGCAGGCAAAACTAACCTTAAGGTCATCTGCAAAAAGAATCTGACAATTTACATTTATCTGATAATTCTGTCTCCCTCTTTAAGTTCTTACCAGCAATGAGAGAGTTGCCAATATTTCTTTAAATTACTGGGGAAAATTGTGTAACTTGGTCAGCGGAAAAGAAAATGAACAAAATTGTGGCTATTATTTTGGTTTACACTTTGTTTCTAGGAAAAAATATATAATATGTATATAATTATATAATATATATAAATATTTTTATATATGCATATTCTGTGCATTTTAAAAAATAGCTAAGGACTAAATCTTTAACAATGCCTACACTGTTGTTATGCAATATGAGATTTAAAAGTTTAACTACACTTTCAAAACTAATTGATTGACCTTCTGTTTTTTCTTTTTGTTGTTGTTGAGAGTTTTTGCTAGAGGGCACATGCACCTTCTGGAGAGACAGAGATAGACAGAAAGTGAGAAATCATCCCCCAGTGAGAATGGCCATGCCACAATCCCTTCTCCTCCAGTCTTCTCTTAGTATCTTGGGCACACCCGCACACACACCCAGTGTGAGGTTTTTTTTTTTTTTTTTTTGGGGAGGTTTTTTTTTTAGGGCCCTGTTCCTTCCCAGGCACGTGTCCTTGCCAGACAGACAGACAGAGACATAGAGACAGAAAGTGAGAAATCACCCCCTGGCAATTCCTTCTCCTCCGTTCTTCTCTCGGGATCTTGGGCACGCACATACACGCGCCCAGCGTGAGTTTTAAGCCACTGGTCTAGGATGCGAACCGCGGTCGACTACGTGGGAGTCCAGCGACATAGCCATTACACTAACTGCTGGTTCCCACCAGTGTGAGATTTAAGCCACGAGCCCAGCAACATAACTATTACACCATCACACCCACCTACTCTTAGTCTTCATTTCTGAGGAAATCTAATGATTCATTTTTCATGAGAAAAAAATTTATTTACATAGTTCATTTAATATACAGTCATAAAATTTGTTTTTGTTTTCTTCTTCACCACCTCTGGTTTGTTCCTTAGGTAATGCTACCTTCATAATGCACATTACTCTTTTTCTGAACTCTGAAACAATTTATACAGTGTGTTAGACATTAAGCCCTTGAAAATTTGAATTGACACCATCATGTAACATTATCTAAAAGTTGTACTTTGACACCGTTCCAAATTTTCTCTGTTCATGCGTTCAATTTGTTGACTGGCTGCCCTCTGCCAGAAACTGTATTGGCTATGAGTTACTTATTCTCGATTCAACTTGGAGTAATTATTTTGTCCCAGAGATTCATCCATTTCATTGAACTATTCCAACTGGATAAAGTTGTATATAATCATCTTTTGTCAATTTTTGAATCCCTCTAATTTTGATTTCATGATTGCGTTTTCCCTTTTTTCTTTCTTTTTTTAAAAACTTTATTTATGTCTTCTGAGAGAAAGACAGGCACCCCAAAGTCTTCAGTCCATGATCCATCCCCAACCTCATTCCACTAAGGTCATGGGTGTGTTTATGTACCAGGAGACCGTGAGACAGGTACCCAGGACCTTCCCATGTAGCTTCACTATTGCACAACCATGGCTGGATTTTTTTTTTTTTCAAAATTAAAATTGCAATATTTGAGTATTCTATTGCTTATACTTTTTTCTTTCTCTTTTTCTCCTTTTTTTCTTAATTTTTTTTTTTTTTTTTCTTTTCTTTTTTTTTTTTTTTTTTTTTGAGGGATTTTTGCTATAGAGCATGTGCCTTGCCAGAAAGACAGAGAACTAGAAAGCGAGAAACCACCCCCAGGAAGATGGTCATGCCACAATCTCTTCTCCTCTAGTCTCCTCTCAAGATTTGGGGCATGCACACACATGTGCCTGGCATGAATTTTAAGCTGCTGGGTCCTAGACTTGAACTGCAGTCGACTACATGGGAGTCCAATAATGTAAACATTACACCATCTGCTGGTCTCTCTATTGCTTATATTTAAATTTTTCTTCATAAACTTCTCAATTCTACTATGTTCTCTCTACTTTTAAGTATATAAGCTCCTGGTCTCATTATTTACATTTTCTTATGTCTTTAGATTTCTTTTCCTAATTTCTTAATTAATCCACATTAATTCTTTTTCTTTTATCATGAAAATATCTATAGCAATGAATTCAACTTTAATAATTGCCCTGGCTTCGTTCTCTTACATTTTTGTAAGTAATGTTTTATGTTTTTATTTTATAAGTATTTATTATTGGGGTTTTTATTATAGTTTTATTATAAACTTAATAAAATATAGTCAGTCTTTTTAAATTTCTCAACAGAAAAAGACGCATTTAAGCAAAGAAAAATTTCATGCAACCCTATGTGTCTTTTGGATTTGGATAATAACTGATCACTTCGAAATATTTTTAAACCTATATCAAAATTAAAGCACAGACACTTATGAATGGATTACCTTCAGCCTAAATCTCACTTTAAGAATACCTACCCTCTTCAGGGCCAGCAGGTGGCATGGTGGTTAGGGTGCTGGACACTCCCACATGGCTGACCATGGTTTAAGTCCTGGGCCTGGCGGCTTGCTTTCTCACTTTCCCTCTCTTTATCTCTCTGTCTCTCTCTGATCAAATTAAAATAAAATGAATGAATAAATAAAATTAAAAAACAAAACAAAACAAACAAACAAAAGAATACTTACCCTCTTCATTTTTTGTTTTTGTTTTTGCCTAATTATGTAGTCTTTGAGGACAAAAATTAAGTGTATTCACCTTTTTATTCTCTAAGATGTTTATGGTTATAGGCACATAATAGAGTTGGATAAACATTATTAAACACATAAAGGCAGTCTATCAGGAATACATTTTTTTTTCTTATATTTTTTTTTTCCAGAATCTTTTCATCTTTCTTTTTTTTTTTATTTTATTATCATCATAATCTTCTTTCTATTACACTAGATTACATATAACTTTACATTGACTTCCATTGCTTTTTCAAAAGGGAATGCCATGCATGTCAGTCAATACAGAGATATCAATCTCCCCGCTTTATCATTCAATATCTTTTCCATGCTTTTCCCAATAATTATTATTATAATTTTTTAAACAGTCAATCACTATTTCTCATTTTGCTTATTAAAGAGACTTCACCCATCATGAAATATTTCCCAGACCGGTTCAGTTGAGAATACTATACATGTCATCATCAACAGGTAATAAACCATATCTATTTCTCATTAGCATCCTGCCTCTCTATTGTTCACTGCTGTCTTTATCCTCTTCTCTCTCCTTTTTTTTTTTTTTGTACTTTGTTTTTTTCTTTTTTTTTTTCTTTTCTCATCACAACACACATATGAATTTTCCATCCAAAATACACTGTGCATTGGCTCAATCAAGCACATCAACATATATGTTCTCAGCAAATGATTTCCCAATTTTTGTGTCCTGCATACCTTGCCTTTTGTTTTGCCATCCTAGGTTCCCCATCCCCACCCTCTGCCATGTCCCATCTTCCTCCTCCATTGTCCCTGACATTCATGATTGCCCTCAATGCCTTCCGCCCCCCCC
>NW_006159809.1:2795298-2796436 GCF_000334495.1 Tupaia belangeri chinensis | reverse complement strand
ATTTTTCAAGAAAATAAGTAATAATCAACTTTAGGAATCAGAAAAACCTTTGGAAATCTCTGACGAACATTTTTATCCATCACGAAAACCTCATACTTTAATTCCACTTTTCCACAAACTTTATGAAGTCTTCTTGTATTAGTTGAAATTGTTGCTGTGAATGATAGCAGAAACTCAACTCAAACTGGTTTGAGAAAATGGAAGGAAGTTTGATGTAGAGACTATGGGTTGAACAGTCACAAGCAACCATGCCAGGGTGACAAACGGTGTCATCAGGACCATGTCATTCTTGCTCCATGTTTCATATCTGCTTTCCTGTGTGTTGAATTTGTTCTCTTTAAAGTACTCTTTTAATCTGTGGAAAGATGCCAATAGCATCTCCAAACACATGTGACTTAACAGCTACCAATGCCGGGAAAGAAGGATTTAGCTCTTAAGTAAAGCCACCAAGAGAGTTCAGTTCAGCCCATTTCAGACTCAGGTCCTCAAGCTGGGAGGAAGAGATGCTCTAGGGTCCCAGGCCTGGGCCACATTCACATCCCTGTAATGAGAGTGAAGATGGGACCAGCCCTTCACTAACTGGTTGCCCACAGGCAGGAGGGTCTGTTTCAGAAGACAAAGGAAAAGGGATCACTAGATGATGTAATGGATATGTCACTGGACTCCCACATGTCAACCACGGTTCAAGTCCTGGACCTGGCAGCTTAAAATTCATTTCATACACATGTACGTACATGCCTGAAATCCTGAGAGAAAAATGGAGAAGAAGGGATTGCAGTGTGGCCATCCCCCATGGGGAGTGATTTCTTGCTTTCTGTCTCTCTGTCTCTCTATTAAGTGTGTGCACCCTATAGCAAAAATCTCTCTTTAAAAAAAAATACAAAGGGATGAATACTGTGGCAGGCAAAAGGTAAGCAATATGGATGAAATAATTTCTGACATAATTTTTGAAGGCCCTATAGTTTCTATCATAGCATTCTTGTTTGACATTCAAGTACAATTCTGAGCCCCCAGGGAGATCTGCTGGTCCTCAGCTCTCTTCATTCTCCAGCCACTTGCTTCAGATAGTTCTCATTTCTTTCAAGTGATGCAGTTCTTCTTTTTCTCTTTATACTGGAATGGTGTTGGGGGCGGGGGG
>NW_006159809.1:2782527-2795280 GCF_000334495.1 Tupaia belangeri chinensis | reverse complement strand
AAGGGTTGGTGGAATTACAATCAATTCCAGACAGCTTGGGAAAAGTTAGAAGCAAAAGACGGATCTGAATGCTGTCTGATGGTCCATTTTTAATCAGAGGAAAGCAATTTTCCTCTCTCAAAGGAGGGCTCTTCACATCAGGTATTTGGCTTCTAGGTGTTTGCTGATTAATTACCTACATTTACATAATATTAATCTCCTTTCTAACAATTTAGCAGGCTTCCAGCCGTTCCCCTTCACCCCCCATCAGTCTGGCAGAACATCCTTGCTCTTAAAAGGGCCAGAACCACTTTAGCAATGCACAGATTCTGAAAACCGACTTAAAACAGAATCAACGTCTTAAGCAAAGCTATGAATGACTATATTATTTGTTTCATGTATGTTAGAAAGCTATCTGAATGAGGGGCTAGGAGGTGCAAGTGGCATGGCCAGCTGCAGTTCAAGTCCCAGATCTGGCAGCTTGCTTTCTCACTTTCTCTCTCCCTCTCTCACTCTGTCCCTTTCTGGTCAAATGAAAATAAATAAACAAGTAAACAAATAAATAAAGTTAAATTTAAAAAAAACTCTCTTAAAAAGGAAGAAATAAGGCTATCTGAATGAAATGCTTGATCCACACACTTGGTTTTGAGCTGTATATATATATATATATATATATATATATATATGAGTGTGTGTGTGCATAGATTTACATACATGTATATATGTCCTTTCTCATACACACACACATCATATATATGTATGTTTCCTTCTGCCTGAATTCCCTCCCCCAAATTCTTTTCCAGAATCCTATTCATTCAGCAAAGTTCAGCTCTGAACATTTCATTTTGGAGGCCTCCCAAAGTCCCTGTCATTAGACATCTTTCATTACAATTTCTGGTAATGTAAAACCACAATTTGGGATTACAGTCATTCATTCATTTAACAGACATTTATCGAGTTCTTTCGATTTTAAGTCCTATGTAGGTGCTGGGGACACAAATGTGGTATAAATGCCCTTGCTTCCCCAGAGCCTACAGTTCAGGGCCACGTACAAGGTGTAATGATACCACAAATGAAGGAATTCAGTCAGGAGGAGACAGTTGCACTACATCTTTTAAGAATTGCTTATTTATTATTATTGTTTATTTTATTATATTGTTATTTATTTTATTTATTATTACTATTACTTTTAAGTTTGCTGACGGGTATGTGCACTTACCAGAGAGAGAGACACAGAGAGAGAGAGAAAGATAAGAAAGACAGCCACTAGGTCCAGGATTCGAACTGTAGTTGGCCACGTGGAAATCCAGCACACCAACCACCACTAGTGCCCAAGCTGCACTAGATCTTGAGGAGTAAACACAAGTTCACCATACAAGCAAGGAATGGGTCGGCAGTGGTGTTCTGAGTTGGAGTAAAAGAACTGCTACCCTATGCCCATGATGTCAAAGTTCTCCTATGTCCTTTCTCAAGGCTGGCTCTACCCCTATGCTCTACTTTCTAGACCAAGTTCCAAGCATCCATTACCCCTAAATTCCCTTCCCCAAACATTCCTAAGCCCCCTTCCAGACCTTCTCTGGCCTTTTCCCCAAGTCTAGTCTCTTGAACCCAGAATGTGCTGACAGTGTGTTACCTTAGCCCCAAAACATGGCCAGCAATGATTTTTAAGAGTGTGGATGGAGCTTGGACCTAGAGCCTAAGCTGTTCATACACCTATACCTGAAATATGTTGCTGTTATAGGAGGAAGCCCGGATGGGAATAGAGGGGGAGTGGGTTAGGGCCCAGGGCCAGGGGTAGAGATTGGCTCCTTCAGGTCATTATGAAGATGTATTTGTCACAGTAGGAAGATAAAGTAAATAATATCTGAGAGTTTGCTGCCTTGTCCATAACTTTCAAGTATGCACAGAAGTGGGAGGGTGCCTTCACACGAGCGCTCATCCTGGGCCACAGAAATGTAGGGCAGCCATTGCAGTGGCAGCGAACACCATGAGCATCCTGAGCAGAAAGAGGAGAGAGGCAGGAAGTCCCAGAGAAGTGATGAAGAAACCCAACCACGAGATGTTGGCGTGACCACAGGATGACTTGGAGAGCAGTTAGTTATACACACATCTGTCTTTCCCACCACATGGTAAACTCTCTGATATCAAATGTCAGAATAAACACTCCTTTCATGGTAGATGAATTCACGTTGAACAAATGAGGTGATATACATCCCTTAAAAGGAAATCACAAATACATTTCTCTCCATTTATCATTAGGACAACTGTAAATAAATCAAAAATAAAATCTTAATTTCTATCAACTGATGCATATAGTGTCTGGACCAGTAGGGTATTTTGACTTAATCACAGATAACTAGCTGGTAATAAGAGGAAAAACAAAAACAAACAATATAGCTAGTATAAATAGTATAAACCGTTGAGTCTCAATTTGTCTGGGGACCTACTGTACTAACCTGAACAACCACTGGCAGGAAGTGTTGGCATGCAGTGAGCAATCTGAGGGGCAGGCATTTTATGCGATACGTCACCAGTGACAGTTTGACACAACCGACCCTCTGACCTACTCACAAAAAATGGACTGATCACTATCAAATACATAATTTGCATATGAATTGCAGATGTATGACTAAAATGTTTTCGTAGTCTTTTTCCTTTTGTAAAAAATATTGCCAGAGGGTATATACACTTGCCAGTGAGAGACAGAGAAAATGAGAAAGCACTTCTCCTATGAAGAGTTATCTTGCTGCAATCCCTTCTCCTCTATTTCTCCCTTCTTTTTGAAACTTTAGGCACTTATTCACATGTGCCTAGCATGCTTCTCAAGCTGCTGGGTCTGAGACTTGAACTTCAAAGTTGTCCATGTGAGATCCAGTTGCCTTAACCACCATGCCACTGGCTGGCCTGGTTGTTTTACTTTCATAGGCATAAAGCAAACAAGAAGAAGAGCCTTGTGACCTTTGCAATCTGCCCATATTTCTTTGTGTGATCTTACTCATTGTCACAGGAGGGTGCAGGCATCTCAAAAAGATCCTCACAGATGGACATACAGCTCTGTGGTTGAAGCAATGGACACAAGTCCATTCCTTTCAGTGTCTCAATGAGAGGGGAAAAAAAAAGACATGAGATAGGGAACAGGGAAAAGAGTCGTGTGGTGAATAAATGGAAACTTAGTAGATAACAGTCCTGTGTCTAGATAGGCTCTCCCTGAACACACGTCTTACCCTTTTCTTGCTGCCTCCTGGACACTGTTCTGTCCTGTGTCTGTCCTGTGTGCCCTTTCACCAGGAGAGCACACAGGGAGGAGGTGTCATCGATAAGCTAGAAACCGGGCCTTCAGCGGACACCAAATCTGCTGGTCCCTTGATGGTGGACTTTGCGGTACCTAGAATTTAAGAAACATAAACTTCTATCATTTATAAGTCACCCAGTTTACTGCATTTTGTTGAAGCAGCCCAAACAGCAGCCCAAAGTTAAGGCATGGAGTCTAAAGTTAATGTTCATTTTCTCAGGGGAAAGCTAAACCAGAAGCCTGCAGCAGGTAGAGAATGTGTCAGACGAATGCAGGGAGAGGATGAATTAGGCACACGTGTGACCTACAGAGGATGCAGAAGGCTTTTATTGACCCAGATGTATATATGGTGGTTCCCATCCTGGGGAAAAAAGGCATTCCCACTATGTGATAGATACTGTGCCAATCAGTTACATGCACAATCTCCTACGTCCTCACAATTACTCTGTGAAGGTATTTACTGATAAACCTCTCCATTTTACCCATCAGCACACTGAGGCCCAAAGAGACTAAACAATTTGCCAAGGTCACAATAACTGGTGAAGTTTAGGTCCAAAAACTTAAATCCAAGTCTACCTTTTACCATTTATCATGCTTCCATGGTGGAGGGGAGGCTTCTTAAACGCAC
Source organism: Tupaia belangeri chinensis (assembly GCF_000334495.1). Lineage (NCBI taxonomy): Eukaryota > Metazoa > Chordata > Mammalia > Scandentia > Tupaiidae > Tupaia > Tupaia belangeri. Next base: position 2,791,381 of record NW_006159809.1, on the reverse strand, counting down.
CATGTGACTTCGACACTAGGCAGACCTTGTCAGATTCTAGGAGTGATAATGAGGGTCTGAACTGGTGGGGAGGTTAGGAGGGAAGAAGTACTAGATTTAAGGGCTGTGAGGCAGGAACTGCATTGGTAAATTTAATACAGTATTTGTTTATTCATTCATTTCAATATTCTTTATTCTCTTATGTGCCAGTTGTTGTGTTTCGTTGGCCCAAGGATCATAAATATGAGAGCCACTTTGTCTCTCTCAGTGTACTCTGATTCTAGAAGAAACCACGAATAAAAACGAAGCAGGCTATAGCATCACCACAACGTTTTGATTCTACCTCTTCAATCTCTCTATTCATTTCTTGTTTTCTAGCTTCACTGACAGGCGGTTCACAAATCTCATCCTTCCTCACCTGCTGCAGTTGCAGTCTCACACCTGGTCTTCCAGTCTTGCATGTAGTACACGGTACAGTGTAAAGCCATTTCATGGCTTTCTAGTTCATTTGGCAGCACAGACAGCTTCATTGGCTTACCTGAGGAAATAATGCATGAAGGCATTACAATAATACAAACTACTTGTCCAATACCCCTTTTTGAATAGCTACTATGTGTTAAGCTCTGAGCAGGCACCAAGTGTAACACTGTGAAATGCAAAGGCCATGGCCTGTCTTTGAGATTACACTTTGAGAGAAATTCAGACCAGTAAACAGGAAAATATGGTGTGGTTTATAAGCATGACTGTATAACACAGGAAAATGGGGTAAACTGTGATAGAAAAGGGGAGAAGCATTTCATCCAACCTGAAGGACTCAGGTAGAGGAAATGACTTTCAGACAAAAAAATACTATTGCTCAGACAAGATGGCACAGTTGGTGGTGTGTCTGACTGCAGTGCTGGAAGCCACATGGCTGGCCACCACTTTGAATCTCTGGCCTGCCTGGCCTAAAACATGCAGGATGCGTGCATGGGCATCCCAAATCCCGATGAGTCAAATGACTTAAAGAAGGGCTCACAGCATGATGGGAACCTGTTGAGGTGTCTCTCTCTTCTCTCTCTCTCACCTACATGCTCTCTGTAGTGGATAAAAAATAAACATTTTTTAATGAGAAAAATGTGTGTGAATTTTGAGAGGCTACACAATATAGACTCCTTTGTCTTACTCAAAAGAATTGTTTTCAATGTATCTTTTGAGATAAAAGTAACTAGAATTTTTTTTTTTTAATTTTTGGGCTATTTTTTCTGCAACAACAACAAAAAACAATTTGGAAAATGGAGAATGTTTCCTCACGTTTGATGCTAATCAAAAACTCAAAAATCTACTTGTCCTCTTTCATACTCAGAGGCACATTATCAGATACCAACGAAAGTGTATCTTTCTAATGCTTTTTCTCAGTCATCTTTTATCCCTCCCATTCCCTCTGCTGAAAGAACTGTCAAAGCTACATTGCCTTGCCCTGGAATTTAGATTGATAAATGAGAAGATTATTTCCACTGAGATTACTGATAGGCTCCAGGTCGTGACTCTCAGGTTTTGAAAGAGGTTGCTGCTCGTGTTAATGGAATTTCATGAGAATATGGAGCACACTGATGCAATAGTTCCTAAGACTGGGGTCAAAGGGGCCTATATTTGTTAGCAGCAGGCACTGACTCAAATCAAATCATCAGTAACCTTAAGACCATCAGAAATCAAGAGCTTTTAAAGTGGTGCCATACCAAAACTTGATACATAGCCCTAAGTGATGTTGCCACTGGAAGTCACAGAATCTCTGTGCTGCTTTTGTCAGCTCTGCTTTCCCCATCTGAGCTGGTCTGCAAACCACCTAAGCCTGATCTTGACTTTTCACTTGTGCAATGGGACAGTGGCAAGGATTTCAGTCCACCAAGACAGCCCTGACTCTTTCAGATGCCACCAATGGATATTTAGATGCTTTTTATCATGTGCCAGCTATGGAAATATAATGATAGAATTCTGCTTCCAATAATCTGGCCAGGACCTTTTTTTCCCTTCCATTCTTCAAGTATTTCCCACAATAAATTTATTCATTCCACATTACACACACACACACACACATGCATACATTAAATAAAAAACAATTTCAAACAAAAATACTATATCCAGCAATATTCTTAAAATGGGAAGAAAAAATAAAAGTATTCTCAGATAAACACAGAAAGAATTCACCACTACAAACAAACCAGCTCTATAGGAAGTACTGAGGGGAATGTCACATCAGGATAACTAAACACAGACAAACAAAAATAGGAGAACAAAAAATGACTGAGAAAATGGCTTACAAAATGAAAGGGATAAATCTACAAATATCAAAAATAACATTGAATGTTAATGGATTCAATTCTTCCATTAAAAGACAGATGGGACTGGCAGGTGGCATGGTGGTTAAGGGCACTGGACTCCCACATAGCTAATTGTGGTTTGAGTCCCAGACTTGGTGGTTTGGTTTCTCACTCTCTCCCTCTCTCACTCATTCTGTTCCTCTCTGGTCAAATTAAGATAAATAAATAAAGCTAAATAAAATAATTCTTTTTTAAAAAGACACAGACTGGCTGAATTAATACAAAAACATAATACGTCTGTGTGCTGCTTATAAGAAACACACCTCACTGATAAGGACATACATAGACTGAAAGTGAAGGGCTGGAAAAAGATATTTCATGTACATGGAAACCAAAAAAGAGGCTGGAGTAGCAATACTGGTATCAGACAAAATAGATTTTAAAATGAAAGATGTAAGAAGAGGCAAAGAAGTACATTATATAGTACTAAAAGGACTTGTTCGCAAAGAAGATATAACAGTTGTAAATATCTATGCACCCAACACTGGAACACCTAAATGCATCAAAAAGAGACTGTTAGATCTCAAGGAAGAGATAGACTGCAACACAATAATTGCTGAAAATCTCAGCACTCTACTGACTCCTCTGGACAGATCATCTAGGCAAAAAAGTAAACAAACTGATACAAGATCTAAATGATACCATGCATGAAGTGGACTTGACAGACATCTACAGAGTTATCTCACCCAACTACCATAAAATATGCATTTTTCTCACTACCACATGGCACATTTTCATAAACTGACCACATGATAGGACACAAAGCAAACCTTTATAAAGTCAAAGGTATAGAAATTATATCTAGCAATTTTTTCTGATTGTAATGGAATAAAAGTTCAAATCAACTACAGAAAGAGCCCTCAACAATTCACAAACACATGGAAACTAAACAACTTACTCCTAAATGATTTTGCAACTATAAAAGAAATTAAAACTGAAATCAAAAGTTTCATAAAAACAGATGATAATGAACAGACAAGTGTTTATAACCTATGGATCATAAGAAAGGCAGTCTTTAGAGGGAAGTTGATAGTAATTAGTGCCCCCCCCCAAAAAAACAAAGCAAAGCAAATAAACAATCTAATGACACAACTCAAAGAACTGGAAAAAAAAATTCCAGTAGAAAAGAAATAATAAAGATTCAAGCAGAAATAAATGAAATAGAGAATAAAAGAGCTGTGTAGAAAATAGATGAAACCAAAAGTTGGTTCTTTAAGAATATAAACAAAATTGACACACCAATAACTAAATTAATCAAGAACAGAAAAAGGAACCAGATAAGTCACATCAGCAAGGAAATAGGCATTAGTACAACAGACATAACAGAAATAGAACATATCATCAGAGAATACTATGAACAACTATATGCCAACAAATAAGAAAACCTAGATGAAATGAACACATTTCTGGACATGTATAACTTACCAAGATTGAACCAGGAAGAAATAGAAAGTCTGAATGGATCTATAATAAGCAATGAGATTGAATCACTGATAGTCTTCCAACAAGGAAGAGTCCAGGTCTTGGTGGCTTTACTTCTGAATTCTATAAAACTTTTAAAGGATAACTACCCTAGCCCAAATTTTTCTCAAACTATTCCTAAAAATTCAAAAGAAAGGAACCTTCCTGAATTCATTCTAAGAATTCTCTGTTGTCTTAATTCCAAAACCAGACAAGGACATGACAGAAAAAAAAAACTTCACACACAAAAATTCTCAAAAAGATACTAGCAAGTCATATGCAACAATATATTAAAAAGATTATATATACCTTGACCAAGTAGGCTTTATTCCAGGGATGCAAGGATGGTTCAACATACACAAAACAATAAATGTAATACATCACATTAATAAAAGGAAAGATTAAAAAATTATCATATCAATTGATACAGGAAAAGCATTCAATAAAATACAACACCCCTTCATTATTAAGACTCTCAGCAAGGTCAACATAGAAGGGACGTTCCTCAACACAATAAAAGTCATCTATGAAAAATCCATAGCTAACATTATACTGAATGGGGAAAAGCTGAAAGCTTTTCCATTAAAAATTGGAACAAGACAAAGCTGCCCAATTTCTCCACTCCTTTTTAACATACTACTGGAAGTTCTAGCCAATGCAATTAAACAAGAGTCAAATAAAAGCCATCTAAATAGGAAAAGAAGAAGTCAAATTATCTCTATTTGCATATGGGATGATGCTATACATAGAAAATCCAAAAGAATGCACACACACACACACAAAAACTTCTGGAAGTGATAAATGAACATAGTAAAGTGGCAGGATACAAAATCAACATATAAAAGTCCATAGCATTTTCATACAACAACAATGGACAAGCTAAGACAGAATTGAAGAAATAAATAGAATTTTCAATAGCCACAAAACCAATGAGATATCTAGAAATAAACCTTACCAAAGATGTCAAAGATCTCTACAAGGACAACTATGAAACATTAGAAAAAGAAATGAAAATGATACAACAAAGTGGAAAAACATCCCATGTTCCTGGATTGGAATAATTAATATAACCAAGATGTCAATCCTACCCAAATTAATCTATAAATTTAATACAATCCTAATCAAACTGCTACAGATATTTCTCATAGAAATAGAAAAAAATTATAAAATGTGTATGGAAGCACAAAAGCCCTATATCACCAAAGCAATATCGTGCAAGGGAAATAAAGTAGGAGTCATTTCACTTCCCAACCTCAAAACATATTACAAAGCTGTGATAATAAAAGCAGCATGGTATTGGCACAAAAACAGACAGGTAGACTAATGGAACAAAATTGAGAACCCCCAAATAAACCCCAAAACACAGCCAACTGATCCTTGACAAAGGGCACAAGATGATTCAGTGTGAAAAAGAAAATGTATTCAGTAATGGTGTTGGGAGAACTGGATATCGACCTGCAGAAGAATGATAGTCTGTGCTTATCTCTCAAACTAACAACAGTTAACTCAAAATGTATTAAAGATCTAAACATAAAACCTCAAACTCAAAAACACTGGTGGAAAAAAAAATACTGGTGGAAAACACAGGAAAAACTCTTGGAGACCTTGGAGTAGGCAAAGACTTCTTAAAGAAGACCTCCAAAACACAGGCAATAGTCCTAAAAATAGGTAAATGGGACTATATTAGGCTAAGAAGCTTCTGCACAGCAAAAGAAATGATAAGTAGAATGAGAAGACAATCCTCAGAGTGGGAGAATTTTCAAACTATACCTCAGATAAGGAGCTGATAACCAAAATATTCAGGGAACTCAAGCAGCTTACCCACAAAAATAATAACCCTGATTAAAAGATGGGAAAATGAGCTGAACAGACAATTTTCTGAAGACATATGAACAGCCCCAAAGCATATGAATACATGCTCGCTATCACGTATCATAAAGGAAATGCAAACCAAAACCACAATGAGATACCACTTAACCCCAGTCAGAATGGCTAAAATTAAAAAAAATAATAATGATAAGTGCCGAGAAAGCTGTGGTGAAAGGGACTCTCCTACACTTTCGGTGGGAATGAAAATTAGTACAACCACTTTGGAGAACGATAGGGAGAGTCCTCAGAAAACTACAAATAGAATAAACATATGACCCGGTAATGCTACTCTTAGGTATTTACCCAAAAGATAGAAAAACTCTCAGTCAGAAAAAATAGGTGCTACTTTATAGTATGTTCATTCTACTCACTGAGGTTGATGCCTAAAGTCAGACTTGTGTTCATGTATATGTATTTATCAGCTGCGCTTGCTATTGGAAATATTTAGACTAATTAAGTTCATTAATGAATCAATTAAATGGGGGGAAAAGGCATAGAAAGCAACCATGGATATCAAAGACAACGGAGGTTGAGGGATAAGGAATCAAGGATGGCAAAAAAAAAAAAAGGCAGGAAATAAGAAATGGAAAATTATTCGTTGATAACACGTATGTTGATGTGCTTAATTGAGCCAATGTACAGTGTATTCTGGATGGGAAAGCTCATTTTGTATGCTATAATGATATATAGTGAATGAATATAAATAAATAACTTTAAATAATAACAAATTTTTAAAAAGAGAAAAGAAAAAAACACTTGCACATACATGTTTATTGCAGCATTATTTAAATTGTTAGGACATAGAATCAACACAAATGTAAAAAAAAATAGATGATTGGATTAAAAAATGTGGCATATGTACTCTATGGAAGACTACTCCACCATAAAAACCAATGAGACCTTGACATTTGATACCAAGTGGATGAATATGGAAGCCTTATTGCTAAGCAAAACAAGCCAGACTGGGACCAGCAGTTAGCGTAATGGCTATGTCGCTGGACTCCCACGTAGTCGACTGTAGTTCGAGTCCCGGACCCGGTGGCTTAAACTCACACTGGGCGCGTGTGCGTGCGTGCCCAAGATCCTGAGAGGAGAATGGAGGAGAAGGGATTGCAGCACAGCCACCCCCCCGGGGGGTGATTTATCACTTGCTATCTCTCAGTCTTTCTCTGTCTGTCGGGGGAGCACACGCACCCTATAGCAAAAACCTCTCCAAAAAACAAACAAAAAACAAGAAAAAAAAAAAACAAGCCAGACTTTGTATGTCCCCATTCAACATATACTGATATCTGTGCTCTACGGCAGAAACCGAAAGTTTGGAGGGTATAGTAGCAGGGAGGAGAATGGCATATATTTAAAGATAGTAAAGATAGGGGTAGTACAGGGGTGGGAGTGGTTAATAGATGGAGAGAGGGAGGGCAACAGGAAAAGAAAAGATACATTTAATTGACAAAAAAATGAAAAGCTATTTGCTGATGATAATTTATATAGTAATATCTTTGCCCTGACATATGCATGATATTTGTGCTGGAAAAAGCATGGTTGTACACAGTAAAGATATATGTGATTCCCATCCTACTTACACTGTTTCTAGAGATCTGAAAGGAAGGCATCCTTCTAAATTCATTCTATGAAGCCTCCATTACTCTCATTCCCAAAACAGATAAGGATACGACAAAAAAGGAAAACTATAGACTTATATCTCTGATGAATGCAAATGCAAAAATTCTCAACAAGATACTTGCTAACCATATTCAACAGCATATATAAAAGGTTATTCGTCACGACCAGGTAGGCTTTATTCTAGGGATACAAGGGTGGTTCAACATATGCAAAACCATAAATGTAATATATCATATTAACAGAAAGAAAGATAAAAACCATATGATCATTTCAATCGATGCGGAAAAACCATTCGACAAAATACAACATGGCATTATGATCAAAACTCTCAGTAAAATTGGCATAGAAGGACCATTTCTCAGCGTAATAAAAGCCAACTACTGCAAGTTATAATGATACACTGGATAATGTTATGAGGCATACGTGTATCAGAAGACAAGAGATATTCCCCATGAAAATATAGACTTGAGTCACTAGAGTGAAACTGGTAGAAACTAGTGCTCTAGGACATTGTGTGATATCCCCTCCAAATCAAAATACAACTTGCTGTACCTTTTATCCCTGCCCCTTCAAATCCCAAACTTAAAGCCATGTTGTGAGTCTCTGGATTTTGAAATAACAACATAGTTGTATACATTGTCCCAACTATTTGTCATGGGAATCAAAAGTCTGAGAAGTTTGACCTTGGTTCAAGTTCAGAAGAAAAGTTGGATTTGAACTGATCCCAAGTGGATACTGGGTGCTCATGACCCCACAAATATTCTATGGAAGATCAGCGTATTAAATGGGGTGTATGGCAAGCCATAGTAAAAATGTCACAGCAGAGTTCCTCAATGATACGCCTTCTTGGACAAGTAACTATGTTCCTTTTGAGAAATAGTTATTGATCTATTGCTGTGCCCTGGTAGAGACTACATGCTTAACAATGAAAACCTGGTAACCACTCAATCTGAGCTGCCCATAAGCCACAAGGTTTTATGAGATTATGCAGGTCCAACAATACTCCATGGATGGTGGAAATGTTAAATAAAGAAAAGGGCTCAAGCAAATCCTAAAAGTGCAAGTTACATAAGCAGATGGATCACATCTCCAGCATGCCAGCTCCTGCCACACTACCATTTCTTCCCAATATAAATTGAGCGTTTTCCAGAGACCTTATGTTTACTGAAGAGAGAAGAAAATATTTTACATCTGGCTTACAAATGGTCTGAATGATATGCTATACTGATTTAGATCCATTCAGAATATAAAAAAGCAATTCTCTCAGGAGGTATAATTTCATCCACGAAAAGAAATATGATCTGAAGTATGCATCTATACTGATTCATGGGAAGTGACCCAAGGCATGACTACGTTCTCAGAGACAGAAAAGGTAAAAGATTGGAGATTGGTGGCAAGAAGATTTGAAGATGTGTTCTGTGAATCAAACTCTCAGAATTGGCCCTTACTAGATTCAGCATGGAGTGCACAGCAAAAGGTCCCAACTGTGCTGAAGATTATCAGCGTCCGGTGGATGAAATCACTGACTCACAGATGCCAGACAGCCTCTTTCGCTAGTACTC
>NW_006159809.1:2772848-2782517 GCF_000334495.1 Tupaia belangeri chinensis | reverse complement strand
CTTTCCCTAGTACTCCTAGTGTTTGTTCAGTGTGCTTCAACAGCAAACACTAGTGGTGGCAGCAATGAGGGCCTAACATGGACTCAGGCCAATGGCTTTACCTCAGCAACAGTGACCCAGCCATCACCACAGCTGAGCTCTCATCAAGGCAGCAGCAATGACCAGTACTTAGACTTTGACAGGCTGCCATAGCCTGGGGGATTGCCAAGTTATAGCCAACAGGCAGTAAGTTGATTACACTGAACTCTTTCCATCATGAAGTGGAAAATGACTTTGCCTCAATGTAATAAACCTTTATTTTTTATTTTTTTCCTGTCTGCCAATCTTCTGCCAGCCATATTATGTATAGACTTAACGGTCATCTTATTAACCTTTGTGGGACTCCATTCACCATTACTTCTAGCAAGAAAATTCACTTTACGATGAGGAAGAAAATCAGTGAACTGATGCCCATAGCATTCATTGCTTTTACCATTTACCTCCTATCTCTAATTAGCTGGCCTTAATGAACAGTGGACTATCTATTGAAAACTTGGAGTGTCAGCAGAAAACCACACTCAGTGAGGCTGATATGCTGTTCTTTGTGGGCTTTATTCTCTTCTACTCAGAAATATGAATTCAGGGACAAAGAAGAAGTGAGAATGAAGCTGTACCTCTCACTCTTCTTTTTTTTTTTTAAGATTTATTTAATTTTATTTATTAGTATTCTTCAATTTGACCAGAGAGCAAGAGAGAGAAGGAGAATAAGAAAGCAAGCCACCAGGTCCAGGAGTCAAACCAAGGTCGGCCTTGTGGGAGTCCAGCACCTTAACCATCATGCCACCTGCCAGCCCCATCACTCTTATTCTTTTTTTTAAAGAATTACTTATTTATTTTTATCCATTATTTCTATTTTATTTTATTTTTTAATTTGACCAGAGAGAGAGAGAGAAAGTAAGCCTCCAAGCCCTGGACTTAAACCATGGTCCGCCATGGAAATTCAACACCTTAACCACCATGCCACCTGCCAGCCCCATCACTCTTATTCTTAATGAGCCACTTATAAAGTTTTTATACTCTACTCTGTCTCTAGGCTCTAGAGTTCTTAGTACCCAAGAGTGGAAACCCAATTAGTACATAAGCTGATATTCTCTAATAAGAGTTTTTCATGTCATTAGAAGAAAAGTAAAAGCAAAAGGGAAAAAAGTAAAGAGACGAAAAAGTAAAAGAAACCTTTTCTAAGCATTCTATACATATTCTTCCCAGCATATTTAGTAAAAGCTATCCTTTAATAATCCTATTGCTAAAGAGACTGGGAAGAATATGCATGGAACCCTTGGAAATTCTCTAAAAAATAATGAAATTTTTAAATGACCAAAGATCGGAAATGATGCTTTACAAAGGAGACTCTTTTTTGTTAGAGGTTTTTGTCTTAGAGTGTGTGTGCTTCCTGGAGAACGAGACAGAGACAGTGAGAGGAAAAGTGAGAAATCACCTCAGGGATGGGGTGGTGGGGTGACCAAACCATATGGCCACACCATAACCTCTTCTGCTCCACTCTCCTGAGATCTTGGGTACACATGTCCAGTGTGAGTTTCAAGTCAAGTCACTGGGTCAGGGACTCGAACTGTGGTCGCCACGTGAGAGTCCAGCAATGTAACCATTATGCCAGCTGCGGTGCCCTGAAGAAGACATTTAAAAAATGGTCAATTGTCAGATGAAAATGTTGTACATCTTTAGTCATGCTCTCTATATTAAAATTACAAGGAGATACTACTACTACATGCCCATTAAAATGATTAAAGTTAAAAAAAAAATTACCAACACAGAGTTGATGAGGATTAGCAGCAACCAGTCATTCATAGATGGTTGGTAGGAGTGTTATGTGGTATAACACCCTTGGAAATAATCTGATCTTCCTTAAGGTTGAAAATACACTTCTCATATGTCCTAGCAATTCCACTCCCAGGTAATTACCCAAGATAAGTAAAAACATATGTCTATGCGAAGAATTGTAAATTGCCATCCTAGAAGCCTTATTCATGATAGTTAAAACCCAAATATCCAGAAATAGGTGAAGGGATAAAGCACTTACAGCATATTTATAAATGGAATAATATGCAGCAATAGGTATGAACTATCGAAACATGAGTGAATCTCAAAAACGAGCTGTTCCAAAGAAGTCAAAAACTATACACTACACAAAGGTGACATAAAAACTCTAAAACAGGCAAAAATTGATCAATTATACATCAGGTCAGTGGTTAACTTGAGGGAAGGCATGGAAGTTGACTATAAAGGGATAAATCTTAGAGAACTTTCTTGGATAGCGGATTTGTTCTATATTCTCCTAATTGAGATATATGTTAGACAAATCTTATTGAACTGTCATTTAAAATGTGTGTATCTTATATGTAAGTTGCATAGTAGTTGATTTTAAAACTCAAAAATAAAATGTTTTCTTTTCCTTTGTCCTGTAATTTTATGTTTTTAAGAAGTATATTGATAATGATGAGCTGAAGTCTTTGGTTCCTAGCTTATTCAATATCACAGTAGGGATTGTGACAAACATAGACGAGTTATAAACACATCTAGAGACCTTGGATTTGAAACCAAATGCAGTAACTGGGTTAATCCTATTGTGGGAAGTAATAAGTGATTTTTTTTTTTTTTTTTTTTTTAGAGAGAGATTTTTGCTATAGTGTATGTGTGCACTCTCTGGAGAGACAGAGAGACAGAAAGCGAGAAATCAACTTCCCACGGGGGTATGATCACACTGCAATCTCTTCTCCTCCATTCTCCTTTTAAGACTTCAGGCCTGCATGCACATGTACTCAGTGTGGATTAAGCCCACCAAGTCTGGAACTCGAACTGCAGTCGATTATGTGGGGATCCAGCGACATAACCATTATGCCATCTGCTGGTTCCAGTATGTGATTTTTTAAATGTAACGAGAGCTTGTTGAATTATGTTAGATGTAAGCATTTTTTAAAGTGTAAGATTAACAAGAAATAGGTGGTTTGAAAGCAATAAATGAAATGCAGTGGACATTACAAGAAATTTTTGACCACCCAGGTTTTGAATTCCTTTCTCAAGTTTGGGGAATTCTCTACCTTCCAAACATGGAAGTCTCACAGTTATATACTAGTTTCCCAGTCTGCCTTGCAGATAGGACATGGACATATGCTTAGGCTCCTTCAGTGTGTTGCAGCCCTCTTCAGGCTTGGGATCCAGAGGTAAGGATGAGAGAATTTTCCCTGGGTCAGGGCACATGCACATACATGCTCAAAATTCCAAAGGATGGAGAAATGAAGAAGGGATTGTGATGTGACCATGCCCCATTGGGGGATGTTTTCTTAACACTTCACCCCATCTCTCTTTGTATGCACGCACCCTTTGGCATTAGAAAAAGTATGGGGCCAGTAAGTGGCACAATGGTTAAGGCACTGGACTCCCACATGGCTGACCAAGGTTTGAGTCCCTTACCTGGTGGCTTGAAAATTGCTCCAGGTTCATGTGCCCAGAATCCTGAGAGGAGAATGGAGAAGAAGGGCTTGCACCCTGGCTATCCTCCCAGGGGGTGATTTGACCAATGGAAGAAGACATAATTAAATTTTCCCTGTTTTTCCCCTTCACTGTCCCAAGATACATTTATAAGGCTTCTCATTGGACCGTCTCTTCATCTCTGGGTCCCTTGGCCCCTCATAATTCAGTAAGCAGTAGCATCTCCAAGGGGCTAACTCAGAATGTTATCCTCACATTGGTTCTGTCTGTTTGTCTGCCTTACTCCCTGATACCCTACTGCCTCTCCCCTTTGGCCTTTTATTCTGGGGTCACAATACTGTTAGCTCTTTACAACGTCTTTTAAATAACACGTTCTTGTCATGTCTGATTTTCCAACCAACAGTCGTACTTAATGTTCTTGGTATACAGTCTAGTGGGATCATTTGTGCTAGTAATAGAACTATATAAACTGTATATATGTATGTATATATGTATATATATATGTGTGTGTATATATATGTGTGTATGTATATGTGTATAGTTTATATATATACATACACACACACACACACACACACATATATTTGTTTGTTTTTTTTAGAGAGAGATTTTTGCTATAGTGTATGTGTGCACTCTCTGGAGAGACAGAGAGACAGAAAGCGAGAAATCAACTTCCCACGGGGGTATGATCACACTGCAATCTCTTCTCCTCCATTCTCCTTTTAAGACTTCAGGCCTGCATGCACATGTACTCAGTGTGGATTAAGCCCACCAAGTCTGGAACTCGAACTGCAGTCGATTATGTGGGGATCCAGCGACATAACCATTATGCCATCTGCTGGTTCCAGTATGTGATTTTTTAAATGTAACGAGAGCTTGTTGAATTATGTTAGATGTAAGCATTTTTTAAAGTGTAAGATTAACAAGAAATAGGTGGTTTGAAAGCAATAAATGAAATGCAGTGGACATTACAAGAAATTTTTGACCACCCAGGTTTTGAATTCCTTTCTCAAGTTTGGGGAATTCTCTACCTTCCAAACATGGAAGTCTCACAGTTATATACTAGTTTCCCAGTCTGCCTTGCAGATAGGACATGGACATATGCTTAGGCTCCTTCAGTGTGTTGCAGCCCTCTTCAGGCTTGGGATCCAGAGGTAAGGATGAGAGAATTTTCCCTGGGTCAGGGGCAGCAGTGAGCACAGGATTACCAGGTCCCTTACCATAGTGGCAGACATGCTAGTGATGAATGCTATGTCCAGGGGCATTGGGTTTGGCAGTGCCAGCCCCAACAGCTGGCCCCTTACTGCAGCAGCAGTATTGTCCTCTCTAGACCAATTTTGAGATTGATTTTTTGTCTGATGTTCCTGACTGTGTAGCCCTGAATCTGATGTTTTCAGTATCCTCGAGACTCTCTAAGGCATTCGTTGAACACTTTTTCTTCTTAAATAAGCCGTTTGGCTTTCATTTATTGCATCTTAACTCAGCTGATAAAGAAGGATTTAGAGGTGTTTCCTAGAAAAGATGATACCTGAGCTGTGTCTAAAAAAGATAAAATTTACAAAGAAAATAGAAGATAAAGGACAGGAAAGATTGCTAGGTGAGAATAATGGCAAGTATTAGGGGGGTGGATGAAAATTAATTTCAAAGCATAGAGTCTCTAAAGTTTAAGCTGGGAGAGTCTGCATGAGACAGATAATGTAAGATCTTACATGTTATATTAGGAACTTGAACTTTATCCCATAGTTGATGGAATGCCATTAAATGGTTTTCAACAGGGGGAAGACATGGTCTCATTTGCATTTTAAATAGATCACACTGGCAGCTCTGTGGAGAATGGCTTTGACTGGGATATAATTGGAAGCAGTTAGAGCTGTTAGCAGACTCTGTTGGTAGATCACAGGAAAGACAATGAGGGTCTTACCAGAGCAGTGCTCATCTTCATAGGGCTGAGTGAAGCACAAGAGATTTCCAAGGAGTAAAATTCCAAGATATTTGAAGATGAACTCAGAAAATTCCAAGTTTTCTTAATTGGCTATTGGTAATATCATCTGAATTAGGATATATTAGACAAGACCTCAGTTTAGGAGAAAAGGTGATAAAATCTTTTCAGTCATCCTGAGGTTGAATATCTATGGTGCATCCTGGTGTAAACATCCATCAGTGATCTGTATAAATGCAATTGAATGCAAAATAGATAACTGGACTTGATCTAGTTATGTAAGAATAGTGCCCGGATGTGAGGTCACTCAACTCACTGTCATAGATCAAATAACAAAGGAAAGCATGAAGGGAATAGGGCTGTTGCATAAGGCCATGCAGGTTGGGCACTGCAATCTACCAGGTGATCCTAGTGGGAGAAACAAAACCAAAACCAAAACCTGTAGACTGGGGATACAACCCTCATGATAGCCACATTTAAAGAATAGACATGTTAGAACTTTTTTAAAAGTCAGGGAAGAGATCCAGTACTTGGGATGGTGGTTAAAGCTCTAGACTCCCACATTCCTGACTGCAGTTTGAGCCCCAGGCCCACTGCTTAAATGTCACACCAGGTACATGTGCCCAAAATCCCAAAAGGAGAATGGGGGAGAAGGGATTGTGACATGGCTATCCCCCCTGTGGAGTGATATCTAACTTTCCCTCTTTCTGTCTATGCCTCATTCTCTCTGGCAAGCGCATGGATGAAATGGCAAATAAATAAGTAAATAAAATCTTAAAAAATAAAATAAAGTAAAAAGTCAAGGAAGAAATGGCTAAAGAAACTTAAAGTCAATAAGAAAATTGAAATATTTTACACAATGGATTAGAGTAATATCTGCTATTTGCATTTGATAGCAAGTAATAGTAAAATCTACCACAATGACTTAAATAGATAGGAGTTTATTGATTTTATGCAATAAGAACTCTAGGGAAAGCCAGTTCCAAGTTGGCAGTGTCTCTCTATTCTCATTATGGGAATTTGTCCTGATTGTCATAATACGGTTGCTGTATTTTCAAGCACATCCTCAGTCTATCAGGAAAAGGAAGAAAAATAAAAGCTGAGAATTGTGTGCTGGCTTTGGTAGATTAATTGCAAACCTGTTCCCAATTTATTGCCCTTCTCTGAACCCATATCTCTTATAATAAGACTCTGATTTTGAAGATCCTCCTTTTAAAACAGATGGATTCTATTTCCCCATCTCTCAAATATTGGGTTGTCAGGAAAGTCATGACACATTTTTGCATAGAAAAACACAGAAAAATAGTCATGACTTTCCCTATGACCTAATATAATCTGGTCTGTGATTTTCTTTGGCCAACAGAATGCAGTGGAAGTAATAGGTGCCAGTTCCTGGTTTAAGCGTTAAGAGGTCTGTGCGTTTCTATGCACTCTTTTGAAATCTCTCTCACTGTTACATATCTAAGCCCAGGGTAGCCTGCTGGAGGATGAGACTGCATGCCTCCACCAACAGCCCCAACTATAGAAAACAGAGCCATATAGTTGACCCTAAGATAACTATATAAGAGAACTCAACCGGAAAAGCAACTAACCTGAGCCTAGTCTAAATTGCTGACCTATAGAATCATAAACTAAATAAATGGTTGCTGGTTTAAGGTCCTTAACTAAAACAGGGCTAATTAGTTTTGTTCTAAATGATAATTGATACATAAGTAGAGTCAAGTTCTTTCAGAAATCCTTCCCAGGAAATTTCCAGGTAAAGATGGTGGATTAAGCATACACATCTACTTTCATTTCCTTCTACATCTCCAATAAATGTCGAGTAAATGACTATTTTAGAAGGGACATAAGTCCATAAGGAAAGGGAGTATAGAAAGATGCAAAATTTTGGAACCTGGAAAGTAAGTAGTATATAAAAGAAAACTGAATCCCAAACTAGAATTAGGTAAACTTAAGAATCATCTATTTTATAGCACAAGATCCTCTACAAAGTTCAGAGAGAGAGAAAGAGAAGTACCCTCAACTGGGTCTCATGCTATGGTTCCTCCCTAGTCTTCCCATCCATTTAGGATCATGGAGAAGAGATTACAGTGCAGCCATCCCATTGGTGCAGTGTTTTCTCACTTTCCCTCTTTCACTCTCTCTGCTCTATAGTTTAAAAAAATAGTAAAATTGTAATATTTTGATTAAATAAATGGAAGAATTCACAAATAAATTAAAAGCTATACTATGTGTATAGACTAGAAGAATCGATATTGTTAACATGTAAAATGCTTATACTATCCAAAGTGACCAACAGAGTCAATGGAATCCTCAGCAAAATGGAAACTCAACCTCAAACTGGTACAGCCAAGGACACAGAGTTCACTCTCCCTTCAGATCCCAATGAGAGGGCTCTCGTACCTGGGACAGGATGCCAGCTTTTCTCCTTGGGTCTGAGGTCACATGCTATCATGCTAGAAGTTGATCTTCTGATTTTTCATTTATATCTTTCATTCTGTGGCCTTTGTTTTCTATGTGTATACCTTCTGATAATTTTTCCTTTTTTTTTTTTTTTTTTAGAGAGAGGATTTTTTGCTATAGGGACCATGTGAGACAGAGAGATATAGAGAGACTGAAAGTGGGAAATCACCCCCTAGGAGGTATGGCCATACTACAATCCCTTCTCCACTGTCCTCTTGGGATCTTGGGAACATATGCCCATGTGCCAGCATGAGTTTTAAGCCACTGGGTCTGGGACTTGAACTATGTTGACTATGTGGGAGTCCAGTGATGTAATCATTATGCCATCTGCTGGTGCCACCTTCTAATAATTTTTAGATTATGTAGTCTGTTTTTATATTTTTTAGTTTTTATATTTTTTAGTTTTAGTTGCAGATGCATATATTTTAATTAAGTGTCCAAAAATAAGTCTGTAATTTTTAGATAAGATCTGTTGTATTGACAAAATTATACTTTATTTCCTCTACCGCCTCTCCCTTTCCTCCATTGCTTAGTTTTTGTTGATTATATTATTGTTCTTAGTTTTTCTAGTGTTTATTTTTACTTCTATATATATTCATGGAATTACTAATTGGTTTATAAACATCTAATTTTAAAGCTAATTTAATCTCTATATTTACACTACCTTGCACATTCTTTCCTCCTTAACCTTCCAAGTTGTAAGCTCTGTCATTTCTAAATTATTATATTTTATAATATGTACATTCTCTTACAATCATAATGTCAAGAGTTGTTTTAATCTCAGCCTTACAATTAAATGGATTTAATGCTTATTGTCAAAATTTTTGCTGGTTTCTTCATTCATCTATTATTGACTAAAGGTGATTTAATCATTTCTTTAAGGAGCATTCATATTTGAGCTATAGTTGTACTGTATATAAGATTCTTGTATTATACTTTATTTTTTTCCCAAATGAGAAGACTTCAAAGACACCAATGTCTCTTAACATTGAGTGGTTTTTAGAAAAATCTGAGACTACACTGATTTTTTTTCTACATTGAAGTTGTTGTTTTTGCATAGATGGCCAATATATATTTTTCATTATCTACAAGGCCCCTTAACTTTACTAGGACAGGTCCTAGTGTTAGTTGTTCTAAATATTATTTCTGCATAATTTTTTTTTTCCCAAACAAGATGTACTTTCAATATAAGTCTTATTTTGAGAGCATTTTTACACGTTTGGCAAAACTTTTTGAATTAAACCTTTGAAATTCTCTTGTGTTATATTTATTGTGTTATATTTATCTCTTTCTGAGAAAATCAACTTTGCATATGTCAGTTCTAATACCTTCATCTTTTTGTTTCTTATTATTTTCCTGTAATTCCTCTTCTTTTTTCTGTAATATTCTAAACTTTGTTATTTCCATTTTGCTCCATTCATTCCTCCTATCCTGCTCTCTTTGTCCCTTACTATGAAACAGTATCAGGGTTATACAGAATTTATTGCCTTACAGTTCTGGAGGCTAGTAGACCATGACCAAGGTTTGAGCAGGGTTGGTTCCTCTGTAGGCTGTGGGGAGGATCTGTTCCATGATTCTCTCCTAGCTTCTGGTGGTTTTGGCAGACTTTGGCATTCCTTGACTTGTAGATGCATTACTCCAATATCTTCCTTAATGTTCACTGATACACTCCCTGTGTCCATGCTGTCTCTTCATATGGCATTGTTGTTAAAAGGACAATAGTCATATTGACTTAGGAACCCACCCTTCCCAAGTATGAACTCAACTTCATTATTTACAATGTC
>NW_006159809.1:2763604-2772817 GCF_000334495.1 Tupaia belangeri chinensis | reverse complement strand
CTCTTTCCACAGAAGGTTATATCCTGACATATGCAGGATTAGAATTTCAACATATGAATATTGAGGAAGCATAATTCAACCTACAATGCTATACTTTTAGTTTTATTATTCGTGCTGCTTCCAATTGGGTCACTGTTTCTATGATACTTTTATTTTTCTCTTCTACTCTCCCCCCTGAGCTCTGCCCTCATTTTAAATCTTATTTAATTTTCTCCTCATTTCTTTCTTTTTTAAAAAAAGTTATTTATTTAATTCTATTTGTTATTGTTATTTATTTATTTTTTTGATTTGACCAGACAGAGAGAGAGAGAGAGAGAGAAAGGGAAAGCGAGAAAGCAAGTCGCCAGGTCCAGGACTTGAAGCACAGTCGGCCATGTGGGAATCCAGCACCCCCAACCACCAGGCCATCCGCCGGCCCCCTCATTTCTTTCTCAAGCTCTTTTATGTCTGCTTTGAACTACTGTTTTAGAAAGATAACATTTCTCTTATATTTTGATGTTTTTGGTTAAAATTTTATATACAACATGAGGATTTATTTCTCCTGTATATTGTTGTTTTGTTACTATCCTTCTATTTTATAATATTTTTGAATAGCTTTGATACTAGTAATTAAACATCATTACTATTATTATTTATTTTTAAGTGAAGTATTTTCTTCCTGGGCTAATTATTAGGAGGTACATGTGGGAGACAAATAAGGTAGTGTTTTGGTTTAATCAGTAGCCTTGCCATGTATTTCCTGTGGCGCTTGGGTTGGGTTCTGTGTTTTGCTTTTGTTTTCCCCATTTAATAGATATTGTCAGTTACAGAGCTTAATGTTTCCATTTTTCTTCCATGATGCCTGTTCGTTTTGTGCCTGTTTGGTATGTTTCCGTGTCCACGTTTAGCCCTGTGCTCTCTGACATTTTATGGTGTAAAACACATTACGGAAGCTCCCAGAGCTAGACCTGCCCACCCCAACTCCTGGATCCAACTAAGGCATGTTGCACCCTTGCTGTCGAGTGTGTCCCTGACTCTAGAGAGTTCTCTCTACTAGCTCTTCCTGAGAACCGCATCGTTTTCCCCATATAATGTACCCATCAGACTTCCAGGTGAAAACAAACAACAACAAAAAACCCTTTTAAGCCAGTGGAGTAAATTTCCCAATTTCTTCATGGCTATATGAGCACATGAAGAAAGAAGATAATAAAGTAGGCTGTGGCACTTTATTTTATGTATCACATTTCCATACTTAATGGTTTCGAAACTTGTATTCACATGCTAACATACCTGAATTTAGACTATATGTATAACCGATGGAATCATATAATTGCTATCAATATTGTGATGTAATTGTCATTGCTTGCATGTTCACAGACATGGTCATAGCTGTTTATGTTGTTACCACATCAATAGAATTGGGCATTGTTGGTGCTGTAGGCATTGAAATCAACCAATAGGTCAAATGTTTCAAAACTAAACACATTGATTTGACTCCAAAACAAAATGTTATTAATTACATGGAAATTTATGAAAACTATCTCAGGTCATAACTTTCACATTAGTGAGGCGAATACTCATAAGGATAGCTTCATTTTTGCATTTTCTTAAAAAGCAACAATCAAATGCTTTATAAGACCTAAGAAAAGATGATATTCACACACAGGTAAGGCTCTGCTAGGTTTAATTATTGAGATCTATGCAAAATGATTGTCTATGATGGACTAAGCAGTACAACTGGAGGCAGAAGAAATTACCAAATACTTCAGGATAGATGAAAGAAATTTAACCAGGAAAAGGCTATGTGACCCACTCAAGCTGCCTAGAACTATACTGAGGGTATCAAATATCAATTCATTAGAAGTATTCTGCTGTCACATTTAATGGGCAATTTTACTGTATTAGACAGCCATGAACTTCTGTCCATCATGAGTCTCTTCTCTCTAAGACACAGTCTTCATTTTTCTCATCTGGGTCATGACCCTTTTTCTTTTTTTTCAGATCTTTTTTTTTAAGAGGTTTTTGCTATAGGGTGCATGCACTCGCCAGAAAGACAGAGAGAGACAGAGAGATGGAAAGTGAAAAATCACTCCCCAGGAGGGATGGCCATGCCGCAATCCCTTCTCCTCCATTTTCCTCTCGAGATCTTGGGCATGCACACACATGCGTCCAGTGTGAGTTTAAGCCACTGGATCCAGGACTTGAACTGCGGTCGACTACATGGGAGTCCGGCGACATAGCCATGACACCAACTGCTGGTCCCATGACCCTTTTTCTTAAACATGCATTTCTTACAAGCTCTACTTACCAAATTATCTTTCTTCCTCCTGAAAATATCCCTGTGTAGTGCTGTCTTGGTTCAAGTTACTTTTCTTTTGACTATGTGTACTCTTCTTAGTTTTCCAAATGTTATTATTAACAAATAATGTAATTATAGAGGGATAATTTTCAGGTAAAATGTAATATGTTATATAAACCAGGAGAAAAATGTCAGAATTCCACCTATCCACTCACTATCTTGGGACCAGAAGTGTTTTGGATTTGGCTTTTTTTTTTTGTATTTTGGAATATTTCCATATACATAATGAGATACCTTGGGGATGGGACCCAAATCTAAACACAAAATTCATTTTTGTGTATATTTTATACACAGAGCCTGGAAGATAATTTTACATAATGTTTTTGTATTGTAGCATTTCAACTGCAACCTGTCACATGAGGTTAGGTGTAGTTTTCCACTGTGGCATTATGTTAAGTTTCAAAAAGATTTGAGATTTTGGAGCATTTTGGATTTCAGATTTTGGATTAGGGATACTAAATCTGTATACCCAAAGTTTTTGAATAATTTTAGGATGGAGTAGTTGGATAATTTGCACACAGATTTTTCTTTTATATTTTTAATTTTCCAGATAATTATTTTAGATTACTCCTGTTCATTGTCATATCTTTCTTACTTGTGTACTTTTGGCTTTTATGAAACTTCCTATCTCACTTTACATAAAAATGAACCGTACTAAGGATCTTCCAAAGATGGTCATGTTAGCCCCAGAAAAGCTGAATGAGCCTGAGATTTGGGTCAATATGAGGTCAAGTCAGAGTGAGAAACTTTGTGATGAACTTCATGACTTTATTGCCCTTTCTTGTGGAGACTCATCTTTACCACGGCAATACACTTTTTATATTGTTCTAATCTATCATTGTTCTGTCTTTCTAACTCACTTAGGATCCTAAAGGCATTCCATATACTCCAGGAAAGTTCCAAGTGTTGTCAAGGTTACTAAACTTCCACAGCTCATTCCAGCCACATTCTCTGAGTCTTTATCACCCACTCTCATCTAGGTGGGGTTCCTCTTCTGAGTCTGGCACTATTTCCTTTCATTCCACTCAAGTCCTGACAATACACTTCTGCCTTTTGACCCTTGCTATCTAGGATGTCAGCTTAAACTCACAATAGTGTGGAGCCTATAAAAGCTGGCTGAGTGTTTTGTGTTGCAGACATCCTTTCTAAAGGACTCTGCAGGCAGAGTTAAATAGAGCTGAGAAATCTCTCTGTCTCCTACCTATTCATTTCTGTCTCTTTAATAGTACAGAGATGACCCTTACATATTTTTGAAGTCAATTTGCATAAATGTGCATCACATTTAAGTTGCTGGCTTTTCCTCCGTCTATTTTTTGTACCCACAAGTCATTACCACATGCCCTTTCATGGTAAAGAAAGATTTATATTTTGAGAATCACATGAGAGTAGTTCTATGGTTCATTATTCTGTTGGAAACATGCTTTCAGCTTAGGAGGGCTCTTCATTTCTTATCTCTGGGCCCAGAAAAAATCCTTCCCATTGGTAGTGCTCTGCCTCCTATTCCATCCCGTTTGACACATCCTTGTCTATTTTATTTTCTATCATTCAATGAATAAGAAAATGGAAGTTTCTAACAACATTTAAATATACATAAGAAAGAGCTGTCTATAGATAAATATTTTACATTCCTGTAGCAGAAAACAAAATAGAAAGTAATGAGAAAATTCTCTCTTAAAACTTTGAATAGATACAAATTTACATGCCTTGCTCAACACTCTAAGTAAACATTTTATTTATCAAAAAATTCTACTCTCTTAAATATGTATTTCATCCACAAATAAACTAGTGACATGAAATTGCCAAGTCTTCCCAATCCTAATGGAAGGTACCAGTTGACAAGACACATCATGATTGACAATAGAGTCAATAAAGTTAAATTAACCAAATACAGTAAACTATTAAAAATGGTTAACAATTCTATTCAATTCTACCACCTACTAGCTGGGTGACCTTGGGCAAGTAATTTAACCTCTTTGTGCCTCAGTTTCTCTATCTGTAAAATGGAAACAATGATAATGAAAGTGCCTAAATGTTAACAAAAAAGGTAAAGGTTTAATTTATAATAAATTTAAAAATATTTGTTATTTATTCTCAAAAACCAGAATTCAGCGTTCATGCATCTATAGCACAGTAAGTAAGGAGATACAATGGGATAAAATATTAGAAAAAAAGATGCCAATAAAAGACCTAATGAAATAACTCAGCTGACCTCGAGCAACATACAGTGGGATTTGAATCTGTCATACCCTATGTAGTGGTTCCAAGACTCAAAGATATCAAAATGAAAACATATCACTTGGGAGACTGGAGAAGAACAGGTAGCAAAGGACTGGAGTTATGAAAGAATACAAATACTTTATAAAGAACTAAGGGCTAAGGGCTTAGACCAGAGCAATAATAAATTCACTCCAATGTTATGATTGGGCCTATACAAGACAAGGAATGACTCATAGCAAAAATATTGCTTTCATGATGCTACTTTTTTAATCAAAAGAAATAAAAAGGACAAAAAGATAATTTAAGGATTTTCTCAATAGTTTGGCAATTATTGTCTGTCCATTCAATTTTGAGAGTAAAGTGTTGTTTCTGGATTTCTATTTATAGGTTTTTGAAGAACGTCCATATTGTTCTCCACAATGGCTATACTAATTTACATCTGGGAGACCAGCAGATGGCATAGTGGTTAAGGTGCTATACTCCCACGTGGCTGATGGTGATTCAAGTTCCAGATCCAGTGGCTTGGAAATTATGCCAGGCACTTGTGTGTGTATGTGCCTAAATCCCAAAAGGAGAATGGAGGAGAAGGGATTGTGGCATGGTTATCCTCCCTCAGGGACGGCAGGGGTGGGTGACAATTTCTCACTTTTCCTCTCCCTGTCTTTGTCTCTCTTCAGCCAGTGCATGTGCCCTATGGCAAAAAAAATCCGCCCCCCCAAAAAAATTACATGTTCCACCAATAGCATAGGAGTGTTGCCTTTTCACCACAGCCTTGTCAGCATTTGTCATTTTTAATTTTTTTTTTAATCTTAGCCATTGATACTGGGGTCAAGTAGTGGCATGGAGGGAATCGAGGAGAAAAATAAAAAGCAAAGCATTTAACAGACACAAAAAGGGAAAAGGGAAAATTATCTGTTGATGATAATGTGTATAGTAATATTTTTTGACTGAACTAATATGCAATGCATTCATGCTGGGAAAGTTTATTTTGTATGCTGTAAAGATGTACAGTAACTAAATGTAAAAAAAAAAAATAAGAAAATTAAAATGAAATTTTCTGGGGAAAAAAATGGAGTGAAGTTACATTGCTAGATTAATGACTCCCGCGCAGGAGATGGGTTTGTTGATGTATAAGTTTCACCAAGGGGTAGTAGCTATTTGCTCTTTCTTTGGGGAATATCCTAACTATTAATAAGCTTAAATCTTATTACATCAGTTTCCTAAAGAGGAGCTTTCAGTATCCTATCTGGCATAGAGATTGGGGGATGATGATGGTGGAGATAAGAGTTTGGCTTCCAGACTTCCAAAAGTCTAAGAGAGCCTCTTCATTCTGTATGCTGATTTAAATTAGCGCTACTGTTTCAATGGCATTTCACTCCAGCTCTTGGCTAATATCTAAAATTTCAATGCTTGCTAAGAGTTAACTTCTCCAGCTTTTTGTTTGTTTGTTTGTTTGTTTGTTTGTTGTTTTCTTTTTTCTTGCAGTGTTGCAGGAATGGTCTTGCGGCAATACTAGGAGAAGAAAAGGATCTGGGTAACTAACTGCTTCTTTTACTGACTTCAGGTAAATTATTTTGTTTGCAGAGCCATGCTTTAGCCATCCTGTAGTCTCCTTCAATAAACTCCTTGTTCTCTTTTGGCCTCCTTCTTTCATTCCTAAATCCAATGACTTCTTTTACCATCATTAACACCAATACCACGCATTTGAGTTTCAGTCTGTAGTCTCTTTAGTAATTTAGAACTCATTCTCTTTTTATCTTCCAAATATCATAGACCTTTATAACACACTGTGATTGCTTTCTTTCCTTCTTTTTAACTTATGGGCTGTACTTTTAATTTCTTAGTCATCTGTTTTATGGGAGTTGAGAAGTACAATAGAAGTACAAATTTATTCAATTTACCTAGCAGTTCCAAATAAGTAGTTTAATAAGCCTCTGATACATATTTTAGGAAGACACTTGTGAGAGGGTTCTCATGATCAAACAGGTTTGCATCCCAGAAAGTAAGTGACAGGTTTCACTCAAGGGTAACAGAATTTTATCCATGGAATGGTTCACAAGGGTTATGCTAATTTATAAGAACTCTTCAGACGAGAATCTCTAGTAACCTATAGGCATGCAGGGTTGACCCTGTTTTTGGAGGTTTTTTGTTGTTTTGTTTGTTTGTTTTTACTATAGGGCACATATGCTTGCCAGAGAGAGAGAGAGAGAGAGACAGAGGAAAAGTGAGAAATCACACTCCAGGAGATATAGCCATGCCACAGTCCCTTCTCCTTCTCCACTACTCCCCTCTCAGGATTTTGGTCATGCACACACACGTAGCCATGTCATTCTCATGTCTCCAGGTCTGGGACTTGAATGATGAAGTCATCCATGTGGGATCCAGCACCTTAACCTCCAAACCACCTGCTGGCCTGCAGGGTTGGCACTTTATGCTAAATCATACAAATGACATGACAGGTATGGACCTTACCATAGGTTTACAGTTCCTTGCATACACACTTTACAGAAATAGAATTCTCGTTGTCCCTTGGTCTTAGTTCATTATAACATTGCTTACAGAAATACCTGATACTTAGTAAATTTATGAAAAAAATTTAGAAATGCATTCAGCTCATAGTTTAGAGGTTTAAAGGCCAGGGGTCAACTTCTACAACATGGCAGAGGGCAGGATCATGAGCAAAGAGCTCTCTGTAAGTTTTTGCCTGCTTTAGGCTCCTTTCTCTTCTTATCAATATACCAAAACTCAATCATAGGGGCCCCACCTTAATGACCTTTCCACACTCAAAAGTCCCACCCTGAGACACCATGAAAGGATTGAGTTTTTATTTAATACCCTTTAAAATACAACTGAATTCCAGCATATGAATTTCTGAATCACATTCAATCTATAACATACTCCTTCCTCAATGGCATCATGCACTCTCTGAATTTTAATTCATTATTTGTAAAATAAGCATAAATTTTACCTATTTCATGCTATAATTTTTGGCATTTAGTGAGATATTGTGTGTAAAAATATCTAGCACAGTAGAGGTTAGCGAATGGTATTTAAGTTAAATTTCTACAAATTCTTGGGTTAAAGTCAAGGCCTGGAAGACATCCATTAATTTTTTTTTTTCTTTTTAGAAATGGTTTTCATCTTAGAACATGTGTGCTTACTGGGGAGAGAAAGAGACAATGAGAAGGAAAGTGAGAAATCATCCTCCAGAGGGAATGGCCATGCCACAATTACTTCTCTGTTATTTTCTGGAATCTTGGGTACACATGCACATGTGCCTGGATTGAGTTTCAAGTCACTGGGTCCAGGACTTGAACCCAATGGGGTTGGCCATGTAAGAGTCCAGCAGCGTAACTGCTGTGCCATCTGCTGG
The DNA here is from genome assembly GCF_000334495.1 of Tupaia belangeri chinensis. Taxonomy (NCBI): domain Eukaryota; kingdom Metazoa; phylum Chordata; class Mammalia; order Scandentia; family Tupaiidae; genus Tupaia; species Tupaia belangeri. The sequence continues at coordinate 2,764,889 of NW_006159809.1, read as the reverse complement.
CCATGCCATCCATTAGTTTCTATTCCTGCTTCTGTATCATATTTTCAAGGCAGCTTGTTCCATTTGTAAACAGTGCTGATGACTAGAAAGCTTATTCTATTGCCTCATTCTTGACCTAAATTGCTAAGGACAACAGTGAACAAAATGAACCCCATCCATGCCATTGTGAAATTTATGTGAGGAAACTTCAAACATTTCATGGAAAACTGGAATTAAATTACAAGTTTGTTTTGGAGTGAAAAAGTTTTTGAAATTCATGCATAGGTTTTTCATAATAAATTTTTATGAGCTTTAAAAAAAACTCTTATAATTCATACTATTATTTTTATTTAATAAAAATATTCAGAATTCTCCTGAATATCTGCCTGATCATTTTCCTTCTGACTGAAAAAATTTTTTTTAGAATATTCTTTAGCATGGATCTGCTAATGATTAAAAAAATATCTTTCTATTTATCTGAAAATGTTTCTAAGTTGCCTCAATTTTTAAAGAATATTTTCACTGGGGGCAAGCAGGTAGCATAGTGATTAAGGCCCTGGACTCTCATATGGCCAACTGCAGTTCAAGTCCCAAACCTGGCAGCTTGAAAATCACACCAGGCACGTGTGCTTGCTGCCCAAAATCCCTAGAGGAGAATGGAAGAGAAGGGATTGCGGCAAGGCCATATCTCCTTCGGTTATTTTTCACTTTCCCCCTTTCAGTCTTTTTTTTTTTTTTTTTTTTAGTCTCTTTGTCAAGCTCAGACATCTTATGTTAAAAACCTTAAAAAAAGAAAAGTATTGTTTTGGATATTTTTTCCTATTGTTGTCTTCTTACTCTATTGTTTCCTTGGCTTTGCAAAAGCTTTTAAGTTTGATCTAATTGTGCTAGTTTATTTCTGGTGTTGCCCATGCTTTAGGGGTTTAATTTAAGAAATTTTTGCCTACTGCAATATCTTAAAGTGTTATTACTGTGACTTCTAGCAAAACGGAGGAGTCTTAGAACAGAAAAAAGGGGGGCACTAGATTTGACTGTATATATATATATATATATATATATATATATATATTACAAATTTTAAAAAATGTTAAAGAGTGGTTATTTTTTGAAGTCATGATTTCAGGTTCAATCAGAATGTAAATAATTATCTGAGGAAATAAGAACATGCTATAGTCCTGTATTGATTCTCTATCACTGAATCAAATTACCACAAATTTATCTGCTTTAAAACATGCGAACCTATACTCTTATTCAAAGGTTAGAGGTCTCATGTGGATCTTGCTGGTCTAGAATCAAGATGTCAGGC
>NW_006159809.1:2688013-2763587 GCF_000334495.1 Tupaia belangeri chinensis | reverse complement strand
TGCTTTCTGGAAGCTCTAGGGGAGAATCTGTCTCCTTGCCTTTTCTAAAATCCAGAGGTTGCCTGACTCATGACCTCTTCCTCGACCTTCAAAGCCAATGATGGCCCGCTGAGTCCTTCTCACGTCACTTCACTCGGACTCATCTTTCATCATCAAATCTCTTTCTGTGATTTCTTCTGTCTCCTCTTCACTTTAAGGACCTTTATAATTATACTGGACCTACCCTGATAATTCAGTATAACCTCCCTAATTTTTTTTAAGAGAGATTTTTGCTATAAGGCATGTGTGCTCATCACAGAGACAGAGAGAGAAAGAGAGAAAGGAAGTGAGAAATCACTCTCCAGGGGAGATGGCCACACCACAATCCCTACTCCTCCATTCTCCTCTCAGGATTTTGGGCACACACACACACACCTGATGTCAGTTTTAAGCCAACAGGTCTAGGACTTGAACCGTGGTTGATAACATGGGAGTCCAGTGACATAACTATTATGCCATCTGCTGGTCCCTAACCTCCCTATTTTAAAGCCAATTGATTAGCTATCTTAATTCCATTTATGACCTTAATTCCACTTTCCATGTAACATAATAGATTCTAGAGATGAGGATATGAACATCTTCATGAGGCTCTTGTTCTGCTCTGTAAGTCCCAGTGGTGGATTTCTGGCTCAGAAATAGGCAGGGTATCATAGCCCCAGGAAAAGAACAGAGTTCATGATAGAGCTCCAGTTCTAGTGAGGAATAGAATATAAATTTAGAACAGAAGAAATACAGATCGTGTGGTCTGAGAACTCACATGGTGAGTTGAGGGGATGTTTATGTTGGGTGGGGATAATGACAAAAATCAATGCCCATATCAAATCGTTCTGTATGTACTTAGATGCTAGTTCCTGCTCCATCCTGGCTTCATTGACTTCATCCAAGAACCAAGCAAAGTGTAGCAGTCTGAAAGGAGGATGTTGGAAACTTCCATGCAAAAAGACAAATGGAGTTTGGAAATAGTTTTTTGCACTTTTGTTCACTCTCAAAGGCAAAAATCTGTGGATCATAAAAATCTCCTTAGAAACCTGTGAAAATGTGTGTTCCATCTTCCCCAAATTGTATTTTCCATCTCATCCTTTGAGGTAGGAAGTTAGGGAAGAGCAGCTTTCCAACGTTACCTCTAAGTCTATATTACTAGAACTATGTTATGTAGCCTGAGGGGAAATGGTGCCACTTCAGTCTTCATCAGTTTATAACCCATTGTCTGAGCACTTGATTTGGGTACCCCATTGTGGGAGATCTTAGAGAAGAAAAACCTAGGAACACTATCGACTGAGGAAACAGTGTCTGAAGAAGTTAGAGACAGTTAGCTTGATGATAAAAGGATTCAGGGAGGTGCTGTAACTATTTGGATAGTAAAAGTTCTGTATGATCTAAAGGGTCAAAACCCATAAGCAGCAGCCTCAGAAAGGCAAATTTTGTCACAATATATAATAAGGATATCTAGAGTAGTTTGGCAGTTTCAGAAGACTGTAGGTACTTTGACATGAGAAAATTTTAGGAAAAGGTCAATGGCTACCCATAGAGGGTCTAAATTACACCTAGGGGGTTAACTAGATGAGCTTCAAGTCACTGTAATCCTGTAGACTCTTCAATTCAGTGAATCCTGGCAACCTCGGCTTGAGTGAACATTTTAAAGTAGACCAGTAGGTCATTGAAATCTCAACCTACTGTCTTGGTACTATCTTTCTCATGTTTTATGACTCAACATTTCTCACTCCTCAGGTATGCAACATCTTTAGTACCACTAGTCCTCTATAGATATGCACTAACAATACCTTCTTAAATCGAATTAAACATAAACATTTGTGCCTTAAGCTTCATTCCTATATTTTATCCACTAGGCTCACTTTTTTTTTTTTTAAGGTTTTCTATAGGATATGTGCATTCACCAGAGAGAGACAGAAAGGGAAAATGAGAAATCACCTCCCAGGGGACATGGACACATCACAATCCCTTCTCCTTCATTCTACTCTTGGGATTTGGGGCTCACACATGCCTGGTATGATTTTCAAACCACTGGATCTGGGATTCAAACCATGTGGGAGTCCAGCATCTTGACCACTATGCCAGTTGCTGGCCCCTAGGCTTACCTCTTTACTCCAGCCCTGGGCATGACTACCAATGCCTTCAAGTACAATCTGACAGCACCTCTTCCCATCTCTGCCACACATTTCTTTCTTTCTGCCCCTTTGTTTTCTCCACCCCCACCTTCCACATGCCTGCAGGACTTGCTCAGCCATGCCAATCTCTGGGCAAACCTGGAAGTGAGAGAGAATGACATTCATCAATGGGGGTGGGGGCAGAAGTTGCTTGGTAAATACTCTCCTTTTGCATCCTTGAGTGAATAATTCTGTATTGCATTTTAAATGGCTCCTTAGACATTCCTACAGTGGTGAAAAGTTTGAGACACACCTTTGGATTATTCTTCCTTCCTTCCCTATCCTTTCCTTCTTTCCTTGAGATCATTTCCCAGTATAAACTATCTGCATGCAAACTCTTTTCTTAGATTTGACATAGTGAGGAAACTTAGACCAGGAGAATTATACTTATGAGAGACTTTACTCATTTACCCATTTATTCTAAAAAAAAAAAAAAAAAAAAAAGAAAGAAAACTTTAGGCATTAATGAACAGATGTGTAAATTTTCACTTTAGGTGTAGCTGCTTAATCTCTTTATAAGGGCACAGTCAGCACTTAAGGACATGCAGTTTGTAAAAACTCAGTATAGACCTTTTCCCTTAGCTATATTTCATCACAGGAAATACTCGAATGATATAGGTGCAACTGTGAGCCATGGAGCATATATTTTTCTTGGAAAAATCTAAAAGCACATGACAAAATCTCCTTTGGAAATACTTGTAGCATAGGAAGGAAAGTTTGTGAAGGAACCTGGAAATAAAGCTGATTTGAAGTTGAAAAGAAACTGATTTCATCAGAGAGACACATACTCCCTGAATTTTTAAAAGCAAAAATCTATTTTTCTCTTAAAAATCTCCTATCATAAGCCCTGAGTAATTTATACAATTATAGAATTCTACATTCTAAATGAGATTTCATATCCTTCATCCAAGAGAAGTAAGGCTTGGAATAATTTTACTCCAAAGTCCCTAAAGAACATAAAATTCAATTCATGGAATCACATTATTACTGGGAAGATCGATATTTTTTTCAATAAATGAGTTTAACAAAAAGATTTAATTTAATCTCCAAGTTTATAAGGGTAATTCTTGCTTGTTTCCTGCAACTATTACCATACTCATTTCAGGTTAACTGCATGAATAATATTATCCAAGCTGTTTCTAATGATTGATCTGTGTAATAAAAATATTTCTGTATACTCTTTTCCTTAGAAGAAATTAAAGAACTTTGCCAGCATTAGTCAAAGCCTCACAATTTGTACAATGAATGCTCAGAGCAGTCAGCTCTGAGTCCTCACAAGAGTACACGGTTTATTCAAAACTCGAGTTCTCCAATAAGATACGTTGTAGGCAGGATTGTTCCTTAGAACATTCTCTCTTCTTTCGCTTCTTGAAGGTCTTATTACCCCGTGTTACAGGCTCTCTCTGTCTGCTCTCGTCTCTCTATATTTTATCTCTCCACCCTGATGCCTGATGTCTCCTCTTCTCTCTTTCCTTTTCCTCACTGCACCCTTCAACAGTATTCACCTGGGCTACATACTATCCCTCATCAAGTGCAGTTAAATGTGGGGGGGAGAGAGACACTCCATTTAAAGGCACCAACTTTCTCTAACAGAGTTGCTAAGTAGAAATGAAAGACAATGTCCATAATCAGCGTTTTGAAGGAGACACTGTTAGGGAAAAAAGAAAGGAAGACAGTGTCAGAATTTTCTGTGAAGTCACCAGCTTTGGACTGTGCTGGCTGATTCTATGGTATACTCAGTGTAAAGCGCTCTTAAATTTTTTGTCAGATCTATTTCCTGTTACAGAAGTTGTGAGTGTGCACAGGCCCATGGGGAAATTGCAGAGCATGAGGTTATAGATGGCAGAGCTGCCACTTTCCATCACATACCTCCTGACATGACAGCCTGTGGCTGTGGAAGAAAAGTGGCTGCAATTTTCAAACTCCCTCTCTCAAACTCTCTTCCTTTCCCCTCTGCTAAATATTAACCAGATCAAACACTCTTGGAGCAGAAATAAGAAACCAAACACCAGGACTAAAATACTGGGAAGACAAACCTATTTAACTTATTTGACTTGAATAACTGCTCCATATTACTGAGAGCAAACAATCATTTCTCCTCCTGGCAGATATAAAGTCTTGACATTTGGGAGTGAAATGAGTTTCTGTTTCCTGTAGTAGAGATTTCTTGCTCATGGGAATGTTTAAAAGGGGTCAGTGGCTTGGCAATCTCCAGTCTGCTTTTATTATTATAAAAATATATAATTTGAGTTTAGATTTTAAGCTAAATCTTTCAGAAAACCAATGGCATATTTCTTATTCCCCTTGGAGTCAAAAAATGTGAGATTCAGAAGAGATTCTCAAAACAAAACAAAACAAAAAAACAAAAACAAAAACCCGATCAACCCTACTGTTACGGCTAAGACTGGGACCCAGAAAAGTTGGGACCAGCAGATGGCATAGTGGTTATGAAGCTGGACTCCCACATGGTCTACCATGGTTCAATGCTCAGACCTGAGGCTTGAAACTCACACAGGATGCATGAGTGTGCATGCCCAAAATGCCAAGAGGAGAATGGATTGTGGTGTGGTCATCTCCCCTGGGGGGGGGGTGATTTCTCACTCTCTGTCTCTCTGTGTCTCTCTGGTGTGCACATGTGCCCTATAGCAAAAATATCTCTTAAAAAAAAAAAAGACCCAGAAAAATGAAATGACTTGCCTGAGCTCACATAATTAGATGTGACCCCTCAAGAGACTGTTTATTTTGTATAGGTCTCTGTGGATCTAATGGTGTCTCCTAAAATAGGTGGTTTTTCTTCTTGGTAAATCCTAGCAGAAGTATTGGGTACATTTTAATGACTGTCCACCCATCATTGAAAGTCCCTGACATTTGCATGTTTTCCTCCTTCATTCTCATTATTAGACCATTTCTATGCCTCTATAAAATCTCTTATTAAAGTCTCTTATTGGGGCCTCAGATAGTAAGCATTGGCTCTAAGATTTTGAGATACCCTATATGGCTTCACTCATTTCTCCACACAATGAAGATTTAAAGATAACAACTGCAATGCTGGGAGCTGCACCTGGATATTGGACCAAAGACTTGGTAAAGTAATTGTTGTAAGATGCTATAGGCTAGCGGATATTTATGTAAATAAACTATTTTCCTTCAGTGGGGCAGGGTTGTAATAAAGATATGTTTATTGGTGCCCAGTCTAAGCAGTCTGTTATTTCAAGCCAAAGTATCATCTCCTCATAATAATTTTTTTTCTTTAAAACAAAATAACTAAAAGAGAACCCCGAAATATATGTTTTCAAATGTTTCTCTTTGGAGAAAAAAGTCTACTTGCATGTATACTGGAGATATTCAAAGTCCTTTGAAAATACCAAAGTCACCCCCCAGAATATTCATTTTCCACTAGGTTTTCCCAAAATCAGATCTTAGATCTGATCACACATCACACACCAAAAGGAAAAAGAAAAAGACCATTTTGTCACCAGCATTCAAACCCAATAGTAGGACAAATGAGATCCAAAGTCAGAGAGCAGGTTTGACCCCTGATCTGTCCCAGGGCAACAGGTCTGGTGCCCACTGCCACACAGAAGGATAGGATAGGCAGGTAGTTGTCCTCTCTGCATGCATGCAAGGAAGAGAAAGAAGAGTTCTAGTCCCACCATGTTTTTCTTTTTAACAATTATTTATTATTATTGTTTAATTTGATGAGAGAGAGGGAAAATGAGAGAGAAAGTGAGAAAGCAAATTGTCATGTCTGGAACTGGAACTGGAACTGTGATGAGCCAAGTGGGAGTCCAGCACCTCAACCACCATGCCACTTGCCAGCCCCTCCCACTGTATTGTTAATGCCTTTCCAAATGCTACTCCCAGAAAACTCAGCCCTGTCAAATGTCTTTCAAAACTGTCTTTCCAGAAAGAGTCGCCTCCCTTGGAGATGGATGAAGCGAGTGGGGAGCAACTTGCTCTTGAATCATCAAAAGGTGTCGGGGCATGAGGATGGTGAAGAGTGAACCTCAAGAAAGATCTAGGGACCATTTTGAGAGAAGTAGCCCATGTGAAGCATTGTCTACTTAGGGTGATGGTGTCCTTCAGTACACATTGCACAACCTGGTCAGAACCTTCAGCTGCCCAGAGTCACTGAATCCCATCCAAGATGGAAAGTAGAAAACAGAGTGAATTCTTCCCTCGTGTCAAGGTCGGATAAAGGTAAGTCATGGCCTCTATTGACCTATTCTTAAAAATTTAGGGAGCAATGGGACCAGCAGGTGGCAAAATGGTTACATCGCTGGACTCCCACATAGTCAACTGCAGTTCTAGTCCTAGACCCAGTGGCTTAAACTCACACCAGGCGTGTGTGTATACCTGCCCCAAATCCCAAGATGAGGGGAGGAGAAGAGATTGCAGTGTGGTCATCCCCCCTGGGCGGGGTGGGGGGTTGATTTCTTGCTTTCTGTCTCTCTGTCTCTGACTTCACGGTGAGTACATGCGCCCTGTAGCAAAAAGTCTCTTCAAAGGGAGGGAAAGGACACAGAAATGGAGGATTGTTGATACTAATGTGTATAATAATATCTTTAACTAGACTGGTATGCAGTGTATTCATGCTGAGAAAATTTTACCAGCTGTGGTGATGTACAGTGATTGAATGTATAAAATAAATTTTAAGATAGAAATAGAATACATCAAATTGAAAAAAAAATGTAGGGAGCAATTCCAAACTACCTAAGCTGCTGAAATCACCTTGCTATTCTTCCCAGGAGGATAGGTGGGAACAGAGATGAGAATTAAGAAAAAAGCCACATATGAACCAGTAGGATTTCCCCAATTCTCTACTGATGTCCCTGCACAGGGACGTGTCCCCAACCCCGGAGAATACAGTCCCTCCGGCATTGTATTTGGACAGAGAACTGGGGTAGGGGTAGTAATTGGCCTCTAAGGGAAGTCATGGAAACAATACTCCAGGCTTTTCCTGCCCATCTTCTTCATTACTCCACCCTAGGGGTGAGTCCTGAAGACAGATTTAAACTAGAGGCTTTTACGATCATTAATTCTAGTGAGGAGATTTCAAGGGGTTAAAAGGCCTCTGTGTGAAAATATCTGCTTGTTTCAGTTCTGATGCCCCACGTGGTTAATTATTTTCTCAAACTGTAGAATCCTAGCTATTTTCTTTCAGCACTTAAAGCTATCATTCCCTTATCATCTCCTTGCCTCAGCAGCTTGCCAATGTCCTTCACACGGATAGCTTTTGTATTTTATCTGGCTTCTTTGTTTCCTCGGCAGGAGTATTGGACTATTGCAAGCTACTCCCTCATAGTTGTAAGTCAAGACTCCACTCTTAATCCTGGAAAATATATATACCTTAGTATCTAGTGTTAGAAGTTCCCTGTACCAGATTTATTTCCTAATTATATAAGCTATTATTGCTTACTTACCCACAAGAACTTCAGAATCTCAGTATCAAATCAGCCCCTCCCCATGTCACTAATTCAATCAAATGTTTAAATTTCTTTGGAAACAATTTTTGCAATATTGAATATTCTCTATTCAGAACCAGGACATCGCTCTTTATCAAATTCCCTTATTTGTTTGTTTGTTTTAGAGCTTTATTTTTAGTAGGTCCTGAATATTTTAAGTTAAATTTAATCTTATATATTTTAATTATTCCTGTCAATGGGCTCTTTTTATAATGACATGTATTGTTTATTCTTGAGTATGTGCAAACTGTGTTGTTGTATATAAATTTTTAATTGATCATCTTAGTACCTTCCTAGCACTTCATTTCCTTGGTTGTCTAGGCAACCGTCACATGGAAGTCATCACTTTGTCATGTCAATTCCAGTAGTTATCCAACTTAATTCTTTGCCTTGGCTTGCTGCTTTTGACGACGTATTCAAAACGTTAAACAACCATGGTCACAGTGGTTATTCTTCGGAGCTTCCCTTTAGCGGTAGTCCTCCCACATTTTACGGTAGTGTCTGTAGTTTCCTCATGTTAGAAAAACAAACAAAACTATTATCCTACTTCAAAAAGAGTTCTGTCAGGAGTTCATGTTGAATTCTATGGATGTTTATCCAACATCTGTTTATAGAAATGATTTCCCTGCAGTGAGATAGCACCTCATAGCTCTTACAATGGCTATGCTATTAAAAGAGAGAACCCTAAAACATGACAAGTGTTGGTATGGGGGGGTGGGAGGGAGGGAGCCCTTGCGCACTGCTGGTAGGAATGCAAATTGGTACAACCAGTAGGAAAGAGTATGGAAGTGCCTCAAAAAAGTAAAAAGTAGAAGGGTCCTTTGGGGCAATATTTTTCAATAAGAATAAAAAATGTGAGCTTTCTCCCTCCCCCACCCCATTTGCAAGTCTCAAGTGAGTATCAGAAATCCAAGCTGCCTCTGTCTTTAGAGCTGGGCTGATGTTTGAGGCCTCTGTAGTGCTATGTTTCTCTCTACTCCACACCTGTACCCTTCCCTAAATAGTATCTTCCAAAATGACTCCACATAGAATTCAAAATTCCCTGAAAACTAACAGACTACATGTATGACAATGACTGATTATGAAGAAATTCTGGAAGGTAGGTCCACTGAAGCTGTAAAAGTTCTCTGACAGAAGTCCATGCAAAGGTTGTTAAAATACCAAGTGTGTAAAGTCATAAGATTGTCCTTAGTCCTTCCAAGACATATTGAGTGAATTAATCATGCTAGGAGCTGGTGTCATTTTATAAAAGTTTATTAATGTCTTGAGAGAGAAAGAGACAGAGAGAGACTCCTGACAGCATCTTGCCACACTGTGATCATCCTACCTCCTGCAGCCAGGATCATAGGTGTGCCCACAGGTGTGTCCAGTGGGTTCAGGTCAACTCAGGCTCCAATTCAGAATCGTGCAGCCCCATCCTGTCACCTGCACCACTGCAGCTGAGCCATAGGAGCTGGCATCTTAAGGTGACTCCCAGTTTCAGCCGTTAGAGAGGATCCTTCTCAGAATGCAAATCAAGGAGACAAGCAATGGCAGCAGAACTTCAGCGTTCTGAAATCTCCCTGCCTTGCTAATGCAGTGTTGTATGGAGAAGTTCTCTGAAACGCCTCCAGGCTCCTCTGTGCTGAGATATGCCATACTTCAGGGATATAGAAAAGAATTATGGGAATAGGGTGAGGAGAGAGCCTGAGATGGTATTTCTGCCCGTGGAAGAGGAGGTTGGCTGGAGTCAAGTTAATGAGCACTTGACGAAGAGCTCCAAATCCGAATTGAAAATATCTTCCTACTGCAAAGGAGACAGTTCTGGCAAAATGCTGAGAACTATCCACAAAGCTCGATGTGTCTCTTCCCTTGGTACCTGTGATTACTAAACATTCTGAGACCCTAGCTCATTGTTGCAGGGACTTTGACAATGGTAACTGATCATACTGGTGGCACTACTGCTCTTGGAGAACAAAATGGCTCAGTAGTCCCAGCAGAGAGCCCAGTCAGGGCTCTGACAGAATGGTGCCTGGCAGCCTGGAAGCAGTTTGCTCACATATGCAGGTAGAGGGAGGTGTTCCCTGTCTTCCTTGCATCAGTGAGGATGTGAATGCTGTCAGCTGGAGCAATTCTGTCTGTTCCACTTGGGGATGGCCACGTTATATGCTAGGCTGCCAGTGCATCAAGTAAACTGAAACTAGCTGATTGTAGTTCCAACCATTTAACCATTTGCATTGTAAGTTAGCTACACGTGCATGATATTAAAGCTTAGGAAGCACTAAAAGGTCCAAAGATGCTGGGTCTTGAGGAAACCCCACTGTTGGTTATCTTTCCACTTGCCATGCTCAGGTTTCCCTCTGCACCTCCATCCTCCTGGTTTCCCAGTGCTGTTGCTAGAGATACTTCAGGCCAAGAACTCTCCATCTGTCCCACAACCTGCCTGCACTTCCAGCCCCAGTCCTTCCAAATTAAGGTATCTCCATGGGTCTCTTCTAATGGCTCTACTTTCTTAAGTAGAACATGTGTGGGATGATCTGTGCTATTTCATAAATCTCAGCTTGTCTGCCCCATTAGTGCTAGAAACTCTCGTAGCAGGTAAATACTAAAGGCCTCCTTCTTTCTCTTCCAGAAGAAGGATCGAGAGCAGAGAAAGGAATTTTAGGCAAAAAGAATGACACGATGATATGAAGATGTGAGACAGCTGGTATCCTGGGGCATGATGAATGACTTGCCGTGGATGTATTACAGTGTACAGCAAATGGAGCAAAGAGGAAGAACGAGAGAATGAAGGAGAGGGCTGAAGTGGGGTAGTGAATGGATTTGCATGTCATGGGTGCTCATTTTCTACTGCTATTGTAACCAGTTACAATACACTTAGTGGCTTAAAACAACATAGACTTATTACCTTACACTTCTGGAGGTCAGAAATTCAAAATGAATCTTTACAGGCTAAAACCAAGGCGTGTTTTTTCTGGAGATTCCAGGGCAGATATGTTTTCTTGTTTGTTTGTTTGGTTGGTTGGTTTTTGTTTTGTTTTGTTTTTGTTTCCGGCTTCTACAGGCCTTCTGCTATAGGCCTTATAGCATTTAGGTCTACAGTGACAATCCAAAATCTGCTCTTTTTTTTTTTTTTTTAATTTAGTATTTCTTGTCATTGGTTGCAGATGCCCCCTGGAGAAAGACAGGAGAAGGAAATGAGAAATCACTCCCTGTGGGGATGTCCACGCCACAGTCCATTCTCTTGACAGGCGGCCCCTCCCCTCATCTGCAAGGGCATCGCTCTATCCTCCACTTCGGTTTACATGTCCTCTCTGAGTCTGACACACTTGCCTCCCTCTGTGTTATAAGAACCCCTGTGATTACACAGAGTTTACCTGGATAATCCAGGATAATTCCCCATCTCAAAGTCCCAGACTGTGGAAAGATGACTAGCTGGAGTTATATTAATGGGCATCTTGATAAATCTAAATATTCTTCAACGAGTGGATGGTTAAACCATCTACGGTACATCAACATGATGTAATACTACTCTACAATAAAAAGAATTACAGACACACGTGGGACCAGGTGCTGTGGTGGTTAAGGTTCTGGACTCCCACATGGCCAACCATGGTTTGAGTACCAGACTTGGTGGCTTGAAAATCACACTGGACACGTGTGCATGTGTGTCCAAAATTCCAGGAGGAGAAGGGTTGGGGAGGGATTGTGGCATGACCATCCCTCCTGGTGGTGGTGGTGGGGGTGGTTCTCACTTTCCTTCTGACTGTCTCTTTCTGTCTCTCTCCTCTCAAGTAAACACATGTGCCCTATGGCAAAAACCTTGAAAGAAAGGAAGGAAGGAAGGAAGGAAGGAAGGAAGGAAGGAAGGAAAGAAGAAAGAAAGAAAAAGAAAAAAGAAAGAAAGAAAGAAAGAAAGAAAGAAAGAAAGAAAGAAAGAGAGGAAGAAAGAAAAAGAAAGAAAGAAAGAAAGAGAGAAAGAAAGAGAGAGAGAGAATTACAAGTACACACAACAATCTGGACAAAGATTCAAAAATATTTTTTCAAAGATTTTTGAATCTTTGAAAAAAAAATCCTCTTGTGCTTTATGCCTCCATTTATATAACATTCTTGAAATGATGAAAATGTGGAAGTAGGTAACAGATTAGTGGTTGCAGGGAGTTAAGGAGGGGTGTGACAGTTATCAAGAAGCACGGCGCAGCCCTGAGGTGATGAGACTGTTTTGTGTCTGACTGTATCAATGCCGATGTCCTGGCTGTGATAGCATATACCATATCTCATAAGACGTTACCATTGGGGGACACGGTAAAATATGGTATCCCTCCGTATTATTTCTGACAACTGCTTGTGAATCTACTATTATTTCCAAATAAAAACTTGAGTCAATAAATAAATAAAATTTAGAAAACATCAACTCTGATAGAGTTGGCCTAAAAGAAAAAGAATGCATTTAGAAATACTCGGAATGAACAATCCACGTGACTTGAAGTTGCGCGTGGGCTCTGCAACCTTTCTGAAGGGATGAGCCCTGAGAGGGGTGAAATTCCTGAAGGATTCTTCACAGAGACAGACACCCACAAACCTAAGTACAAAACTCTGGAACTCGGATAGTTTTTTTCATCACATATTACATGTAAGTAATATGTGATGAAAAAACTCAAAAGCAATGTGTGCTTATTGTTTAAAAAAAAAAAAAAAAAAAAAAACCTGAAAAAAGTAGTAAATGTCTGATGTCCCTAGAGCAGGGTTTCTCAATATCACCAGTGTTGACACGTTGGGCTAGTTCACCCTTTGCCATCTTCTGGGGTCACTCCTGTTCATCGCAGGATGATGAAGAGCCTCATTGCTTCCCCCCACTAGATGCCTGGAGCACCCACGTCCTACGACATCCAACAAATGCCCCACGACATTGTCAAATGTTCCTCAGGGGCATAATCGTCCATTTGAGAACAAGTATTCTACACTGGAGAAGGTGCCACTGCCAGAACTTGGCATATTTACTAGTGGACTTTATGTCTTTACTGTGTAGATTTTGAGCTCTGTGCTCAGCTCAGTCTCCTTCCTCTATGCCATCATAGGACATCGGGAGCCTCTCCTAAATCATGATGGGTATACCATGGCTCATTGAACTACCCCCCACCCCAGTACTGGAAATTAAAATTGTTCTCAATTCTACAGCAGTGTAAAAAAATTCTGTGATGACCACCTTACACATCAATCATTTTCTGTCACTCTGATGGCTCAAGATAGAATAGATGAACCAAACATCATGAAGATGTCTTTAAATAGCATGAGCAGAACTTGCAGGTGGATCCCTTGGGCTAGGAACATAGTGTCCACTGTAGGAATCACTCAACACATGCTCCTGAAGTTGAAAGGCACCCCTTCAATAACCACAACAAAGTCTTTCTCTAATTAATCAAAAATTAAATGAATGGAATGTCTGTATCTTAAATTTTATCCAGTAAGTATTTCTTAATCTTAGGAACCTGCCTCTGCGTGCTCACTAACAATGAGCCTTGGCAAATGTCAGATAAACAATGAAGAAACCAGTACTTATGGAGCCATAGGAACTGTGTTTTCCATGCAATCAATAACTACACTTACATTTTGCAAGTCACAACCTTCGATTTATTAAATCTAAGGTATCCTGAAAAGAGCACCCTCATGTCCAGGTGCTCCGGATGTTGGAAGTAGTTGGAAATCACCCATATATTTATCTTTTGATTTGACAGCCATTTAAGTGAGGTTGTGGGACATGCTCATCCAACTAAGGACAAATTGCACTAGAAAGAAGCCAATATGAAAAACTGACCATAGGGAAGGTCGTCACAGTGCAAGGAGCCTCTTGTCCTGGCTGATGTTGGTGTAGTCAAATGTAAATTCTACCGTTATGTGACATCAGCAAATGCTGCCAGTGAACACACATGACATTTCTGGGATTTTGTAGGTTATAACTTATTTACTCTTTTTTTTTAAAAATGGAATGTTGTAGAATCATAAATTGCATATAGTAAAGGTAGATATTTTTGTAAAACCTTTTGTCAAATATATATGATATATATTTAAACACACACATATAGAACGTGGTGTGAGTCTTAGTCCATTTATGCTGCTGTAACAGAATAAAATAGACTGGACAATTTATAAAGACTAAGAATTTGGGATCAGGAGATAGCATAATGATTATGTCACTGGACTGCCACATAGTCGATTGCGATTTGAGTCCAGATCTGGTTGCTTAAAACTCATGCCAGGCACACGCATGTGCATGCCCAAAATCCCAAGAAGAGAATGGAGGAGAAGGGATTGCGGCATGGCCCTTCCCCCTGAGAGGTGATTTCTTGCTTTCTGTCTCCTCTCTGTCCCTCTCTGCCTCTCTGGTGAACACATGCACCCTCTAGCAAAAATCTCTCTAAAAATATAGAAATTTGAGTCAACTAGGGTCATAGTGATTAAACCAAATGGATCCCACTTGGCCAACTACATGGTTCAAGTCCCAGACTGGTATCCTGAAAAACACTCTAGGCTTCTGTGTGTGGCTCAAAATACCAAGAGGAGAATGGAGGAGAAGGGATTGCAGTGTGGCCATTCCCTATAAGGGGTGATTTATTACTCTCTCTCTCTCTCTCTCTCTCTCTCTTTCTGGTGAGTGCATGTGCCCTATAGCAAAACTGAAGGGAAAACCATAAGAAACTTATTGGTTCACAGTTCTGGAGGCTGGAAAGGCTAAAACTGAGGGGCCATCTCTGGTGAGGACCTTCTTGCTACAGCATATCCTGATGTAAGGTATCAGATGGTGAAAAAGTACTTATTCAAGACGAAGAGAAGGGTTGCTTCGTAGCACAGTAATTAAAAGAGGCAGATCCTACATGGCTGACTAGTTCAAATTCTGGTTTTGGCAGCTTGAAAACCAAGTCAGTGAGTGTACGTGCATTCCTAAAATCCTGAAAGAATTGAGAAATAACAGAAAAGGGATTGTGACATCACCACACTCTATTGGGGAATGCTTTCTCTTCCTCTCTCTCTCTCTCTCTCTCTCTCTCTCTCTCTCTCTGTCTGGAAAATGCATACAACCTCTGGCAATAAGAAAAGAAAGAGAGAGAAAAGAAAAGGGGGTTAAATTTTGAAGATAACAAATTCACTCCTGTGAAAATGACATTAATTCATTTATAGGGACAATGACCTTATGGCTAGCTTGAAGTTCCACCTCTCAATACTGTTACAATGGCAATTAAATTCCAGTTTCAACACAAATTTTGAAGAGGACACCAAACCATAGCAGGGTCTCAGTCAAAAATATTTCAAACCCACTGATAGAGAGAGATGGGTATGTCAGCTTGGTTTCTCTGAGAAGCAGACACCAAGATAGAATTAGATATGCAGATGTATTGGTGGAAACAACTGCAAAGGAGAGCAAGAAAGGGAACAGGATAAGGCAGAAAGAGCCAGACCGTGATGCAGGTCTGTCATCTGAAAGGAGAGAGAGTAGAAAGGCAGGTGGGTGTAACAAGTCTAGCGCTTAGTGCAGTGCTAAGACAGTCTTGTAGGTGGATGGAAACCTTGGAGCAAACTTTGTCTTTTAAAGGTTACTCAGCAAAAATTGCTCCTAGCCCTACGAGTGTGTAGCCTTGGCCTAAAAGCAACAGATCTTAAAGTAGAGGTTTAAAGCTTGACCAACCAACTGAACTTTCTGCGGCAGGTTCTCCAGAAGGCAGATCCTGGATTGCCACACAGAGGTAAAGGGGGAAGTTATCTTCATATCTTAGGTCCTTCTCTATGATATTTTTATGAACTACTGGTAGGAGTATACACCCCCAAAGAGAGAGACTTCTTGGGTTCAAATCCTAGCTCCAAGGTGAGAACTCAAGTGAGATATGTGAGGCCCCTATGGCACCATGATAAGGAGACATTTTCTCCCTAAGAGGCACTTGTATAACCCTGGGAGTGGGTCCTTAGGAACTCTAGAGCAGGCCTTGCCCATATGCGTCATTTACAGTTATGTCACTTTGGATCAGGTGTTTAACCTCTGTTTCCTCATTCACAAGTGGAGATAAGAATAATGGGCCAAATTCACTGACCACTGTGAATATTAAGTAAATCAATGAGTGCGAACCCTTGGGACAATGCTTGCCATGTAGTAAAGACTATGCAAGGGTGGACAGCCTGTACTATCATCAATACCACACTTCTATTAAAAATGAAGAATTTTAGGCGCCATCACACCAACCGAAACATTTTTGATTCAGCAAGCCAAGTGTGGGATAGAAGAATCTGTCTTTGTAATCTGTTCCCTTAGCTGTCCTTATGCAGACCCAGCCTTTCTTCACCGACAATCCTTTCTTAACTGACAATCCTTTCTTCCTGCTCAGCACCTGCTGCCCAGTTTTATAAATCTGTGACCAAGTACCACAGCATGAAGGGTGAAGCCAAACTTCCCCAGGGGTGGTTTCAGTCCAGAGAAAGCTGTGGAGAGAAACTGCAAGGGATCAGGGGCACAGTCACATCACGACACGGCTTTGCCCACGTCAAGGTCTCTCCACCTCTGCTTGGCAGAGCCGTGAGAAGCCGATGACCCAAGGTCTCTTGCCAGCAGGCATACCTATGCTCTGCACTACTGTAGCCCCATCTGAACTGAACCACTGAACCCTTCTGCTTTCATCTCTTCATAGGTCTCTCATCTGAGTCTCTGAAACCTCCTCCCAAATGCAATTACTCAGCTAGTCACGGTGTTCTCAGTCACAACAAGGGTCGGATTTGTGAGCTGCCTTCCTCTCACACATAGGGAAGCTTCGTGTACACACTGAGAACACCTCCGAGCTGACTGCCACGGGGCCCTCCAAGGCACTCGCCCACAGCTTTGAAATCCATCATCCTTGAAACGCAGCCCAGGAGAGGCACACAGGTGCAATTTCAATAGGGGCACAATAGCTTCTGATTGGGATGCTATTCCACCCCTGGCAGAAATCGGCTGCAGCGTAATCAACAACTTTGTATTAAATGACAGCACCACTCCACAGTTACCTTATGTTCTGAAGGAATCTCTTTAATATGGAAAACACAGAAAGCTTGAGAAACGAAATAACTCTGCCCGATTCTCAAAGAGGAGCTGAGGTCGGAATGAAAAGGCCCTGCTCCAGACGCAACCTGCTGACAGTATGATGTTCAAGGTGACTGATAGGTATTGGAGATGAGATCGGCCTTTTCCCCAACAGTCAGGTTTTGGACAATAGAGAACACAAGAAAAGCTTACTTCTGAGGGAAGAACTATGGCAGGAAAAGTCTGTGTATCTCGTTCTAAGTTAAAGAAGTGTGTGTGGGTGTGGGTGTGGGTGTGGGTGCACGTGCATGTTGTTTTTGTACTGGTAGCTAATCTTCAATGTAGCTATGAATGACACGTTAATCACTGCAAAAGTTTCATGACAGCAAAAACACTTTTTCTCTGGCCCTTTAAAATATACTAATAACCAAAGTCATTTTGCTTTCTTTACAATGAAGATTGTGCAAGTCACTGACCAAGAGCCCAAAAAGTGAAGGTATTTTTCCAATGACTGTTTAATTCACCCAGGCAAAAATCAATAAGCAGCATGTGGTCACAAAACCTAGGAAAAAAAAAAAACCAAAAAAACAGAAAGATCCTTTTCATTTCTCATCAGTGTGTCAGTATGGAGAGCATAATTTTCAGTGCTACATTCCTCAGCCATGTCTACAAAATGTATGCATGCAAAGCACTAATTTACGTTAAAGAGATATGGGCATTTGTGGGGTGGGAAGTCTGGTCATTTTCTTGGCCTGTACTTACTTACCAATGCACAAAACAGCGAATACTGGCAAGCAGAATCCCAGCACTAGGTTAACCCCACATATTTGGCACATAGAAAGGCAGAATTGAGTGAATAATTCTGTTTGACCCCCATGTTTTTCTGCCTCCTCACTTTGCTATGAATGATAGGTAACAATGAGGTGAGGAGGGTAATCTGCGGCCTCTTCATGCATGTAAATTAAACAAGTTTCCTGTTGTGCAACTAATTATCCCAAAGCTTAGTGGCTTAAGACAGCTTCTGTGACACAGCAGTAACGTCACTGCATCCACATGGGAAAGGGCCTCGGTTTGCACCCCAGAATCTTCCCAAGCATGCTAGGTTCACCTGCATGTGCCCTGGGCTGGCAGAAATGGAGATGGACCACATCATGAGCACGCCGTTGTGGTGCCTGCTTCTTTGTTTCTGCCTCTGTCTCTCTGTGTCTCTGGGCATGTCTCTTCCATGAAAGAAAGACACTTTTTAAAAAGTTAAAAAAGAGAGAGAGAGAGAGAGAGCTCCTGTAGGCCAGAATGATGGAAACAGCATAGCTGGGTGGTTTGACTTAGTGCCTCAAAGCTGGAGTCATTTGGGGCTAGAAGATAGGCTTTCAAGGTCACACACATAATGTTCCTTTGTCAATCGTGGGTGGAGACCACAGTTTCTCAACTCATGGACCTTTTCATAGAGCTACGTGAGCATCCTCATGACATAGTGGGTGGCTTTCTCCAAGGGAAGTGACACAGAAGAAGGGTGGCAAGGCAGACAGGATCCCCAGTGATCTCAGGAGGTATATCCCTGCTGGGGGTGCCCAGTTGTTCTGTTCAAGCTGTTTCAACTCTGGCCATTGGGAACAGTTTCAGGCCAGTTCCCATGCACCTTTGACTGGCTCTCATTCTTTCTTACATTTGCTTGTTTTTGATTTGATAGAGGGTATGTGCATTTACTGGAGTAAGATTGAGAAGGAGAGAGAGAGAGAGAAAGAACCCCTAAGGGGGGATGGTCACACACAATCCCTTCTCCAGTTCTCCTTTTAGAATTTCGGGCATGCATGCACCTGAGCCCAGCATGTTTTTCAAGCTGCTGGGTCAGGCACTCAAACTACAGGGTCAGCCATGTGGAGTCCAGCTGCCTTAACCACCATGCCACAGGCTGGCCCATGCCTTCATTCTGGTTTTGAACATTTCTTTATTTTATGGTCCATAAGGTGCTCAAAACTTATCTTGTGTTTCCCTGTCCCCAGCCCTGAAACTGACTATTTCTTTTATTGAGGAATGATGTTTGTAAACCAAGACCTGTGTGTCTCGTGTGCTTATCGTTATTAGGATATTATAGTTTCTTGGCCTTCTTAAAGGTCAGAGCTAAAAAAAAATGCACTTTAACTTTTACTAGATATAATATATTTCACATATTTGAAAGTATTTAAAGAGGTTTGTATTACACGTATAACAAAAACAAGAAAATAAAAATAAATGTAAAGGATTCTATATTAACAAGCTTAATATTTCTTGGTCATCTGAATTTGGCAAAGCAATAAGATAACTACAGATGGGAATGAGACGTACACTCCATCTTTATGGAACTTCATAATATCTACAATATGTGACAAAATAACAAGCCAGCATTGCCCCAGATAAACACTTGAGTAATAATCTGACTAGATATGATGAATGTCTGTCTATTTGACAGATATCTCTGGTCCTGATGGCTAATAGTCTCCATGTGCTTTCGAGCCATTCTGATAAGGAGTTCTTAGGCGTTACCCAGGCATTCAAGCCTTCTCTTCTATTGTTTTATTTTATTAGAGCAGTAAATTCTTGGATATTGATCATGAAACTTAGCTGCTCTTGAATGAAGAAGATGGTAAAGGACTACTGAAAGCTCTTGGCTTAAAGTCTCTGAAGTGTGACCAGAGAGAATTAACTCTCTGATACTCTAATGCTTTTCCCGATCAGCGAGAGGAGCCATCGCTCTCTTTGGTGATTATTTAACACTTGGTGAGACCATGCCCTGCTAACTAACCCAGACGGATGAGGGAGCACTCACGAGCACATATAAAATTGAGACGATTCCCTTAGCCAATTCATACAACCTGTCATTAAAGTCAGGGTGTGAGCTTCCATTAAATTTAGGAAAGGAATGCTTTCTCCTTTATGCAAAAGGGCCTTATTTCAGGGATTTAGACCTTACTATTAGGAAATCGACTTTTTCCTCAACTATCTCCTGAAGTGCTGCTGGAAGTTCCATTATTAGCCCTCCCCTCTCCGCTTTTATATTGCCCTTTCTTCTGTTAGATTCAAGAACTGGAGTGCGGCAAGCAGGGAGTTACAATCAATTCAGTCTGGGTCAATAAACATGTATCGAGTGTCTCCTGCAGACCAGCACTACACTGGGCTTCGGACACAGGGCTGAGTTAGATGCATTCCGGACGTAAGGGCCCTGTAGTCTGAGCAATGCTTTCCCAAAGCCAGCCCAACAAATAACGAATGGTTACAACTGAGGTCCTTGTTAAATAAATAGAAAGATCCCTAGGCTCTAGTCCAGAGATTCTGATTTAATGGATCCAAAGTTCCCCAGGTGATTTGCTATGTACTCTGTAATCTAATAGAGATTAAGTCACCCATAAATTACTTGCCATGATTCTGTATTTTATAAAATTCTATAAAAGAAATATCTACAAAGTGCAATGGGGCAAGTGATTCATACTGACTGGGGGGATGAAGTGGGAAATCCACAGGGTAGACACAGAGCTCAGATTGGGCAGTGACAGATGAGTGTGTATATGGTAGAAGGGTGTGAGAAAGCAAGAAACTTAGGCAGAGAGAAAAGTTTAAATGCAGATAGTGAGGAGGGAAAATGCAAGGCATTGGGGTGATCCCATAGCCTGGTGGTTAAGAGAGTTGTTTCGTACTGCCAACCAGATTCAAGTCCTGCCCCAGCAGTTTTGAAAACATGATAGGTGCATGGGCATGCATGTCCCAAATCCTGACAAGATGGAGAAATGGAGAAGAGGTTGTAGCATGACCATGCCCCATTGGAGGTACTTTCTCCCTCCCTCTCTCTCTCCTTCTCTGGCCAGCACATACATCCTCTAGCAAGAGAAAAAGGAAAAGAGAAAAGAAAAGAAAAGAAAAGAAAAGAAAAGAAAAGAAAAGAAAAGAAAAGAAAAGAAAAAAAGGAAAAGAAAAGAAAAGAAAAGAAAAAAAGGAAAAGAAAAGAAAAGAAAAAAGAAAAGAAAAGAGAAAAAAAAGAAAGGAAAGAACAACAGGAAAGGAAAGAGGAAAGGAAAGGAAAGGAAAGGAGGAAAGGAAAAGAAAAAGAAGGCAAGGCAAGGTAGGTTCAGGGTCAACTAATTCATAGGTAGCTGTGATTTGAGCAAAGCCAAGTGGGATAAGGCAAACATGCAGACAAAGGGCGTGAAACTGGGAGAATTCACAAAGAGGCCACAAACAGGAAAATGCATTGTTATTGATATAAATGTATCATTTATTCATTCATTCCTTTATTCAACAAATATTTATGGAGCACCCTTGGTGCTTACTGTGAGTGACAAGCTTCTCAGATGAAGGAAAGGAAAGCATGAAGCCCCCCCCCAACCCCCCCCCCCCCCAGTAAAAGGGAAAGTAAGAATGCTTAAAGATGACCCACTTTAGCATTTCAATGCTAAAAGTTGAAAATGCTGGGATTAGAGCCCCAGCCTGGAGATTCTTGAGATGGAGTTCATTTGCATTTGAGTAGAGAACTGGAATTAGATGAAACAATGTATGTAAAAACTATTTGTAACTACTTATTGTTACACAAATGTTCTGACTGCTACATAGTCTTACAAAAAATAGTGATCTGTGAAGTGTGAGAGGAAAAAGGCCCCTAGAAAAATCATTACCAAAGGGTTGATTTATTTCTGTCAGGCATTTTGGAACCATGAACTTATAGAAGCAGGGGCTGACAGCACATGTCAGAAAAGGAGGATGTTTAAGATTCTAACTTTCAGTTCCTTGATTTTCAATCATAAAGTCTCCTGTTGTGGGCTCTGAGCCTTTGGTACTGATCCTGCTCAGAAAAATCTCATTTACCCCTAAAAGAGAGGTTTAAGCAATGGAGATATGTTGCTAACCCATTTTACCTTTTACTTTCTTTTCTCTTCTTTCTTTTTTCTGTTTTTGGTTATTGTTGTATTCTGATTTTTTGTTTCAAATGCTTGAGGGTTCCCCTTTTGTTGTTTCATCTTTGTCATTATTTCCATTTGCTTCATTGAACTTTTTCCCCTGTGGAGAGGTACAGGATAGACCTTGCTGATCTGAATAATGATCCAGTGCAAGGTCTTCTAGGTCCCTAGGAGCTTCTCTGTTTCTTCAAGAAACCTGGGATGAGAACTATAAGAATCAAAGTCTCAGTGTCTTCAGAAATAATGCTGGACCCATGTCTTAGCTCACCATAATGAAATGTCATGGACTAGATGGCTTCAACAACATGAATTTATATCTCAGGATTCTGGAGGCTGGGAAGTCCAAGACCGAGGTGCCAGTGGATGTAGTGTCTGGTGAGAGTCTGCTTCTTGGCTGATGGAAAGTCACTTTCCCAAAGAGTCCTCCAAAAGTGGGGAGAAGGAGCAAGCTGTCTAGTCTATCTTCCTGTACAAGCACTAATTCTATCATGAGGACCTCATCTTCATGACCTCCTCTTAACCTAATGACCTCCCAAAGGCTCCATTTTCAAACACCATCACATGGGTGGTCAGTGCTTCAACCTAAGGGGGGGAGGGGGCAGGCAGGGTACAAATCATTCCATAGTGGTCAGTGGCTTTCCAGAGGTCAAGACCCTTTCTCTCCTTTTGTGCCATGGCTGGGTCTGATAGTTCTTGATATTTATTCCTTAAAAGCCACATGGGCTGTGAAGTCCACCTCACATATGCTATAGCCAAATTCATTGTTATTCCAGAAAATACATACAAAGAAGTCATGAGAACAATGACAGACCCTGCATCAAAGATAGAGGAGCAGGCGTCACCATCTCACTTTTTTGATGTCATAAATTGCAGCTTTCTCCACAGGTCAGGTTAGATTCATGACAGATACATGGTGAGTGGGAACTTACGAGGTCACGCCAATGAGCTTCCTGTTCAGCTCAGGAATGACCTTTCCATAGCCTAGACAGTGCCCGGAGATACAAGGACAGCCCTAGCCATCACACCAGGTTTCCAGAGAAGCTATCTGAAGCTTCTGTATGGCAGTAATAGTGTGGACAATGCTCACCTATCTCTCTGCAATGAATGTTGTCATGGTGACCTTGACCAAGAGGAAGACCAAGAGTTTGTTTGTGCAGGAGACATTACTGACAATCTTGAGGGGGTCGTCATGTGTCTCATGACTCCCTGTCTCCAGAAAAACAGCAGCAGCAGCAGCAGCAGGATGGGCAGAGATGATGAGCCTTGGGAGCTGCTAGTGAGCCCCAGCCGTCTATAAGGTAGTAAAGACGCCGGTGGATTCCACAACATATTCACTTGATGTTGTAAGATGAAGGTCTGCTTCCCACTGATCACAGGCTTTTCAGTCTCAGCTTTGACAGTGTCATTGAACTTGCCATGGAAAGAATCACTTGAGAACTATCGCTAGTGATAACTGCGTGGTTGGAGTCCATGCAGGGACAAACTATTGGCCAGTGTTGGAAATAGCTTTGCCTAGGGAACAGGCATCCAGTTTACTCTAACTTTCAAGTCTTAGGAACATAGCTAGCACTATGCAAAAAGGCACGGCTGGCCATTGAATGGAAGGTGCTTTTCTTAAAGGAGGTAAAATGACGACAATGATTCCATGTACCTAAGCTCACATTCTCACTACAGTAACAGAGAAGAAAATATTTGTGTAAACTCTGGAACCCAGGCATGGATGCCAACACATTTCAGAATACTTGGAGGAATTTCTTAGATAAATTGTGCAGAAGGAACATCTAGGGGCTGACAGGAGACCCTTGGAGTGAACATAGACGGTAAACACATGGCTAAAGAAGTTCCCAGGTCTGGTGCATGTAGCCCTTTGTGGCTCATAGGAAATGTGTTTTACTTGCCCATTGATACCACTGAGAAGTTTTAACGGGTAGAGTAATATATGTTTCTATTTTTCACAGATTAATCTAGTGACTGTAAGGGAGATATACTGAAAAAAGGCAAGAGTAGAAAAAGCAGATCAGTTGAGAGACCTGAATTAGGGTAGTTGATGTAGATATGGAATAGAGTGAATGAATTTTCCATGTGTGTTAAAGGTGCCATAATAGAATTTAGAATTGGATTGGATATCAAAAGTAGCTGCCATGCCAAAGAGCATATGAAAAAATGCTAACATTTATTATGATAAGGGAAATGTAAATCGAAACCACAATGAGATACCACCTACCCCAGTCAGGATGGCTGATTTAAAAAAATAAAGAATAATAAATGCTTTTGAAACTGCAATGAAAAGGGAACTCTCCTACACTGTTGGTGGGAGTGTAAATTAGTACAACCACTGTGGAAAGCAATATGGGGGTTTCTCAAAGACCTACAGATATAACTACCAATTCCACTCGTGGGTATCTATGCAAAGGACAGGAATACACTCAATCAGAAACACACTTGCACATCCATGTTCAGTGCAGCATTATTCACAAATGCTAAGACATGAAATCAGCCCAAATGTCTAAGAACCGATGAATGGGCTAAAAAAGTGTGGCACATATACACTATGGAAGACTACTCAGCCATACAAAAAAAGATGAGACTCGCATTTGATAGAAAGTCGTTAAATGTGGAGGATTCAATTCCAAGCAGAGCAAACTGCTATGAAAGAGAGGCATTGTATGTCTCCAATTAACATATACCGAATATCTATGGCAGAAACTGAAAGACTGGGAGGCATAAAAGCATAGACAGCAACTGTTGACACTAGCAATTTGGGAGAGCAGGAAATTGGGGTAGGAGAGAGGAAGTCAACGGGGAAGAATAATAACAATAAAAATGTTTATTTTTAAAATTATTTTATTTCACTTTATTTATTTATTTTAATTTGACCAGAGAGGGGCAGAGTAAGAGAAAGAAAGGGAAAGTGAGAAAGCAAGCCACCGGGTCCAGGACTCAAACTATGTGGGTTGGCCGTGTGGGAGCCCAGTGTCCTTAACCACTACAACCACCTATCAGCCCCAATTTAAAAACGTTTAAAAAGTAGCTTTCTCTGGGTGGTAGAATTGGAAGATGATTTTTAGTTGCCTCTTTTTTTCTTTTATTCAATTTATAGTTATGCTATAATGAACATTAATTATTGCCATATTTTTAAAAACTTAAAAAAATAAATCCCCACGTATACAAAAAAAAAAAAAGAATAGCTAAATGATGTACATGGCAGATCCTGGAAGATAGTTTCCAAATAAGAAAAACTTTGAAAAGAAAGAAATCAGATGAAAGAGGAGCAAGACCAGCAGCCAGCATGTACTGATACATAAGGGGGGAGGGGGGGTAGAGATTTCTGCATCTCTCTGTTTGGCTAGGGCAGTGGTTGTCAGATTTTTTTTCCCCAGCACTGGAATTCTTTCTTCAAATAAAATCTACAAGGAGGCTCTGTAGACAGTAGGAATTACAAAAGCACAGCTCTGGCTGTAGGGCTGTGAGGCCCTGAGCCCACCTGCCGCACTTGTGCCTGAGGTTGGGTCACTGGCCCTCCCTCCACCCCTTCCTTAGGAACAAAGGCTGAGGCACTTCTGAGAGTGAATCAACAATGGTTTTGTCTTTCATTTTCTGCTTTCTTGGCTTTAGGGATTTCAGCAGAGGCAGCTCTGTTTGATGCGTGCAATTCCCGAGTAACAGACAAAGCTAAGTGGAAGCCTGGTTTCAGCCCTTAGTCAGTCACAGCCACTGTTGTGCACTGGTCAAAATAAACATATTGTGAAGGCAGCATGGCACTGATTAGAAAGATGCTATGGACTGGAAAACAAACAAGAAAAAGAAGCCTTCTTTCTTTCAAAGAAAGAAAAGACCAATGAGACATGGGAGCATGACTTGCAAGCAGAATCCCTGACCCAAGTAGGGATTGAACTCTTGGGTCTTCTGTTCGAATCTAGGTGATTGCTAAGGACACCTAAGCAAGTCATGATGTGGATGGAGCAGAGTCGGCTCAGCAAAGGTGAATGGGTCAAGCCTTGTGCCTCGTTGGTCATCACTACCATTAGTCTGTTATCACTTGGTCAATGATAACACCTGTAAAAAGAAATGCTATTTTTTTCATTTTTAGAATTTTTAAAATTCATGAGAGAGTGTGCATACATGAGAGAGAGAGAGAGAGAAACAGGAAAGCGTCCTTCACAGGGCTCAGGCATGCCACAATCCCTTTCCTCCAATCCTCTAGACTTGCCGGGATCCTGGACATGTATGTACATGTCTCACATTTTTTTCAAGATATTTGGACCAGTGACTCAAACTGTGGTCTGCATGTGGTGTCCAGTTCTGCAGTTCAGTACACTACTGATTATGCCAGGCTGGGCCTGGAAGATACAATTGATATACACATGAACTTGCACTATTCTCAAGGATGTTACGCTAGTTCAAAGAAGCCAATATCAAAAGGTAATATACTGTATTATCCTGCTCATGTGACTTTTTAATTTTTTTTGCCAGATGGCATGTGTATATGCTTGGGGAACAGAGAGAGCAAGAGAGACAAACCAATCCCCAATGGGGCCTAGATACACCACAATCCACTTATCCATTTCTGTATCCCATCAGGATTTTGGGTACATGAGCATTTATCTAAGCATATTTTTCAAGCCACTGAACCGGGATTTGAACCATGATCATATCCTGTGATCCACTATGTGGGATCCAGCTCCCTCTACATGGCAATTGACTTTATATGACATTCGAAAAGAAAAACTATAGAGGAGCCAGGTGGTGGCACAGTGGCAAAATGCAGCACGACAAGAGGCAATCCACAATGAGAGGTTCACCGTCTAAGTCTGGAGACCTCCCTCGTATGCTGGGCACAGACATATCTCTGATCCTGGAAGTCTGAAGTCTGGAGACGGATCTCAGCATCAAAATCCTGCTGGGGATGTTGTTTCTTGCTTTTTCTCTTGCTCAGGGAAAAAATAATTAATTAAAAGAAATACCTTTTAAAAAATAGAAAGAAAAACTATAGTAATGGAGAGCATCTCAGTGGTTGCCAGAGATCTAGGTGGGGTGGAAGTGCAAATATAAAGAGATAGCATGAGGCCATTTGGGGGCCTGTGAAACTGCTCTGTATCCCAACTTGTGATGGTGGCTACGTGAATCTACATATGTATTAAAATGAATGAAATCCATACATTTTTTATTCAGTTTTATTTTATTCAATCAGAAGGATGTGAATTTACCAGAAAGAGACATAGAGTGAGAACAAGTAAGGAAGTACCCACCATGGAGGATGGTCACACTTAATTCCTTCTCCACTTCCTCCTTTCAGGATTTTGGGTGTACACACTGACTCAGTGTGTTTCTCAGGCCTCTGGGTCCAGGACATGAACCATGGCAGCTGGCCAACAGGATCTCACTGCCTTAAACACCACACCACTGGCTACCCCAAAAATTCATAAATTTTTTCAAAAGAAAAAAGTCAATTTTACTATATGGTAGTTTTAAAAATAAAAAAATAAACTATTTTTTGAAAGAGATTCTCACACCCAAAGAGACAGCAGAGAGGGCTGATCTATAAGAGATAGAAAGTAGAGATTAAAATTGCTAAGTGGGGAGGGACTAGCAGTTAGAGTAATGGCTGTCGTTGGACTCCCGTGTAGTCGACCGTGGTTTGTGTCCCAGACCCGGTGGCTTAAACTCACGCTGGGCACGTGTGCGTGCATGCCCAAGAGCCCAAGAGGAGTACGGAGGAGAAGGGATTGCGGCGTGACCATCCCCCTTGGGGTGATTTGTCGCTTTCTATCTCTCTGTCTCTCTCTTTCTGGTGAGTGCTTGCGCCCTATAGCGAAAAACCTCTCCCCCGCCCCCTGAAAAAAAATTGCTAAGTGGAGAGAAGAATTTCAGAGATGAACCAAAGTTGTACTGTATTTAGTTGCTCGGAAGAACTTGTAGTTCCATTCTTGGGTTCCATGAGACCATCTTATGTTCTTATAATGTCCCTTTTGTGTTCAAAACTAGTTCTGCTATGCTGTTTCATTAGTGACCCAGAATTTTAACTAATGTAGTAGGAATTTCTGGTTAAATTTTGCATTGGTTGCTCTAGAGCTAGAGGGAAGCTTTTCTCTTTATAAGCATAATAATGACTGAATAGCTACTTTGCAGATAATAACACCTCAGTGTTTATAGATTTTACCACAAGGATACTAAAATCCACATTCCAAACTCCTGACCTATGCCAAGACCGTCTCCCTAAGGTTTCCACATAATGTTGAGTGCTCATTAAATCTAAGAAATTTTTTAAGTGATATTTATTGTTATACACAATTTAGCTGACCATATGAAGTAGTTTCCACAGCATGCCAGGAAAAGTTCCACGTTGCCAGCCTGCTAGTAAAGTTTTCTTCCAGGGTAGAGGTGAACATGAGGGAGGCCTATGTAGATAGAGATCAGTTTCTCTTCTTTCTATGTCTTTCTTTCTTCCTTTTTTCTTTCCTTCCTTCCTCCCTTTCTTTTTCTCTTTTCTTTTTTTTTTCAAATTACTTATAGTAGTTTTCTTTGGAAAATTATAATCATGTACATTTATGGGGTGCAATGTAACCTTTTAATACATGTATACTATGTGGAACTATTACATAACTCTAATTAACATATTAATCACCTCACTGACCTATAATTTTTAATGGTGAGACACTTGAAATTTATTCTCTAAGTTATTTTTGACATATATAATACATGGTTATTGACTATAGTCATCTTGTTGTGCAATAGAGTTCAAAAGCTATTTCTCCTGTCTATCTGGAACTTGTAGCTTTTAATCAACAGTCTCCCATTTCCAAGCTAGAAATATCATACTAATGGCTTTCAAAATATACTGTAAGTCCATAGTAAAAAAAATAGCATGCTATTGGCAAAAGAGTACATATACAGATTAATACAACAGAACAGAGAACCCAGAAATAAATGCATGTATGTATATACAGCCAGTTGGTTTCTGACAAGAGTGCCAAGAACATCTAATGGCAGCAAGACAGTTTCTTCAATAAATGGTGCTATGAAGATTGAACATTAATATGCAGAATAATAAAGCTAGATTTCTATTTTTCAACATATACTAAAACTGACTCTGAATGGATTAAAATGTAGGCATAAAATTTGAAACAATGAAGCTACTAGAAGAAAACATAGAGGAACTACTTCAGGACATTGGTACTGACAAAGAGTTTATCAAGAAAACCTCAGAAGCACTGGCAAAAAAAAAGCAAAAATAGACATATGTACTTATATCAAATTTTTCCCTGTTTCCTTTTGCACAGAAAGGAAACAAGCAAAGAGTGAAGAGATAACCCACTGAATAGGAGAACATATTTGCAAACAATCAGATTATACAATACAAAAAACTCAAATAACTCGATAGCAAAAAAGCAAATAACTCAGTTTTAAAAATGGGTACATGGGACTGGTCGGTGGCATGGTGGTTACGTGCAGTGGATTCCCACATGGCTGACCGCAGTTCAAGTCCTGGACCTGGCAGCTCGCTTTCTTGCTTTCTCTCTCTGTCTTACTCTGTTCCACTCTGGTCAAAATTAAAAGTAATAAATAAATAAATAAATAAATTTAAATATAATAATTCAAAAAAATTTTAATGGGCAAATTACCTGAATAAACAGTTCTCAAAGGAAGACATAAGAATGGCCAACAAATGAATTTTAAAAGTGCTGAATATCACTAATCATTAAAGAAATGCAGATCAAAATTAAAAAAATGAAAAATCATCTCATCCCTTACAGAATAGTTATTATCAAAAAGACAAAAAATAACAAATGCTGTTGAGGAAACAGAGAAACGGTCATCTTTTGGTGGGATTATAAATTAGTACAGCCATTATGGAAAATGGTATGAAGGTTCCTCAAAAAACTAAAGTAGAACTTCCATATGATCCAGTAATCCTACTACTAAGTATACATCCAAAGGAAAGTAAATCAGTATGCTGCAAAATATATCATCACTTTAATGTTTATTGCAGCATTATTTCCAATAGCGAAGATAAAGTCTGTCCACAGGCAAGTGGATAAAGAAACGTGGAACAAAGATACAATAGAATATGTTAGGGCATTTAAAAAGATGAAATTATTTCATTTGATGGGTTTATTTCATTACTTTTCATTTTAAATTTATTTATTATTTTACATTCATTCACTGATCATCAATACAGCATACAAAATACAATTTCTCATCCAGAATACACTGTATAGTAGTTTAATCATACATGTTACATCATCCACAAATAATTTTCCATTTCTTGTTGCTTAAATATGTGTGTATATATCATATACATATATATATATATATACATATATATGTATATTATATATATTTTTTTCTTTTTTTCCCCCTATTTTTCACCCTCTTCCATTTCCCACCCTCCTCCCTCCCTTGTCTCTGGTATCTAGAGTTGCTTTCCATTCCTTTTTTTTTCCCTCCCAGATTGAACTTTAAGATATTAGGAAGAAACATATAACCCATCAGATGACCAGAAATCACTGCAGAGGCACAAGAAATATGAGAAACCAAGAAAATACTTCTCCCCCAAGTGAAAAGAGTAACTCCTCTTCATCCATAGATAGTACAATGGAACTCATAGAAATGTCTGATAAAGAATTTAGCATATTCACAGTGACAAAGCTAACAAAAACTGCAAGAGAAGAGAGACAATGAACTCCAGAAGATGCAGGGAGAAAGAGTCATGAATTCCAGGAGGTGAGAAAGTTCTTGTATGATCTGTCATTTGATGTTAAATGGGCCTGGAAGACTGCACTGAGTGAAATAAAGCAGGCACAGAAAGAGAAATATTATGTGTTCTCTCTTAAATGTGGAAATTGGAAAAATGGTCTCACAGAGTAGTGGGAAGAATGAATGCTAGAGCTGGGAAGGATGGGGAAATGATAGAGGGATATTGATTAATGGAAGTAAAATTGCAGATATATTGAAGGAACAATGTCTAGATGTGGCATAGGGTGTCTACTTGGAAAAAATGAAACGAAGTCTTTAAAGGAAGAAGAGTTTTGTCATGCTTCTACACAGGGAAGAACTATCTAGAATGAGGAGATATAGTGAGAAATAGAAATGGCAACAACTTTCCATGTATCTCAAAGTAACTGAAAGGGGAAGATTTTGAATGTTCCCAACATAAGTAAGGACAAATGGTTCAGATGATGGGTATGGTAATTATCCTGACTGAATCATTACTCATTGTATTCTTGTGCTGAACATCATATTGTGTCCTCACAATTACGTACAATTATTACATGTTATTTAAAAATTATTTTAGAAAAAGTTTAAAAAGAAGAAAATCTCCCAATTTCCTCCCTCTCTATCTTCTAGCACCCAACTACTAGTCATCATCGTGCTACTTTCTGCTTCTAGGAGATTCCACATATAAGAGATTATTACATGGTATTAGTCTTTCTGCATCTTGCGTATTTCACTTAATATAATGTCTTTCAATTTCATTCATGTTGTTGCACATAACATAATTCCCCCCCTCTTAAAAGTCTGAATAGTATTTAATTGTTTATATATACATTTTCTTTGTTCACCTATTGAGGATCACTTAGGTTGTTTTCATATCTTGGCTATTATGAGTAGTGCTGTAATAAACATGGGAGTGCAGATATCTCTTAAATATATAGTTTTTAATTCCTTTGGATATATACCCAGAAGTAAGATTAGTAGATTATAGGATAGTTCAAGCCTTAGGTTGTTTGTTTTGTTTTGAAAGTCTTTGCCATAGGGCACACGTGCTTGTCAGAGACAGTGAGAAGGAAAGTGAGAAATCACCCCCCAGTAGGGATAGCCATACTGCAATCCTTTCTTCTTCATTCTCCTCCTGGGATTTTGGGCACTCATACATGCACACCCAGTATGATTTTTTTAAGCAGCCAAGTCTAGAACTCAAACAGTGATAGACCAGATGACAGTCCAGCACCTTACCTACCACATGACCTGTTGGTCTGAGCCTTAAGTTTTTGAGGAAGTTCCGTACCATTTTCTGAAATAACTGTACTAAATTTACATTCTCACCAATAATATATAAGAGTTCCTTTTTCTCCAAATATCTGGCAATACTAG
Source organism: Tupaia belangeri chinensis (assembly GCF_000334495.1). Classification (NCBI taxonomy): domain Eukaryota; kingdom Metazoa; phylum Chordata; class Mammalia; order Scandentia; family Tupaiidae; genus Tupaia; species Tupaia belangeri. The sequence goes on along the minus strand of NW_006159809.1, from coordinate 2,731,879 downwards.
TTTTCTGTCATCTTTTTGATAAAAGCCATTCTAACAGATATAGGGTGATATGTCATTGTAGCTTGTTTGTTTTGTTTTTAAGGGTTTTGCCATAGGGCACATATACTCACTAGAGAGACAGAGAAAAATAGTGAGAGGGAAAATTAGAAATCAGTTCCCCTCCCAAAGAGGGAATGGCCACACCAAAATCTTTTCTCCTCCATTCTCCTCCTGGGATTCTGAGCACGCATGCACATGCACTTGCACCTGGCATGAATTTCAAGCCTCCAGGTCTGGGACTTGATCTGTGGTCGGCCATGTGGGAATTCAACACTTTAACTACAATACCACTTGCTGGCCCCTCATTGTAGTTTTAATTTGCATTGCCCTAATGATTAGTGATGCTGATCACTTTTTCCCCAGAAGTGAAAAAGTACTGGGGATATCCAACATGTTCATTTTAATTTTCATGGAGATTTATTTGACCTCATTTCTGATCCCAGGAGGGCCAAATGCTGTGGACACCTCACTTACTCAGGAATGCACTTTTCATTATACAAGAGATAAAAATGAAAACTGTGCTAGGGACATTCATTTATAGGTTCACTAATGTATATATCAACATTCATAAACTATCATTTCCTTCAGTTCACTGAGCATTTGCTAAGAAATCAAGATGCATGAAACAATAGTCAAAGGCATCACAGATGCAAGAGGGAACCAGACTTTCCAGTAAACACCTATATACTGGAGGCCAATCAATATTCAGAAACGGCACCAAGCAAGGAGTAGGAAACAGAGGTGACAAGGGGGCTGCTTAGATACAGGGACATGTGTCTTTAAAGAATGAAGAGTATGCCAGGCTTCCAAACAGGGAAGAACTGTTTAGATCAAGAGGACATAGACTATACAAGAGGGTATTACAAGGTGAAGGGAAGCTAAAGACGCATGTAAGATCAAAGTCAACGTCTTGGACTTTGTCCTGAAGGTGATGAGCAACCAGGCAGAGTTTTAGGGATGAATGGGATACAAGCATACACATATTCACATTTTAGAAATATCACTGTGGTGGCAACAGAGATGACTAATAATGGATTTGTAAAATGTAATATTAGGAGGTCTATCAGGAGCTCAAAGCTGTCATTCAGATTTGGAATCAAGTGGCAACAAGAGCAAAGTTGAGATGATAAATTCAGAAGGGAGAATTAATATAATGGTAACTCGTGGGATGTGAGGTTGAAAGAAGAAAGAGACCACGATGCTGTTCACGTTTATGCTTCGGGATCGCAGACACAGCAAGGATGGTGGTGTCAAGAAAGAAGAAAGGCAAGAGGAAGACTATGGTGGAAATGAGAATTACTGAATTACAGAGGGAAGCTGTTTCTTTCCACTAATAAGACAAAAAAAAAAAAATCCAAACAACAATAAAAGAGCCAGCAGGTGCTTGCTGCTAACAAGGGACAAAAAAAAAAAAGCAACAACAAAGCCAACAGGGAGGCCTGTCATTGAAACAGGAAGTTTATTATGTCGATACAGCAATGGCTGCATATCTTGTTTTATATCTCTAGTTTATGCAGAAGACACAAAGAAAGGGAGCTGTAGGATGAGGGGCCTGGAGAACTTTTGTAAGCCAAGAAATAAGGTGTTCTGAAATAGTGTCCTCATTTGCACGGCTCCTGGCAAGCCATTGTAATGTAGAGAGTGGGACAGTGCTGATGTGCAGCTCCCAAGGTGAACAAACACTGCCCATGACATCAAGTTCAAAGGATCATTTTAAAATTCAGCAATCTAGTCACTAGCTGTGCATAAGATTAGGTTTGGGGAAAGTTTAAGACATTTTAGAAACTGTGAGACTGGGAAAAGTCCTTTTGGCTGGGAGATTTGCTCTTGGGTCACCAAGACTTGGTGGAAAAAGAAGGAATAGCGGTTTAATGCAGAATTTTATATTTTTGAAAAAGGAGAGAGATGGGCTCATACATACCTTCCTGCTCCTCTAATAAGCAAAAAGACAAGAACAGCAATTTTGATAGATTGAGAGGTAAACATGTTTCATTTTTAAGGTTGATTTTATAAAATAGAGTTTAAGATTTAAAGGCATTGGGGCCGGCAGGTGGTGTGGTGGTTGGGGGCACCAGACTCCCACATGGCCAACCGTGGTTCAAGTCCCGGACCTGGCGGCTTGCTTTCTCACTTTTCCTCTCTCATGTGCTCTCTCTCGCTCTGTCCCTCTCTGGATAAATCAAAATAAATAAATAAACTTAAACACGATAATTCTTTTTAAAGAACATGAAGATGTAAAGGCATATATCACTGTGGGGGTCAGGCAGTGGCACAGAGGTAGACCCACTAGGAAATGGTCTGTATTTCTTTTCTGAAACCTGCCTGAGCGTGCTGGGTGTACGAGTGCATGTGTCTACAATTCAGGTTGCCCGAGGTTGGGGATGGGTCACACCATTAACAACCTGTTCAGGGTACCTGTTTTTCTGTCTCTGACTCTCTCTCTCTCTCATGGGAAAAATAACCTTTTTTTTTTTTCAAAGAACACATATACCATGATACTTGTATTCATAAAATTTACACTATAATAGAAGCTGTCTTAAAAAAATCTCAACTAATTGGCAGGTAGACCAATAATCCTCATCCTCTAAAAACTCTAACTCACCTCAGGCTATGTAGTTACTTTCTAGAATGTCCTGGTTCCTTCGCATCCATCATTGAATTGTTAGCATATTAAAAATATTTGTGAAGCCTTGACCATGGCACAGTGGTAGAATGTGACAGCACACATAGGAGGGTTCCAGGTTCACATCTGGAGACCTTCCTACACACTCAGGAACTTGCAAGTCCCTGATCTGGGGTGGCTGAGGCTGGTGATGTTTCATAAGAACAAGACCATATTTGGGGTGTTATCACTCTCTTTCATTTATGAAAGAAATAAGTAAACTTTAAACAATTTCAAATAAAAAAGCTTATTCTTCATCTAACTCTACTTGGTGTTTACATGCACTGTACTTAAGTATTCTGCAACCTGATAAAATGTGATCGTAGAAAGAAAGAGTTAAATGCTTTAAAAGACTTGATAGGCTAGGTGGTAGCACTGTGGCAAAACTCAACACTCTGCAAGGCAGTTCCACATGGAAGGGTTCCTGGTTCAGGTCCAGAAATCTCTTTCCATACACTGGACACATGCTTGCCCATGATCTGGGACTGGCTGAAGGCTGGGGGTGGATCACGGAACAGGATCACTGAAATCTTCTTGGGATGCTATCTCTCTCTTTCTCTCTCTGTCTCTTTCATGACAGAAATAAAAAAAAAAATAAAATAAAATAACTCAGTACAGTGAAATTGATTTTAAGAAATTGTTGGGTTGAATGAGATAACTATAAATGACCAAAAGGAAAAGTAAACATCTAAAAAGAACATATATTCAGAGTTTTTTGCAAGTGACTTCTAGTTTTCATTTTACTTTCTAGAAATGGAAAATGGAAATCAAAAATGATGCATTCTAAGTGTGACCTAAGTTATACAGATCCTGCAGAACTCCAGTCATGGGATCTAAGTTCTAAAAGCCATATTTTCATATCAGAGATTTCCATGTGAATATATTCTTGCTATAAGCTAACATAAAATGTTATTTTACACAAAAACGTGCCCTTTTGATTAACTGCTCACCTCCTGGCCTCTGTGAAAACAGATGAGAAAGCATCTGCTCTAATACTTTGCCCATCTACTCATGCAGCTTCAGTTATTCTATGCCTCTCACATCTGTATCTCTAGGACAGACTGGTCTCCTAATTTAGATAAAACTGCTTATTAAATATTGCATTTACATGTACAAAATAAGAAAACATCCAAAATTATGTGCACCCCCCAAATCCAACCTCAAGTCTTCATCTCCTTCTATATTCATCTCTAATAGTCCATTAGCCCACAGCCCAAACTTAGGCTGCATCCCCCACCTCTTCCCACCACCACCACATCTAGTCAATTTCTTGGCATGTTTGTGTGTGTGAGAGAGAGGTGGATGCAGACTTACCTGTTAAGAGCCCTTCACATCTAGGTAGTTCTGTCTAACCACTGCCACTCTTCCACTTCTGGCCACTGACAGCTCTCTCTTGGATTACTGCAACAAGCTTCTAATTGATCCCTCTGCTTCAAACTAGTTTTAATTCAATCATTCTCATTACCACAATGACCTTTCTAAAATGTAAGTGGGATCATGTGAGTCCCTTGATGAGTTTCTTGATTAAAATTCTATGGTTTCTCCTTCCATTCTTATAATATCCAAACTTAACATGGTTCACAAAGACCTGCAAGGATAAATTTGTCCTTTAATTATGGCTCCCACTTCAGGTATTACTGCTTTTCTTTTATGCTCTAAACGCCAGCTAGATTAAATATCCTTCCCTCTGGGAACACTCTACAGTCTCCTGTGCCTGCCCATCCACCCCTCTCCTTAAAATAGCACCTCCTCCTGGATTACTCCCATGCATCCTATAATTCTCAACACAGACATTGCTCCCACACAGCACCTTTTCAGATCCCCCATTTCACCAGACTGGCTTTGATGACCTCAGAGTTCCCCAAACACCTATACCTTCCCTTGGCATTTGCCACTCTGGGTTGTTGGCTATCTGCTTCTAATGGCCATAGCAATGTCTTATTCCCTGCCGAGTTCACAGCACCTGGTACGGTAGTTTCTCAATAAAGAAATGTTGAAGGAGGGTTTAAAGGGAGTGTTATCATCTAACCACAGGACCTTATTTTTGAAGAGCAATCTACCTACGTTTCCTGGAAGCTTGGTCCTTTGTGCTCTTAGTACTAAGTACTCTAGTACTGTAATACTAATATTTTATTTCCATGGGCTTGCAGAGGTAGCATATTTCTCAGGATCTACTCTTTCCTCTCAATAAAAATAATAGGTATCCACACCCTCTCTTGAAACAAAGCAGATCTGCCATGAGCTGACTTGTCTTCATTTTATAGTCCTATATTAAAGTCATCTTTTGCATGCTGTGATGATGATTAGGGGATGAATATAAATTAATCAATTAAAAAAAGTTTCAGAAGAAAGAGAAAAACATAAAACTATTTTTCTCTAAATAAAACAATGCATATTTGATGACTGCAGTAAGCTATATAGTCCCAGCTAGGTGCTACTTTATAGTATGTTCTTTCTACTCACTGAGATTTATGCCTAAGTCAGACAGGTGTTCATGGATATGCATATATCAGCTGCGCTTGCTATTGGAAATATTTAGATTAATTAAGTTCATTAGGGAATAAATAAAGTGGGGGGAAAGGCATAGAAAGCAACCATGGATACCAGAGACAGTGTGGGAGGAGGGAGGGACATGACAGAGGGTGAGAGATAGGGAATCAAAGATGGCAAAAATAACAAAATATACAGGAAACAAATGGAAAATTATTTGTTGACAATAACACGTATGTTGATGTGCTTGATTGAGCCAAGACACAGTGTATTCTGCATGGGAAATCTCATTTTGTTTGCTGTAATGATGTATAGTGAATGAAAGTAAATAAATAAATTAAAAAAAAAAATAGGGACCCAGCAGTTAGCATAATGACTATCACTGGACTCCCATGTAGTCGACTGTGGTTCACGTCCCAGACCCGGTGACTTAAAACTCACGCTGGGCATATGTGCGTGCGTGCCCAAGATCCCGAGAGGAGAATGGAGGAGAAGGGACTGCAGCATGGCCATCCCCCCTGGGGGGTGATTTCTCACTTTCTGTCACTCTCTTCCCCTCTCTGGCGAGCACACCCGTCCTGTAGCAAAAACCTCTCCTAAAAAAAAAAAAAAGTAAAAAAAAATAAAGTCATCTGTTATCCATAAGGTAGGGCATGGGATTTCATCTAATGCAAGGGATTGTATTTTCTACAAGAGAAAGTGAAAAAGTTTGCATTAATCTATTTATTTAGCATGTACTAAGCTCCCACTGTATGCCATCATGTTCAGAGTCAGACTAAAAAGGGGTCCATCATAAACACTAGACCAACTTGGAAGGGCATGTTGAAGAGAGGCTCAACAGTTTCTTTTGTTTTCTTTCATTTTGTTTTTAAGAGAGATTTATGCTATAGGGCGCATGTGCTCCCAGAAAGACAGGGAGAGACAGAGAAACAGAAAGCGAAAAATCATCCCCCAGGGGGATGGCCACGCTGCAATCCTTTCTCCTCATTCTTCTCTTTGGATCTTGGGCATGCACACACACGTGCCTAGCATGAGTTGAAGTCACCAGGTCCAGGACTAGAACTATAGTTGACTACATGGGAGTCCAGCTACATAACCATTACATCATCTGCTGGTCCCAGAGACTAAACAGTCTTTGCCAGGTGAGACTCTACCCATATCATTCTGAAAATTTGATATAATGAGAACAAATAAGATAATGATGACTCCAGGGATAAAACAGCAAAGATGAGTTCATTTTCATTGACTAAACCTGGTTTAGGCCCTCGTCACTTGTTTGTTTTAATGGTTTTCTGTTGGGTCATTGGAAAAGCCATGATGGATTTTTCTGTTTTTCTATGCAAAACTGTATCATGACTTCTCCAACAACCCAATTACTTATCTCAGAAGGTAGCTTAAACTATGATTTTTAAAAAATGAACTGTCAAACACTTTAAATACATACTTCCTTGAAGAAAGTATTCATATGCGGTACCTACTAGCTGAGTAAAATTGTGTTTGCCTTCTCTGAATAGATCAGATTCCCTTCTGTCCCTACCTCGCTATTTAAGTCACCTGTAGATCTGCCTGTGAGCTTTTAAGGTTATGATACTTTGGCCCTTAAAGGCACTCACTTGTCATCCCAGTTATTCCAGAGGCTTAGCCAGGGGGACTGCAACATAATGAGACCCTGTCTAGAAACAAAAAAGAAAAAGAAAATATTATGATCTTTTATATTGAAAGAAAGTCACAACTCACCATAAACATAAAAGGCATATTCAGCTTGAACCCAGCTTGGCTTTCCCACATCATTTCTTCTGGATCCCAATAGTTTAGTTTCTCTAAATTAATGAAAAACTATTTTCCAACCCACGAATGTGCTGTCTTAATTATCTGGCCAACACCTGTTTATAAAGGATGGGGAAAAGAGTCATGGGGAGAGAAGACAAGCTATAAAGAGGCTACAGAATGTCTGCCCAGTCAAGGCATTAGAAAAACAAGCCTAGAGACCTGCAGTTAGCGTAATGGCTATGTCGCTGGACTCCCACGTAGTCGACTGCAGTTCGTCTCCTGGACCTGGTGGCTTAAAACTCACGCCGGGCGTGTGTGCGTGCGTGCCCAAGATCCCGAGAGGAGAATGAAAGAGAAGGGATTGTGGCATGACCATCCCCCCTGGGGAGTGATTTCTCGCTTTCTGTCTCTCTGTCTCTCTCTGTCTGTCTGGCAAGCGCACACACCCTATAGCAAAAACCTCTTCAAAAAAAAAAAAAAAAGAAAAGAAAAGAAAGAAAGAAAAACAAGCCTACATCAGGAAACCAGAACTGAGCCTCCATACATAATATGGTGAATCTGTGCACGGTCTGAATCTACGCTTGAGTTGGCAGTAGAATAAACCTCTCCATTGGTGGACCAAGTAAACGCGCTGTGGTCCTGCCTGCTGATGCTGCATCAGTTTCCACACCACCACAGTCAAAAAGCTGACAAAAGCAGCAGCCTGATGTAGTGTTTGTCATTACCATGACAGCCATGGCACAACTTGGTTGACAACTTTGGCAAAGGATAAAAAAGCAGAGAAAGGACAGGGACTTAGTGAAAATGTATCCTAGGGCAAGATCAACTGTATTATAAAGGGTGTTTTTGTTTTTGTTTTTAGTTTTTGCTATAGGGTTTGTGTACTCATCAGAGAGAGATACAGAGAGAAATAGAGAGATCACTGCCCTGCCCCCCAGCCACACTGCATTCCCTTCTTCATTCTCTTCTTGGAATTTTGGGCAGGCACACACACACGCCTGGCATGTTTTTCAAGTTGATAGGTCCAGGATTTGAATGACCAAGTAACCCATGTGCAATCAGCCACTTTAACCTCTGCCACCTGCTGGCCCCTATAAAGTCTTTTTTTTTTTTTTTCTTTTAGGTTTTTGCCACAGAGTGTAGGTACTCACCAGAGAGAAACAGTGAGAAGGAAAGTGAGAAATCACTTTCCGCCCTCCCCAAGGAGAATGGCCATGCCACGATCCCTTCTCCTCCATTCTCCTAAATTTTGGGGATGCACACACATGCACCCCACGTGATTTTCAAGCTGCCAGGTTCTAGACTCAAACTGCTGTCAGCCTTGTGGGAATTTAGTGTCTTAACCACCACACCACATGCTGGACCCTAAAGTCACTTTATAAGTCAAAAATATAAAATTATTTGCTGTTTCAGTATTATTGTAAACACTAGTTTTCTTCAGTCTAAGTATGGGCAACAGTTATGTGTCTGTCCAGTAGAGGGAGGTCTCTCACCTGCTTTCAAAGATAATACTCAATACACAGCAATGCTCAGATTTACCAGGGAGAAGAAATGAGAATAAAAACTTGAAAACTTGTTTGATATAAAATCATGTCAATAGGTTTATAGTCTACCAGAAAATGGGAATAGAATACATGGGTAAGCTCCTGGACAAAGTTCTCTTCAGTCTAGACTCCCTGGGTTGCAGAAAGATATTAACACATGTTCTTGTCTGAGGGTAGAATGTTTAATGAAGGATGCAGGGTCTCCATCCTAAGCAGTTCGAGCTGGCAAGATATAGAGGATTTCTGTGTTCAGGGATGGTGGTGGTCAATTCTGTGCTTGTGACAAAATTCTGTGCTTGTGACAAAATGTGCTTGTGACAAAATGGATCCCATGAATAAATATCGATATTTTGAGCTATACCATGGTGACCAAAACCCAAGATTCTGAACCTACACACCTTACTGAATACAACATCCAATACGAAGAAGGGCCATAAGAAAATGCAAACTCTTTTCCATCCCAATCGCAAGACTTTTTTAACGGTCTCCTGATAAATTAAGCTGACTTGAGGGAGTCTCAAACCAAGGTTTAGAACAAAAATAGATTTGTAGCATTTTCAGTTCTTTCCCTCAAAGATTTTAACCCTAATTTCACCCTTCTTGGTCTTGCTTCTCTGATGGTGAATAAAGGTGGCCCAAACTCTGGGCTGGTGAGTGGCATAGTGGTGGTGAAGGCAGTGGACTCCCACATGGCCGACCACAGTTCAAATCTCAGACCTGGAGGCTAAAAACTCATGGTGGACATGTGTGTATGTGTGCCCAAGATCCTGAGAGGAGAATGGAGGGGAAGAGATTGCCGCATGGCCATCCCCCCAGAGGAGATGATTTCTCTCTCTCTCTCTTTCTCTCTCTCTCTCTGTCTCTCTGCTTCCCTGGTGAGTACATGTGCCATATACCAAAAATCACTCTTCAAAACAAAACGAAGGTGATTCAAACAAAGGATAAACTCAAGGAAAACACACTTGAAAGTGGCAGGGCAATTTCTCTCCCTACAGGTGGGGCAGAGCTTGGCCAAACCATTGGGTTATATGTGTTATATTTGAGGCCTAATGGACTTTTTAAGGGCTTATTTTTAAAAATGTCTTTGAGGCCTGCAATGGCTAGTTGGGGGCATTAACTTGACTGAACTAAGAAATACCTAGGAGCCTAATAAAGCATATTGTGGGTATGTCTGTGGGGGTGTTTCCAGCGAGATTAACATTGGAGTCTGAGTAGATTAGGTAAGAAAGATCTGCCTTCATTGTGGGTAGCCAAGACCCAGTCAAGGGGCCCAGAATAAATACAGAATATGGATGGGTCTGGGCTGGAGAGAGCAGGATAGACTTCTGCTATTTTGGACTTCAGAACTCCAGGCTTGTTTGTCTTCAGACTTCAGGATTCACACCAGTGGCCTCCAGGTTCTAGAACTTTGCTGCACTTCAGCCTATGAACTACATTGTGGGCTTTCTTGCGTCTGAGGCCTCCAGACTGGGACTGAGTCATACTCTACCAGCATTCCATCATCTCCAGTTTACAGGAAGCCTGTGGTGGAACTTCTCAGCCTCCAAAGTTATGTCAGCCAATTCCCCCAATAAATCTCTTTTCTCTGTCTATGTGAATCTGTTGGTTCTGTTTCCCTAGATAACCCTGACTAACACAAGGTCCAAATCAAAAACTGTATCAATTCTTAAAAAAATGAAAAGAAAGCTATAAAACAAACGTAGAAATAGTGGAGCTAGCCACGGTGGCAAATACTGGTAAGATGCTGTGCCCTGCATGGAGGTCTGAGTTTGATTCCTAGCCCATCCTGAAAGTTAGGCACATTGGTGTAATTACACCTGTAATCCCAGTGACCCAGGAGACTGAGGCAGGAGGATTGCAATGGCAAGGTCCTGTCAAAAAAAGAAATTAATATTGGCAGACACCTGTGTAGTTCTTGCTGTGCCTCAGGTTCTGTTCTGAGAGCTCTCCTGTTTCCACATTTGCTCTTCCTTGCATCACTCTGGTATGGTCATTCCCATCACCATGTTTCAGTTGGGAAACTGAGGCACACAGCAGTTAGTTCTTATGTTAATAAACAATAGGGTCAAGATTTGAACCCAAACATCTGGGTTCTGAGTCCTTGATTCTGGATCTCTAAGCCAGAACACCCCTCAAACCAGTGCATCTTTAATCCAAATATCTATAAAATATAACATTCTGTCAACTGGCATTGACTGCAACCCACCTCTTATAATTATGTATAAATTTCATTTAGAAGTATGTAGTACATTTTAGAAGGTTCAATGTAGTGAGGTAGGAGAGGCTGGGGCCTACCGAAGTCTTAAAGTGGCTCCAAACTCAGGTCCTCAGAGCCTCAAGAGCCTTGTTGGAGAACTTAAGAAGATAACAGAGAGTCACATAAGTCACTACTAGTAACTTACTGCTCTGAGTCAGGACCTGTATGAAAGTGCCATTCAGAGTAATGGGAGAAATGATGGACTATTCGATAAAAGACACTGGGATAACTGGTTATTCCTGGGGAAAAATAAAATTAGATCCCTAACTCACTTTATTAAAAATCAATTCTAGGATGAGTAAAGTATACAGAACAGACTCTGCCTTTTGGCTGGAATCATCGTCTTCCAGTAATTCACCAAAATGAAGAACACAAGGGGAAAGAGGACAGGCACCTGATGCTGCCAAAGGAACCACTCCATGTTTTCTAAAAGGCATATATATATATGTATATACATATATATATATGCCTTTTAGAAAACATGGAGTGGTTCCTTTGGCAGCATACATGCAAATCTAAAAGAAAGGTGATATTGTAGACATCAAGGGAATGGGTACTCTTCAAAAAAGAATGCTCCACAAATGTTACTGTGGTAAAATGGAAGAGTCTACAATGTTACCCAGCATGCTATTGGCATTGTTGTAAACAAACAAGGGCAAGATTCTTGCCAAGAGAATCAATATGCGTATTGAGCATATTAAGCACTCTAAGAGCAGAGATAGCTTCCTAAAACGTGTGAAGGAAAATGACCAGAAAAAGCAAGAAGCCAAAGAGAAAGGGACTTGGGTTCAACTGCAGCACCAGCCTGCTCCACCCAGAGACGCACACTCTGTGAGAACCAATGGAAAGGAGCCTGAGCTTCTAGAACCTATTCTCTATGAATTCATGGCATGATGGGTGCTAAAAATGAACTAATCTGTGGTCTACAAAAATGTTTTTCTTAATTGAGTAGAATTATGTTCTCTTCCCTAAAGCAAATTTTAATTGGGCTCTAATTCATTTTGTAATATCTTTATTCAAATTTCATAATTTTTAGTTGAAAGATGTTAGGTGGCTTATTATGCAACAAATAAAACTCAGTTGGTTAGAAAACAAAGTGAAACAGGTTCAAGTCCCAGACCTGGTGCATTGCTTTCTCACTTTCTCTCTCTTTCTTCTCTCTCTCCCCCTCCCTCCCTATCTGGTCGAATTAAAATAAATAAATAAAGTAAGTTAGTTAAAATAACCCTAAAGAAAAAAAAAAAGTGGAACAAAAAGACCAGAATTTTTAAACTTTTAGAAAAAAAAAATGTAGGTGAATATCTTTTTGGGTCCAGAGTAGGTAGGATTACTTGAACATGTCACAAGAAAGCCTGAACCACAAGGGGAAAGACTGATAAAACTGACTGCTCTAAAAACAAACCCAAAAAAAGGAGTCAAACTTATGTTGAACAAGAGACTCCATGAACGAAATTAAAATTCAAGCCACAAACTGAGAGATTTACAAAGCATATAATGAATGAAGTGTGCTATCCAGAATTTGTAAAGAATTACCACAAATCAGTAAGAACAAAACAACCTAGTGGGAAAAAAATAAAAAATAATATGAATGAGTAATTCACAGAAGAGGAACCCTAGATGGCTAATAAATATGTGAGAAGACACACACCATCACCAGTAATCAGGGAAATGCAATTTAAAATAGCAAGGTATCATTTTATGTACCAAAGGAACAAGATGAAAATAACTGATAAAATCATGCACTGGCGAGCTTGGGGAGGAAGAGGAATTCTTCTATGAGGATTCTGAGAGTGTAAGCTGGTACATTTGAGAAGAAAATGAGCAATATTTGGTAAAGTTGAAGAGGCATAAAGCTACAGCCCCAAATTCAACTTCTGGGTCCATGCTCTATAAAAATTCTCATCCGTGAGAAAGATACATAGAAGAAGGTTCGTAGTAGCATCACGTGTAACACACACACAAATGGATAAACATAAATGAGCATGAACAGGGATAACTAAGATGTGATCTATAGAAGGACTTTCATGCGGTGCTTAAAGTGAATCACAGTGACTTGCGTCAGAAAGAAGAACTCTCTAAAAAAAATCACGTTAGTGAGAAAAGGCAAATTGCAGGATAATGCATACAATTTTAAAACAGGGAGAACAATGCCAGACATTATTCATAGGTTTGTGTCTATGTAGTAAAGCACAAAAACTTGCAAGGGAATAATAATAAATTCAGGAATGACAATTTAGGATAGTGATTCTCTGGTGAGAGAAGGAGGTTATGGGAAAAGGAGAGAGAATACTAGAAATCCTACCCATATCTGTTAGAATCGATTACGGTCTGGAGTTATTCATAATATAATTCTGTGAACTTTTCATTGTAAGTGAAATATGTTGTAATGAGGAGGATTTAAAGAAGGCTAGGCTTAGATGTAAGGTCACAAGCCTTCATTTGAACACCAGAATATCCTAGGCTTTTGTAGTGGACAGGGAGGAGGACGTGTCAGGTGCATTTTGTCACTAATCAATAGATTCAAGGAAAATGTGCTACCATGAGGTGGGAGAGGCTGGAACAGACGGAGTCAGATCAATATGTGTCTTCATTTGCCCCAGGCAGTCTACATTTATGCTTGATGTTTGGGGTAATTATTAATAATGCCACCAGACATTAAGGAGAAAAAGAGAGAGGCAAGACATTTATGGGGCACAGAAGCAGATTATTATCTATTGATGATAACGTGTATAGTGTCCCCAACTGGACTGGTGTGAAGTGTATTCATGTTAGAAGATTTGCTTGACAAGCTAAGTGATGTACAGTGATTGAATGTATAAAAGAAATTAAAATAAAATATATTTTAAAAATGAACATTTCTATGAAGTTTATCCACTGTGATGTTACATTTCACCCTTAGTAATTAATTAATAAGTATTTCATGAGGAGATATGGTGAAACTACTCTCTTTTTCATTGTTTTATATTAAATAAATATATTTTTAAAAATGAAATAATGCCCACTTCCACTTTCTTAAGTACCCCAGTTCAGAAAATCAAGGAACACGTCTGCCCTCATGAAAAAACCCCTTCAGCATCTGTACCCACAGAGCTGGCCTATGGGTCCCGGACACAGGGTGTGTGTGGTTGTAGCCAGAGGGCTCATTAGATGAATGACACACAGACACCAGGGAAATTCAGAAAAACAGCCAAACAGCAATAGCAGCCAGATTGCCTGGTAACCAGTCTTCAGTAGCTCTTTTATCTGAAAACGGAAGACCCCAGAGTTTTCACCTTTTCTTTAGAATTTGTCAGTTTAGAACACAGGACTGTGGTCTTCTCACCTCAAAGACAAGGCCGACAGTGAAAAACGCCTACAGGGTTAAGCTCAGAGACATCCTCGTGGACAAAAGTCACTTAGGGAGTTCTGAAAAACAGATTATTGGATTCCAACGTCAAATTATAGGTTTGAAACCTGTGGAATTATGGCCCATGGGCTCCATGTTCTTAAACCCTCCAGGTGACTCTGAGGCATGGATTCCTGGAATTTTGTAATAAATAGCAGAACTCTAACAGTTGTGCTATTTTCGATGGTTACTTATTACTGAGAGCTGAAGATATACATATAGTACATTTAAATCCTCAAGTGTCTGACAGAATTTCTCTCCAGCTCTTGCCTTAATTTAATGATTTTCTAGCCTCATTAAACTATGCAACTTGTAGTCAGCCCCTTCTTGTGGCTGGGTGTCAGTGACTGAGATCAGGAGAAGACTGAGACCCAGATCGGGAACATGCCTGCCATGGCTCCTCCCCAAGGCCTATGAACGAGGCATCCGTGAACACAGAAGTCAATGCCAGGCCAAGGAACACCTGATGATTGACCTGAGGGAGCCCAAACCCTCATGGAAAACCCCAGTCCTGGTTATTGGCCAAACCAGATGCCAGAGGACTTCTGGTTTCTGGACAAGACACTCCAAAGTGAAATTCCTTTCCAGAGGGCTTGTCCTGGTTCCTACTGGGTTTCTACAAGAGTGGGCTAAAATTTAGAGTTGGATGGGCTAAAAATTAGAGTGGTTAAGGGCACTGGACTCCCACGGGGCTTACTGCAGTTCGAGTTCCAGACCTGGCAGTTTGCTTTCTCACTTTCCCTCTCTCTCCCTCTCACTCTGTTCCTCTCTGGTCAAATTAAAATGAAAAAATAAATAAAGTTAAATAAAATAATCCTAAATAAATAAAAATTAGATTTGGAAAATTGTCCCAGGCTGAAGTAAAATGTATTAAGACATTTCGAAAGATCATTTTTTTCCTGCATATTCTGCTCTTAATTTTGTTGTTGCTGTTAAAGGTATTCTTATTTATTTATTTAATTTGATTTTGTTCCTTGAATAGTGTCCTTGGATTTGGCTAGGAATTGCTGAATTTAGTTTAGCTTTTTTTTTTTTTTTTTTTAGAGAGAGATTTTTGCCACAGGGCCATGCACTTGCCAGAGAGACAGAGAGAGACAGAGGGACAGAAAGTGAGAAATCACCCTTGCCCCATGCAGGGGGGATGGCCATACACAATCTCTTCTCTTCCATTCTCCTCTCAGGACTTTGGGCAAGCACACACACGCATCCAGCGTGAGTTTGAAGCCACCGGGTCTGGAACTCGACCACAGTCAACTATGTGGGAGTCCAGTGACGTAACCATTATGTCATATGCTGGTCCCAGTTTAGCATTTTTTTTTTAAAGAGATGTCTAAGTATCAGGGGAAGTGAACCTGTGGCTGGTATTCTGCAAATACCAGTGAAGGATACACACCATTGGGCACCATCTAAGCCTAGTGGGGAGAGGTGGCCTCTCTTTTTAATGTATTGGCATTGAATTCTTGATGAACCACTAATACTGTGTAAGAAACGTGGGCTCCTAGAAATTATTCACATTAAGTGGTGGAGAATTATCTAAGTACATGTCAGGCATAGCTCTGAGATTTTAGATATTTGATCTAATTAGAATTTCACATTTTCTTTTTTGGTTCTTTTTTATCTTTTGAGGGTAGGAAAAGTATTAAAGCCGTAAGTACCTTCATTTCCCCAAGGTCTCTGAGAAATTGGGGTCAGGCTCAGAATTCTCCCTTTTATCATGTCCCAGGATACTTTTGTCACTGGTCTGACCCAAGTTGATTGATTACCTCCTGAAAGCATGGTTTTCGACCTTTATTGAGCTTCAAAACCACTAGGGGATTTTTTTTTTTTGAGAGAGAGACAACAAGTGAGAGACCAGGAAGGGAGAGAGAAGAAAGCAGGAGGAAGGGGGAAGGTGAGAGATATTTTTGACAGGGTCTCGCCGTGTAGAGATCCTTCCTGTAGAGGCTGTAGAGATCCAGCCTCCTACCTGGGTATTCCGCAGGTATGTGCCACTGCTCCCAACCCATTTGGATTGGCCTAGCAACCAAATCTAAGGCTCCTATGAGGCTCAGCCACCATGCAGTGGTGTCCTCCCACTTGCTCCACTGTGGCTGGGCCACTTGGGAAAATTTTCCATGACATTTTGTCCAACTCCCACCTAGATTAGTTAAAAGATAATATCTGGTAAGTAGACATGGACAGAGTGATTTGTTGTTGGTTTTTGCTTTAAGGCATGTGCACTTGCCAAAGAGATGGAGAGAAACAGAGAGACAAAACATGAGAAATCACGTAACCCCACCCAGGGAGGATGGCCATGCCACAATCCTTTCTCTTCCACTCACCTCTTGGGATTTGGGGTATACACGCACATGTACCTGGTGTGAATTTCAAGCTTCCAGGTGCAGGATTCAAACCACAGTCGACCACGTGGAAGTCCAGAGCCTTAAGCACTACATCACCTGTTACTGGTTTTTTAAATAAAGTTCCCATATATAAAGTGAACCATAACTAGCCAGAGCCTGAAAGTTTCAGTATTAAAATGGAAAGTCCTGCACCAGTCAGGATGACTTGATCCCTCTCAGCGTGGGTAAGGTTCCTGTAGGATCATTCCCTGCTGACTCTTACTCCCTGTCTCACTGCACCCTTAAGGAGCAAGCTCTAGAGTCCCACAGCTGGTATGTAGACTGTTCCATCTTCCTCACCAACAGGATTCAGCTTGAAGGTATGGATAAAAGAATCACTACCTGGAACCTTATGACGCTGCTATCTGTAAGCTAACAAAAGGATGCCAACAAGACAGAAGATGCAACGAACCTGGACAAAGGTGGCGGACAGAGGAGAGTGGATCTACCTTGCCTATAGCCAGAGGGAGAGCAATGACCACAACCTTTGAGACTACATGGAAAGAGCAATGATAAGTAGGGGCTTTAAAAACAGCACTCTGTGTTAGTTGATCTTTCTTATTGTTTGCTTATTTGTTTGTTTGCTTTTCATTTTGCCAGAGGGTGCATGCACTTGCCTGAGAGGAGCAACAGGAAAGAGAGAGGGAAAGTGGTAAAACACCCCTGGTGAGAATAGTCACATCACAATCTTTTTCCCTCCATTTCTCCCTCCTTTGGGGAGTTTGGTCATGTATGTACATATGCTCAGCATGTTTTTAAAGGCAAGACTCAAAACTGTGTATTTGGCCATGTGGGATCCAGCCATCTGAACCACCAAGCCATAAGTTAGCCCTCTTAGTACTCTTTATGAAGAGATTAAGGATTCCTTTTGCAGCATGAGATACTTTTGCTCCACTTAGCATTCCTCCTCTTGTAGGGTTGGCTTTTGTTTCTTTCAGGTTCTCTCCTGTACTGTTCAGTGCGGGGCAGTCAGTGGGACCATTGGGTTATGTGTGTGGTGGAACCAGCACTTATCATACTTCAAAATAAAGGACATTCGGGGGTATAGAGAGAAGCCTGATTTTTGATGTGAAACGAAGTACGTGAATGTTAAGTAGATTTATACACAATGCAAAACAAAGCACCTGAATGTTAAATAGATTTGCATACAATGCAAAGGTCCTTGTGGTGGAGGTGAGCTAGTTGAACTACCCAAATCCAGAGACAAAGCTTATGCAGAAACTAGCTCATGTCCTTGGAGCGCTCTTCTGAACAGAGCCAACAGAGCCTTTGTGACAATCTATGTGCCATGAGCATGATCTTTCACGACTTGGATACATTTTTAAAACGCAGTCATGCCTTATTTAACAATGGGACTACATCCTAAGAAATACATCACTGGGCGAATTTGTCATTGTGCGAACGTCATAGAGTGCACTTCCACACACCTAGATGAGATAGCCCACCGCATACCCAGGCTATGTGGTGTAGCCTACTGCTCTGCTGGTGTACTGTTGGCCTAAAAACCAGGGGACCGCAGCTAGCGTAATGGCTATGTCACTGGACTCCCATGCAGTCGACTGCGGTTTGCGTCCCTGACTCAGTGGCTTAAAACTCATGCCGGGCGTGTGTGCATGGGTGCGTGTGTGCCCAATATCCCGAGAGGAGAATGGAGGAGAAGGGATTGCAGTGTGGTCATCCCCCCTGGGGGGTGATTTCTCGCTTTCTGTCTCTCTGTCTCTCTCTGTCTGTCTGGCGAGCACACGCACCCTATAGCAAAAACCTCTCAAAACAACAACAACAAAAAAAAACATTATGTGGCCCATGACTACCTTGGCATTTTCTGGGCATTGTTAAGGAATCGTCTCAGTAAAAAGATGTTGGATTCATGAGCAGGTTCTGTTTGCCACGAAATGCCCAAATTAAACCCCTAAGGGCAAACAAGTGTGAATCAGGGCAAAGGATGCATTTGTAGACACACTTCCATTTTTCCTAACAATGCCTGTTCTGGTTTTTAAGGAATATGAGTTGGGATTATGCAATGGGGCAATAAGCTACATAAACTTTTATGTAAATGTTTTTGAGTTGAACTTAAGAGGTTACATTGCCTGAAAAGCACCAGGTATATGTGTGTGTGTGCCCAGAATCCAGAAAAGGGAGACATAAAGGAGAAATGAAGGCGATGGGATTGTGACATGACCACGCCCCGTTGGGAATGTGCTTTCTCTCTTCTTCTTTCCCTCTGCGCAGTGCAGACATCCTTTGGCAAATTTTAAAAAGGAAGAAAGTCTTCTAAAAAATGGTACCTTTAGGCCACCCACCCACGTCCTCAAGATCCATAAAACATGGACAGAAAGAACGCAGATTTGTCCTCTCTATACCATTATATATATATATATGAGGGTGGAAAACAGATTTGAGCTAACAACTGGTACATATACCCTAGCCTCTAAAGTACAGCGAGGTTCTTCACTTGACCCTCCCAGACCCTCGCCTGATGCCTGAGTATTTAGACTAGCAGGGATGGGTGGCAAGGAAGGTTTTGGTTAATGCCTCAGCACAGGAATCCCTGTGGTGTTTTCGGGTAGAAAGCATTCAGAATCATTTCACTTGTGATAAAAGACAGCCTTACCTACTTTGATATTCTTAACAGCTTCACAACTCAGTGTACACTAGATCACCTTTATTGTTTTTTCCTCCTTACCTGAATGTGAAGTCTGAGCCCATATGTCAGTATTCCCCCTTCAAGCTTTTCCTACCAGGAGGCCCAGCAAGGTTGAGGGAAGCTTCTCCAAGTGTGGTCTGAGGACCACCCACAGAAGAAAGGCCATGCCCCAAGCCTCCTGTTTATCAAGTACCCCACACTCTCAGACACATTCCAGTTCCAGAGCCACTACTGCAGTGCCCAGTCCCCTCCCACCACTTCCTAATCAATTGTTCCTTATTTCATGACCTTTAGTCATTTACTTACCAAAACCCATGGGAAGTTAAGCTCTACCAGGACTAGGGGATTTGTCTGTCTCGTTCACTGATGTATCCCAAACTCTCAGGACAGCGCTGCTCACATGGCAGCTGCTGGATAAACATGGGCTGGATAATGACGTGTTTGTGGAGTGCTCACTGTCGTCAGGCATGGGCTAGTCCCAGGGGGGGACGCAGCAAAGCAGGCAGGCACAGGCCGTCCTCCCAGCATCTGTGGAGGAGGGCAGGAACTAGCAGTCAGGTTGGCAGACTAAACACACAATTATAATAGTCTAAGGAGTGTTATGATAAAGTGTGGTGAGAATAATATCCGGGTTTGCTGAAACGAATCGGGAGGCCACAGAAGAGAGGGAAAAGCCTGGCATGGCTGTCTTTATTGCTCAGGTGCAGATGGCACCTCCTTGGCCTGACACAGCCTGTTGGAACCCACACGGTCTCTCAGAGGACAGAAAAGGTGAGGCACAGACTGAGTGCCAGGCATGGGATAGAGTGTATAGAAGAGCTCCGTAACTTCAGGATGGGGAGATAAGCACAGAAATCTGGAACAATAAATGTTTTTGTTTGTTTGCTTGTTTTTTATTTTTTATAATTGTGAGAAGACATGTGTGATCTCCAGAGACAGAGAAGCAGAGACAAAGAGAGAGAGAGAAAGACAGGGGAGAGGGGGAGGAAGAAAGAACCCCCCAATGTGGCATGGTCATGCTACAATTCTTTCTCTATTATCCTATTCTGTGGGATTTGGAGCATGCATGCACATGCACCTGGCATGTTTTTTCAAGACTCCGAAGCCAGGATTGGAAACATGGACAGTCATGTGGGATCTAGCTCCCTTAATCATCAGGCCGTGGGGCCAGCTCCAACGTATATTTCAACGTCAGCAAGACACTCAAAGCTTTCCTTACACCCATGGCCTTATCCAGAATACAAGCAGCACAAGTCAGAAAGTAAAAAAGAGGGGAGTCTTATATAGCATGTAGCAGAAAAGGGGTTTTGGAGAGGGTTACAAAGCCACAGTGTAGTCAGCAGCTGGGCTGGGGGAGAGAAGGCCGACAGAGGATGTAAGTTTTATGGCCAGAAATACGAAAGCATGGTGAGCCACCTTCACAAGAAGAAGACCCATGAAGTGATGTGTTGTAACCCTGGGCATCTCCATCTTCAGTTCTTCCCTTTTCCCCCTACATATTCAGACCATCCCTTTTGATTTGGTAGTCCATCTCTTTCTATAGGCAGACTTTGTTCTCTTTATCCTCAATAAGAAAGAAAAGTTTTGCTTACACCTGCTGCTTGCTTTTCTTGGACTGTGAATTGTTAAAATTGTCCTTTTTTGCTTTGCCTACAAGGAAACTCAGAGTTACGGTCAATGCTAAATTAAAATCACCAGATATTCCTAGGCTTTGGGCTAATTCGTTTCCTATTCTTTCTTGTTTTCACTTATGTATTTTATTTTTCCCTGTTTAAACAGTGGGACTGCAATTGTTTTTATGCTTGAATGCTGCCTTAACTTTTTGGGGTGTTTCATGCAGGTATGGATTCTGATGAAATAAAGCACATGTTCATTTTCTTCCATCTGCCAATCCTTTAACCCTCCCCTGACTACAGTCTCAATGCCATGAGAGCCCCTTTTCCAAGGGCCATTCCCTAATCTCCATAATAATCCTCTGTTGTGATTCACTGAAGACACCAACACACATCTGGGAAACCTCTCCACCCCCTCATTTTCTCCTTGAGTTCTATTTGCTGGTCTTACCTGTAGCTCCCACCCCTAACTAACCCCTAAAGCTTAGTGGTCACCATTCTTTCCTGTCTCTTATGCCCTCCTCCACCCCCTGTCTCCCAGATCTTAGTCACCCATTCCACTCTGGTGGAATTCGTGTCTTCTTTCCTTTCACAATGCATTCCTCCAGGGAAATCAGGCATTCAGTTAGGGGGGACCTAAGTGAGACTTTGTTCAAAGATTCTCACACCCTTCTTCCAATCCCTGAGCAATGGAATGAACTTAGCCAGGGTCTTCTTTGTGTATTTCAGTCCTGCTGCTTGGCAAATGTGTGCTCACTCATTCATAGCTAAGGCTTCTAAGCCCAGCATCATTCATCCCACTGTTTGACAGTTGTGCCTCCCAAACCCTTTGAATCTGAAATTAGTGTCACTACAATGTTATGATTCATTGCTCCCACTCTCTCTCTCTCTCTCAAGATTGTGGTTGTTTCTATTAAGTAGCTCTTCCATTAAGGTGGAAGAGGCGATGTAGAACACACACGTATGTCCTCCCAAGTTCCCTGCTTTGTGGGTGGTCCCAGCATTTTGTTGTAAATACAGCCTCTGAGAAAGGGAGGAAAATGAAGCCATGCTTGTCTACTGCTGAAATTTCATTTTTAACAGTCACCAGTTCTTGTTCACAGGCGTTGTAGGGATTCTATCCTCTTTTCCTTTAACTAAAAGACAGTAAAAATAAAAAGGGGGGGGGAGGGTGCAACTATCTATGTCATAGTGACTCCGAGTTCTCCCGAATTCAAGATGAACTTTAGCCTCTTCCAGTTCGGCTGATACAGAACAGGAAAACCATTCATTCGTCCAACAAATGTTTGTGGAGGAGGCTGTATTATAGGAGCTGGGAATACGGCAGTGAATTCCTTGTGGAATTTATGTTCCAGTGAAGGGAAGCCAGACAATAAAACGTGTATACATGATGTAATGTTGGATTGTGCAAAGTGTTGCAAAGAAAAAGAAGAAGGTATTGTTGGATAAAATGACCAGAAAAAGCCCCTCTGGGGTATCACATAAGCAGAGACCTGAATGAAATGAGAGATTTTTCCTCCCTCCCTTGTCAATGGCAGACATCAATCATCATCGCGGCCTTCTATTCTTTTCCATGGAGCCATCAACCCTCCACTCAGCACTCCAGGCCATCACGGCCATTTGGCTGGTGTTAACATGCATAATCAGGTCTACTTTCCATCCTGTTCCAAGGGTGAAACAAAAACGACAAAACAAATAAAACCCCTTCCTTTTCTAAAGCAAGAAGGAAAAATATAAAAAAGAGTGACTATAAGTACCAGATTACATCCATCTCTGTTTAAGTCTAATGACGTAGGATTGATGGTCTTCTCTTGTCATAAAGACACAGAGTTTCCATCCCTTTATGATGCTTACTCTGTATGTTTGAGTTTATAACTCAGCTCTTGAGTAGTTTATGACCCTTTCACAGTCATGGGGCTCTGAATCTATGTAGGCTGACCAGTCATAACCACCAACTTTAAACTGTGGATATTGTGTGTCCACAAGCATAGTCCCAAAGTTCAATGTGAAACATGTTGTGAGTGCCATATTTCCCTTGGAAAAAATCCATTTTTATGAATAAAAGCACTCTCCTATTACATACATCTCTCAATTTTCTTCTTATCCATCTAATTACTGAGCAGTTACTGGCTGCCAGACACAGCATAAAAGATGAATAAGATACATTGTGTCTTACTCAAATCTTACACAAATACCAACAAAGGATAAAACGAAATACTGTAATTCAGGGGAGATCCATATCTAATCCTCTTATGAGTATTTATAAGAAGTATTATCGTATGTTACAAATCACTACCTCAGTGATCATCAATGACTTCCAGTTGCCATTCTAATGAAAATCTTCATTCTATTTGTTTTTTCCTTAATCTGAGGACTCTCTCCTTTCTCCAATTGCCTCTCTTAGTTTCCATGATTAGGCACTATCTTGCTTTTGTTCTCCTCCATCTTTCTTTCTCTTCAAGATCTCAATCACTCCCAGAGATTTCATATCACTTGCATGTAACTGAGTCTCAAATATGTATCCCTGGTTACAATTTCTATGCTGTTACATTCTACTGAGGAATAATTTTGGAACCTGACATTCTATATGTTCAAAATCAAACATGTTGACTCATGTTCATAGAATCATGAGCTAGATCCAGGCACTCCAATAAATTGGTGTTCTTTTAAGCCACTAATTTATTGTATTTTGTTATAGCAGCAATGGAAAACTAATACCTTTATCAGGAATTAGGAATTGAGTATCTTCTCTTCTCATCTCTTTCCTTCCTTTCCTTTCTTTCCCCTCCCTCTCCCTCTTCTCTCCTCTCTTTTCTGTCATTCCTTCTCTCTTTGGTGTGCTTCTGTGTGTGTGTGTGTGCGTGTGTGTGTGTTGATTTTCTAGGTCAAGGTCTTTATATTATAATCCCCATAAACATCAGTTTTGACTTTACTGGCTTGGTATAGAGGAGAGAGTTTGTCTTTTCCAATACTTCTAGCAAAAGCCCTACAATTGCATTTTCATTTAGCTAACTTGAGACACCAACAATCCTATAAGCAATCACATGACTAACATATGGAAATAGTCTAATTACTGAAGTCTGTCCTTGGAAGCTTTAGATAAGCTTCAATCTCATGAACTGAGAGTGGCTTCAGGCTTCAGCTCTCAGAGACATCTTTGGATGCATCCTCCCCTTTCTTGTTTCTCAGTAATAAATCTTCAATCAGTTGTCATATCTTCTTGCTTCTGTAACCAAACTAATAAAAAGTCTTCTACCTAAATCCCATACCACAAACTACCTTTTCCAATTCAGATGAACTTTTCTAGAAGGACTGTGCTGATGATCTTCTGGCTCATAAACCTTTCAAGCTCTCCATTGCCGAAAGAAAAATGGCCAGTCTCGTTAGCCAGTTCTCAAAGTCCAACCCTCCAGAACCCAGATCCAACCTACTTTTCCAGATGTACTCCTCATCGCTCCTCTAAATAGAAGCTAGTAGTTGCCAGCAGCAACTACTCACAGTCTCCAAGTCACTCCACCTCTCAAACTTTCTCTGGCTGTTTCTCACAGTTAGAATGCATCACTTAGTGCTTTTTGACAATGTCCTCATTACTCTTTGGGCCCAGCCTAGAGATCTCTGTGGATATGTCAAGAAGGAGATTGTTATGTAGTGGTTTAAACTTATTTTTAATGGGCAGAAATGTGGATAGATGGGCATTTTCTGCTAACTTAAGAGGATATACTTTGTCTCATAAGATTCCCACATGTATAAGGATACATTGTTTACTCACTAAGGACCTAGGTAAATAAGAAATAGCCTATTGTCCTGGCAACTAGAATATAGTGGTAACAAAAGGCAGATACTATGAGTATATGCTGTTCTTCAACTGGCATAGAAAGTGCCTTGCTTTAAGAAAAGATATCTAATAGATGTGTATTTACTTTCCATGTCTCGATATATTTATTTTGTCTTCTTTGTATCATGGAATTTTCATTCTCCCTAAAACTAAACACTTCAGAGAAATGGAAGCAGCTCTGTGTCTCTTTTTCCCAGTTGGTTGTTTTCTTAATATCCTTGGGATTTCTAGAACTTTGTGTCTTTTAGTCTTATTTAGACTTTACGAAACAACCATCATATACTTTCTTATCTCCTCTGGCAGACTGAGGTAGGAGACACAATCCTCTTGATGTCTTCAATATAGTAAATATTTAGTAAATACTTGACACTTGTTGAAATGATGCCAGTGGAAACTCCAGAATCTATGTCAAACAGTCTGTAGGGTTAAAAATGTGTGATTTATAAAATTCCACTCTCTCAAAGATTTTGCTCATATTAAACAATAGAATCTTCAGATATAATCAGCAGTTATGTATTTGTTCTTCTTTACCAAAAGAAGACATTTTTTACACTGTTGACAATTTCAAAGAGCCTTGCAGAAAATAACTCAAAAGAATGCAATTAGTACCACCATCTTGTGGAGTAATAGCAACAACATTGAAATTGCTTACTCATTTCACAAGAGCTTTTGGATGCTAAAACTTCACACTGAGTTATTCATTCAACACATATTTACTGAGCACGTATACTAAGGCATATCATTGGGCTAGGAAAACTAAGACCAACTCATTGACCTCACAGAACTTAGAATCTCATGGAAGAGAGAGACAATGAAATAGTAAATTGTCTGCCTAAAGATCCTAGGTGCATAAGAGCAGTGAAACTCAGTTAATAAATAGTCTACCTCTTCATTTGCAAAATGTCAAGGTTAATTCTTAGGACTCAGCTTCGTATTCAGCCAGTGAACACCAGGATTACTGCCCTCACACTTTCAGAGTTAGGCAAAGAGGCAGAACTGAGCATCCTTCATGTTAAGAAGGACTTAACAGCACCTGTTCCATTCTTGGTCCCTAAAGAAGTCTTACCTATTGTCCCTATCACCTAGAAGAAGCTGGTAATGATGGCTGCAGACATCTTAGTAAAAGGGACATTGTGGGTGACTGCACCAACGTGTAAATTGGCTCCGAAAATTCAAAAACTACTTGAGGATCCAGCAATCCCACTACTGGGCATATATCCAAAGAAACTGAAATCTATATGTCAAGGGATGTTGTGTTTTCATGTTTATTATAGCACTATTTATAATAACCAAGATATGGAATCAAGCTAAGTGTCTATTAATGGGTGAATGAATAAAGAAAATGTAATGTATATACCTGATGGGATATTATTCATCCACAGAAAATCATGAAATCCTGTCCTTGGTGGCAACATGGGGGCACCTGGGGAACATTTATTAAGTGAAATGCTAAGCCAGGCACGGAATGGCAAGTACACATGATTTCATTCATGTGTGGAACCTAAAGAAGTTGAACTCATAAACATAAACCCAATATTTTGTGTCAGTTAAAAACAAAAATAAAACTATGGCCCAGCCTCAGTGATGCAAGTGGTGGCATGCTGAATTGCAGTGCTAAAAGCCACATGGCTGACTGGGTTCAGACCCTGGTCAACCTGAAACATCTCTGGCAAGTGTGTAGACATCCACGATCCTGAGGTGCTGGATGGCTGGGTTAAGGGACTCACAGCGTGAAGAGACCCTGTCAAGGGTACCTTTCTTTCTTTTTCTTTCTCTCTCTCTCACTCTTCTTTGCTTTTGGGTATGCACATGAGCTCTCTATCATGAATAAAATGAAATGAGAAGTTAAAAAAAACCCCACTAATTGGCCTTGGAGAAAACTTCCAAAAGTAGTTTTGAATTTTCATATTTTTATATTCATATTATTTATAAATAATTTTGTAGTATAGGGCCCTTTACCATTACAAACCCAAGTTTCTGAGAAAGTCTCAGAAATTTTATGTACTGGTATCTCTTTAAAGGCCTGAGACACAAGCAGGAACTTATCCCAAATTTTCATTTTAACTCTACATTGAGTTAAATGGTTTAAGAAGGCTCTTGGTTTTATGGGTCCTCAGCTCCAAGGGAGTGATTATTGGTGATCTGAGAAAGGTTGTCTTAACAGATACTGGGTTCTTCAGTGAACAATTTCTGGAATAAGTATATCATTTTGAACCTTAAATGCTGTATCTCTAACAAATAACTGGTTGCCAAGGACACCACTATGTGCAAACTACTGAAAGCAAAATGATTGGATGGATCCTTGGTCAGAAGGAATAAATCTTGTACTAACTTAAGAGGCACGTGGAGATAAATACGCTGATTGACAAGGAAGTATAGAGTTCATGTGGCTGACATAAAAACACACTCATATAATACTTTGAGGGGCCCTTTCCTTCCTGCTGTTTTGCCAACAAGGATGTCAGCAGGTCAGCCAGGAGAGTGGAGGCCAGTCAGTACCTGAGACTAGCTGATGTCTAATCTCCCAGGTGCTTCAGTCTTCGAACTCCTTTGACTTTTCCTCCCTTGACTTTACGTCACATTTCACTCTTCAGTTCTCTCGGAAATCAGCCTTATACTGTGCTCTTCCTCGGGTACCTTTTCTAAGTACTGTCTAAAACGACCATCCTGTGATTAGCTGTGTTTTCTCTACTCTACTTCCTCTCACACCTTATTGCCTCTTACCCAGCACGCCTGTAGGAGCACGCTATGTTTGGTGAGACTCTGTGTTAAGTCTATGATTCATCAACCTAAGTAGGTGAATAGGGCTGATAAAGGTATTAGTTTTCCACTGCTGCTATAACAAAATACAATAAATTAGTGACTTAAAAGAACACCAATTTATTATCTTACAATTCTGGAGTTCAGGGTCAAAACCGAGTCTTTTTAATTGCCAGAGGGTTTCTGTGCATGTTTGTCAAGCATCAGAGGCCAGGGATGGAACCAGGATCAACCATGTAAGACCTGGCTCCCTTAACCACTAGGCTATGGGGTCAGACCTCAAAATGAGTTTATGGAACAAAAATAAAGGTGTCCACAGAGCTACATTACTCCTGCCTTTTTCTGCTTCTGGAGGCTGCTCATGTTCCTTAGCTTGTGGGCATGTCACTCTAACCTCTGCTTCTCTGGTCTTGACCCTGATGGCTCCTTCTTAAAAAGACCCTCATGATTACATTGGACCCACCCAGATAATCCAGGATCATCTCCCACCTCAAGCTCTTTAATTTGGGACTAACAGATGACATAATGGTTATGTTACTGGATTCCCACGTAGTCGACCGCAGTTGGAGTCACAGATCAGGTGGCTTAAAATTCACATCGGGCACATCCCTGGAGGAAAATGGAGAAGGGATTGTTGTGTGGCTTCCCCCCAGGGGGTGATTTCTCAGTGAGCACACATACACACCCTATAGCAAAAAATCTCTCTTTAAAAAAAGAAAAAAAAATCTTTAACTTAATCACATCAGAGAAGTCTCTTTTTTCTATACAAGGCAGAACATTCACAGGTTCCAGGGGTTAGGCTATAAATATATATACTTTGTATGACAAAAGGCAAAAAATAAAGGTTGGATGTAAGTGATGTAGCCATTTAAAATGTAACTCCTGAAAATGTAAAAAAAAAAAAAAAACACTCCTAAAGAGAAAGATGGCGCCGGCCATGCGGTGCGGGCGGTTCCACTGTGGCCAGTGCCCGGGGGCTGCTCTGAAACGATTGGGAAGGACTGTAGCAGAGGCTTCAGCAGAGCCGGCTAGGCTTCCCTAGTCTTCCATGGGGACCAGCATTAGCAGTTGAGGGTCCAGCCGTATTTACAGAACCAGCAAATGCTACCAGTCCAAGTAAAGAGAATTCCATTGAATTCCAGCCTTTTGGACAATATCTTTTGGATGACGGCTCCTAAAAGCAGACGCAGCATTGACGTTAACCAGTGTAGGAGAAGAAACCCTCAGAAGCTTATAAAAGTTAAGAACAATACAGACATGTGTCCCGAATGTGGTCATCTGAAACTGAAACACGTGCTTTGTGGCTATTGCTATGAGAAGGTGTGCAAGGAGACCGAAGAAATCAGATGACAGATAGGGAAACAGGAAGGGGGCCCCTTCAAGGCTCCTGCCATGGAGACCATAGTCCTGTACACAGGAGAGATACCGTCCGAACAAGATCAGGACAAGAGGACCATCTAACGAGGAAGGAAGCAGCCCTCCTGGTTCACCCAAAACTGACAGCCAAGGTGTTAAAAGAGGATAACTTCACATTGAAACATTTATCCTGACAAAAAAGAAGATTATTTGTTTTCGTGTTGTTGCTGTGCTTATTTTTAAATCATCAATATAGTTTAAAATGTTCTTTATAAGTTTTGGGGGGGATCATTTGAAGATTCAAGAATAAACTGAAAATATTTATTTATACAAAGTTTCAATGGACTAATATTTGTTTCCACTATACTATGAGGTTTTAAATAAATGAAATTTCCAGAACAAAAATAAAACAAATAATTAAAAATTTATAGCAGAAAAAAAAAAAAACACTTTTAGCTGATCAATTGTACATAAATGGATGGTGGTTAGATTTGGACCATGGGCTATAGTTTGCCAAATTCTGCTCTATAATTTTACCAAATACTTCCTTAGAAGCTCATGCTGTTCAGCTAAATCTCTTCGGCTTTATCTTGCCTTTGTCACTTAGTGACATCCTGGTCACTCTTTGGTACATGTTGAAGATGTATCACCCACTGGAAGAAGTATCTAAGATGGTAGGAACAGCTTCTTGAATCCTGAATGTGCAAAAGTCTAGCCTTTCAAAGAAGCAGTAATATCACAGAGAGAAAATACATTTTTGTTCACATATTTCCTTTCCATAGAAAGTTGCTGATTCAGAGCAGCCCTGTAGTGTAGCAATTAAGTGCATGTGTGGAAAACAGATCTCATATGGCCAACCAAGGTTCAAATCCCAGCACTACTAGTTTGAAAAACATGCCAGACACATGTGCATGTAGGCCCAACATCCTGACAGGAAGAGGAAATGGAGTTAAAAAGTATTGAAGCGGGGCTATGCCCTATGGGGGAATGCTTTCTCTCTCTTCCTATCCAGCAACCACATGCAACCTTAAAAAAGTTCCTGATTCAGAAATGCATTCATCTTAGTCAAGAAACTTATTCCAGAAAATCTAGACATTACCCTGAACACCATTTTTGCAATGTAAAATATATATAAGATTCAGTATTGTAACAGGTCATAAGACACATCAGGCATCTCCATGAAAAAGCTAGAGACTCTGGCTAAAATTAATACAAATTTTCCGGACCATACAAGAACATTTTTTAAAGAATTTTTTTAATTAATCTGTGGGTCTTTTTGGACTATGTGGAACTGGTTGCACAATTCTGAGTCTGAATGTACTTCCTAATAAAGTTTCTGGCCTTGGGCCAAAAGAAATCTTTCTTTTTAGAGCCTCTGAGATTCCTTGTATTCTTCAAATGAGAGCTGGAAGGAAAGGTCATTTTTAATTTCCCTGTCACCACCAATAGGCTCAAGTCTCTGTCTACTTCTGAAAAAAAAAAAAAAGGAAGCAAAAAGGAGAGAGATGGCTAGGAAAAGAGATTTCCGATCAGCAGTCCCCACTCTCGCGGCCTAAAGTATGGCCTTTCTTATTAAAAAGGAGATAAAGTGTCTGAGGGTCAGAGTCAGATCAGATGAATGAGACGAGATAATATTGAAAGCAAAAATAATACGGGATTTACAATGTAACCCTTTTGGAGACAGAAGAGTCACACTCCCAGTGATTAAGTTTTAGAAGTTCTCCTTTATTTGTTCAAGCCTTGAAGGACTGGAAAATTGGTAATCAATGAAGTTTAATACAGCCATTGAAGTTCAAGAAGAAACACTCATGCTTTCTAAACCTGTGGAAATTTTGTTAAGACTCTCAATGTCAGGTCAAAATGGGAAGATGTACTGAAATCTCTACCACGGAGTCACATCTAGGTTTGTTTAGAGGAAGATGGGAGAGACTCTGAAGCTGAAAGAGAACAAAAAAAAAAAAAGATTAATGGTACAGAAAAGAATAAATGAAGCCTATTAAAGCAGATCTTTATAAACTTAAGAAATCATCTTTGCCACAGTCAAGGCCTCAGAGCTCTGTGGAATGACGCACAGCAGTAGAGTCTATTACATAGTCCCTGAGATTTGACTCAATACTTTATTGATTCAAAAAATGTTTTGGAAGATGCTACTCTGAGGTCCAGCATGTACAGTGAGACTGCCAGAGGGAGAGATTCAATACAGATTTAATTCAGGGGCTGAGAAAATAAGGTACAAGGACAGATGCAGAACAATCACATGCGTGGTAAGCGTGCAAGGAACAGTGGGGGCACAAAGAAAGAATCTGACTTTATTTGGAAAAAGAAAAGAAGATATTCTTAACTCTAAGTGAAAAGCAATGCATACGTATATTTTAAATTTTATATAGGGCACGTGCACTCACTGGAGCATGGTCTTTCTTATGAAAAAGGAGAGAGAGAGAAAGTGAGAAAGCATTCCCTGGGGGGAATGGTCACACTTCAATCCCTTCTCCTCAATTTTCAGGACTCTGGACATATTCACACATGCACCCCATGTGTTCTCCAAACAGTTGGGTCCAGAATTCGAATAGTGCAGTTGGCCATGTGGGATCCAGCCACCCAAACCACTACACTACTGACTGGCTCAACAATTAATTCATACCTTTAAAACTTGAAAAAAAAAGTTATTAATTTTCACATCTATAATTAGAAATCAAATGAGGTCATCAAGCAGATTTTGTATAGCTAATACTCCGTGTGCTACCTCTTTTTTTTTCTTTTTTTGCTTCAGGGTGCATGTGCTCACAGGAAAGACAGGGAGAAAATGAGAAATCACCCCTCCAAGGGGGCCAGCCACACCACAATCCCTTCTCCTCCATTCTCTTGTCAGGATCTTGGGCACACACACATATGTGCCCAGCATGAGTTCCAAGTCACCGAGTTCAGGACTTGAACCACGGTCGACTACGTGGGAGTTCCGTGACATAACCATTATACCATCTGCTGATCCCAGATGCTACTTTTTAAAATGCTAAATCCAATATTTCAGGTAAGAAAAAAATCAACTATGACACATTTTTGTGTAGAAAAACAGAAAAAAAACATCAGGACTTTTCTGATAACCCAACAGTTAACCAATCTGCACTGACAATTAGTAGATAGACAATCCTTTTTTGACTACGATTTTTAAAAGTGCATTTTAAAATTAGTACACTCTCAACATAGGTTGAGAAGATGAAGAAAGACAAGAAATGGGGCTGATTTTGCTTTGCCCAAAACTGATGAGAACTGCTTTAGCTTCGTTTTTCAGGACTGCTACTCTGCTACGCATGATATTGAAACTAAAATAGATGGAAGGTATTTTCTGACCCTCTTCACTTCAGTGAAGTAGAATATAAGATATGTACATATGGGAATAAAATATAAAAATAGAAAGGGGGCCACCAAGTGGCACACTAGTTAAGGTGCTGGATTCCTTCATGGCTGATCATGGTTCAAGTCCCAGACCTGGCAGTTTGAAAAATCATGCTGCGTATGTGTGCGTGCATGCCTAACATCCCAAGAGGAGAATGGAGGAGAAGGGATTGGGTGGGGCTATCTCCCCTTGGGGGTAATTTCTCACTTTCCTTCTGTCTCTTGGTGTCTCTTTCTTGTGAGTGTGTGCACCCAATGGCAAAAACCTTAAAAAAAGGAGAGAAATACCATGAGAAACACAGAAATAAATATGAAAATATTTAGCACAAAGAAATGAAAGGCAAAGAACAAGTTAATTTTGAATCGAATGTGACTTACCTGACAGGGAGATGGATGAGGAGGCAGAGGAAACAGGGTTCAGTGAGTACATCTTAGTCTGCACTGCATATAACCAATCACTGCTGAAAGCATACAGTGGGACCAGCTCTGGGGATCCTGCTGCAACCCCAGAAGGAGAAAGATCTCCTACCTTTGAGCCACAGGTGAATAATTTCACAACGGCCTAGTAAAAGCAATGAGCATAGCAAGCACAGGATACATGGGAACAGAGGATAAAATTTAGCCCTGCCTGGAGAGGTCTTCAAAGGTTTCCTGGCGAGGAAATGCTTGTGCTGAGTCTTTATATGGGTGGAAGAGTGAGTAAAAGAGAATAAGAGAAAAGTATTTTAGGGAGAAGTAATGATCAGAAGAGTGTAGGAGGGAACTATCACCAATTCAATTTTGGAGAACAAAGGAATGGGCAAGAGGGACAGGAAATGAAGTCTTCTATAGGAAGAAGCATGCTCTTTAGAGGTACTGTAAAAAGCATTGTGAAGAAATGGAGGGAGGGCTTAAAAGAGGACCTGGTACAGGAGCAGCTATGCATTTACGAGAGATCACTTCGGTAGCTATATTCAGGATGATGTGGAAGACTCAGGACAGTTTGGGGACATTTGCAATAATTCAAGTGGGAGATGATAGGGCTTAAGCTACACTGTAGAGGAAGAATAGATCTAAGAAATAAGCTTGACTTAAAATTAGGAAGATTCTCCAATTGGTTATAGGTGAATGTTCAAGGTAAAGAATGCAGCTAGGGATCAGCAGTTAGCGTAATGGCTATGTCACTGGACTCCCACGTAGTCAACTGCGGTTTGCGTCCCGGACCTGGTGGCTTAAAACTCATGTCGTGCCTGTGTGTGTGCGTGCCCAAGATCCCGAGAGGAGAACGGAGGAGAAGGGACTGTGGCGTGGCCACCCCCCCGCCCCGCCCGGGGGGGGGTGTGATTTCTCACTTTCTGTCTCTCTCTCTGTCTGGCGAGCACATGCGCCCTATAGCAAAAACCTCTAAAAAAAAAAAAGAATGCACCCTGAGTTAGTCCCAGATTTCTGACTTGGGTAATCTTGTAACTTGCCTTGTCATTAACTGACAGGAAATACAGGTGGAGTAGTAAGTTCAGGAGAAGGTGAAGCAATTTAGGGAGTTGTCCTGTAATCTGTTATATAACAAACCACTTCAAAACTTAGTGTCAATAAATAATTCCACATCGTCAAAAAAAAAAAAAAAAAAAACTTAGTGGCATAAAACCACCACTACTTTGTTAGGCTTATGGACCCTGTGGACTAAGAAGTTGGATAGGGCTCAGTAGGGATGGTTTTTTTCTATTCTACAATGTCTGAGACTTTGGTTGGGAAGAGTCACGTGATTAGGGGACGAAATCACTTGGAAATCTAATCACTCACTGCTGGGGCATTGGTGGAGATGGCTAGAAGGCTATGTTCTGCACTGTAAAGTGTTCTGAAGCGTCGCCGGCCTCTAGCCACTAGATACTGAAAGCATCCCATCTACCCAGTGGTTACAAACAAATGTCTTCCTGATATTGCCAAATATCTCCCACGGGACAACTGTGTCCTGCTTCTGCTTATGAGGGCTATTGGATTATATGCATCTGAAACTTAGGTCTATAAACAGACATAACAAATCAGCATCTACAGCCACTGCAACATATGAGATATCTCAGGGTACACAGGGGAAAAAGAAAAATCTGAGGTTCAAGGTTAGAAAGATGGACCCACATTGAAGGGAGTGAGGAAAATAAGAGAATATAAAGGGAAATGAAAAAGAGAAATAAAAAACGATAGTAGGAAAACAAAGAAAGACAGGAGAGAGTGGGGTAGTGTCTACCAGAAGTGTCTGTCCTGTGCCCTATCTTCATTCTCTTCTTAGTCAGGCCCAGCCTCCTACCTCCCATGACTAGTCTGGAGACGGACACACTTCACAAGCCAGGCCACATAGTCTTTCCCGGTGATTTTGTCCTTTGAGCCATGGAGTAAGGTGGTTCTTTTCTCATTTCCATCAACTGGGATGACATAAACTGGAAGTGCTTCTGGTGTACTCCCTGCCACGGGGCAAAGGTTCAGCTGGGTGGGTTTAGATGTGCTGTGAGTTGACAATGGCTACCTATGCCCCAGAACTCAGGAAGAGCCTCTTAAGGGAAGTTGGAGGGTGCTTCCTCATACTTGAAGAGGACTTCTTGGATTCCTAAGACATTTTACACTTCTAAAGTTTTCTCAGACTGTGTCGGCTGGTGCTTCTCTGCAGAACTATGGTAGGCCAGGGAAGCTGTAGTAAAAGCATCCCTTCTGTGCTCTCTGTGTGCTACTGATTCTGAGCTAGATAAGTTATGAAACTGTGCCAGACACACACACACACACACACACACACACACACACACACAACCTCTGAGCTGTGTGGAAGCTTGATCAGTAACAAAACACACTATACTATTGTGTGTTACAGTTTCATCTGCTGTAGAAAAAAATAAGACCTCCTCAGGGGAGAGCAGAGTGGAGACCTGAGACAGGCCAGCCTTTTTGTAGTAATTGAATCCCTGGATACAGTTATCCCTAAAGCCAGATTCAACCTTGCCCTTCCAGTTCAGTGAATAAATACCCCTGAGTTGGATATCTTTCTGTTACAAATGTAAGTGTCCTAATACAGAAACTAGAACCAAGAGTGAAAGTAATTTACCTAAAATGCGGAACTGGCTGAGTCTAAATAGGGAAGGCTGGAAAGCCAGAATTTCTGTATGGAAGTAAAGCATCTGGTTAAACTATTACCTAGTATATATTGTGCCTTGGGAATGCCCCACCACCCCCCAAAAAAGGGAACACTGCAAACATGTTAGAAAGGCATAGGCATGAGAACTAGGAAAGTCAGGTGCCCCAGAACCCTCCCAAACACCTCCTCAGTGGTAGCCCCTGCCTCACAGGGTCATAACCTCTATAATCAGTTTCGGATGTGTCTTGGTTAAGAAGATTACTCCTATTTGTCCCACTTTTCTAAGGAGCAGAGCTCAAGATAGATGATGTTACTCTAAAGCCAGAGGAATGGAATGATCTCAGCAACTATTAGTAAGAGACTAAAACTGGGACCAGCAGGTAATGTGGTGGTTAAGGCGCTGGACACTCCCACATGGCCAACCTCAGTTCGAGTCATGGATCTGGTGGCTTGCGTTCTCACTTTCCTTCTCTCTCTCTCTCTTTCTCTCGGTCTCTCTCTGGCCAAATTAAAATAAATAAATGAATAAACAAAATTTAAATAAGTAACTCTTTAAAAAGAGAGAGAGAGACTAAAATCACAAGAGTGGGGATCCTGATGCACACATGCTGACTTGAGATATTTGGCACCGATCATTGGCTGATGTGGCCACCCACAATGGCCAGCCACTGAGGGTTTTAAGCAAACTGAATTTCTTCCCAGGAAAACAAAGATTATGTTTGCTCAGTTCTTAGGCAAGTCTACCAAACCCCCATAACAGAGTGGGCTGCGGGAGCAGTAGAGGCCCTGTGGAGGAAGTCTCCTGACCCTCCTGGTAGGTATGGTGGTAAGACAGACAGGCAGGGGAGCTCTTCCCAGCAGGAAGGCTGTGGAGCATCCAGCTAGGCTGGCTAAGAAATCTACCCCTGGCAAGAGAAGGAGCCAACAGACAGCTCAAGCTTGCAGTTCCTGTTTATCGGTCTAGAGGATGTGCTTCTTCCTCTACAACCCTCTTCTAAATGTGGCACAGCCTTGCCTCTCTTCTTTCCCCACCAACTTTCTCCTTCCATGTGGGCCGCCATCTTATCTCTAGCCTTGGGTCAGTCTTCTATTCCTCTAGTCACCCAGGCTGCAAGCATAACATAAAACCTATAGAAAACGAAAAGCCAATAACCACACAGAGGCTACTTCTCCATCCTAATCCTTGAGGGGGTTAGCAAAAGCCCATCATGCATCTAGATAAAAAAAAAAATTGTCATTTAAGATAAGAGTAACTACAGACGAAAACACAACACGAAAAAAGATGTTACGTAATGTTTATTTTGTTATCCCATCTTAATTTGGGCTTCAATCTTCACCTCCCGTTTTCATGCTTTCCTTGGAAATCCAAACTTGTTTTCTTTTTTAAAACAAAGTGTTCAAAATCATGATTATCTGAAATCGCAAGAAGACGTTCTCTCCAGAGGGAGGAAAGCACACAACTTTTATTCTTAGGCAGCATTTTCAAAGATGCATGTCAATATATATTTTATAAACTTTTAAAAATAGAACCCTTCATCCTGTGAGGTTACTGACATCTTTTAGTTCACTGACACATCTTTCATAATACAATAGTTCTACTCACTTTCGTGAATGAGGTGGGAAATGTACTAAGAGAGAGGATTTTAATCCCTGAGGTGCCAGTTAAAATGGACCAGGTTGCCATTGCAACACCAAGATTTTTAAAAATCAGCCTTAAATAATAAGCATGGATCATGCTCTCTGGATCAGAATCACCTCCATAGCATGGAGTCATTTAGAAAATTGCCTACACTGGGTTAAACTCAGCCTGCTAGTCCCAGCCTCCTTGCTACGATCATCTCCTTTTGCAAAGGAGTAACACAGAGCAATGAAGTCTGCAGAAACTTCTGAGATCCTCAGAATCAAGAGAAACCATGGTCCCGTTTCTCAATCTCCATCCACGTAGTTGGAGAGGGTTTTTCAGCACCATTCCAAGACCTGGGAAGGTTGGTGAACCCACTTGGTTTTTCCACTTCTCCAGCGACTAGGTCGTAAAGGAGAAGTCGGTCCACTTGGCAAGGAAATGCGCGGTTCGATTTTCCTGCCACCACAATGTTAGCAGAGCCACAGGCTCCTTGTGCCCATAGTCCCTGCAGATTTCCACCCTCCCAGTAGTTCCCGGGGCCCTTGCGCTGCTCTAGTAATAGCGATTCAGGCTCCTGGTCCCGGGCACCTCGGGCTGGCCGTTCATCCAGATCTCCCGGATGATGCGTTCGCGTTCCTCCAGCCGCTGGGCGCGCTCCAGCTCCTCTGCAGAGGTGAACACGTTCTTGTTCAAAGTCCTTTCGAAGCGGCGGTGTCTCCGCACAGAGAGGTCAGACGCAGTGTCAGAGCTGCCGTCCTCGCTGTCGCTGCTGTCGCAGCTGCTCTCTCGGTCCTGCAGGAACTTCTTCCGGGGACGCCTCCGGCAATCTGCGTGGCAAGAGATCCTCATAACCAAAGCAGCCAGCGTCAGGACCAGTCCAATGCACACGCCAGAGACAAAGTACAGTGCTGCCCGCTCAGGATTTTCTGGAAGGAGACCGGGAAGAAGAAAGCATTTGAGAGCTGTAAAATCTGTACGCAGAGACAAAAGGGGACTCCAGCTCATTCCTGTTACCAGGCCCCAAAGCTTTGATGGTTACAAATATTGCCTTCCATGTGACAAATGTCATAGTGTATTCAACATACAATCATTGACCAAGAGTGGATTTGCAAAGGGTATATGGGATTATTTTAATTTTTAAATTTTAACTTTGAAATGATTTCCAACAAAAAGCTATAAAAGAAACTATAAATATTTAGCACCTACTGTTTGCAAGCAACTGTGTTTAGCTGTCATTTGTTTAAAAGATGTAACTGTTGGGACCAGCAGATGGTGTAATGGCTGTGTAGGTGGACTCCCTGTAGTCGACCCTGGTTTGCATCCTGGACCCGGTGGCTTAAACTCATGCTGGGCACGTGTGTGTGTGCATGCCCAAGATCCCAAGAGAAGAATGGAGGAGAGGGGACTGCTGTGTGGCCATCTCCCCTAGGGAGTGATTTCTCACTTTCTGTCTCTGTCTTTCTGGCAAGTGCATGTGCCCTATAGCAAAAACCTTTCAAAAAAAAATTTTTTTTAATTAATAAAGATGTAACTGTCTAAAGTTTCTTTTCACTTATACCAAGACATCTCTGCTTGTGAGTTTGCTCAGGCAACCCCCTGAATTACCTTTTTTTTTTTTTCTTTTTTAAGAGAGAGATTTTTGCTATTGGGCATGTGCATTGTCCAGAGAGACAGAGAGAGACAGAAAGGAAGAAATCACCTCCCACGGGGGCTGGCACACCACAATCCCTTCTCCTCCACTCTCTTCTCAGGACCTTGGGCATGCACACATGCCCAGTGAGTCTTAAGCTGCTGGGTTCGGGACTTGAACTGTGGTCAACTACATGGGAGTCCAGTGATGTAACCACTACGCCATCTGCTGGTCCCCTGAATTACCTTTTAATCACAGTGGTGGGTAGCTTCTGAGATGACCTCTACCTCCTGGTATTCATAATCTTGCATAATCCCTTCCCCAAGAGAGCTGGACTTAGTGACTGACTTATCGAACATGAGAAAGTGATGGGTGATACCAAGATTAGGTCACATAAAACTGACTTCATAGTGTTCACAGTCCCTCTCTCTCTCTGGCTTTTCTTACTTGCCTGTTCTGATGAAGCCAGCTGCCCTATGTGAGCTGCTTTATTCAGAGGTCTATGTGGCCAGAAGCTAAGGGCAGCCTCTGGCCAACAGCCTCCAAGGAAATGATGGTGCCAACAGCTATTTGAGTGAGCCTGGAGTGAACCATCCCTCGTGGAGCCTTGAGGTGACCACAGCCCCCGCCTTTCAGCAGACTTGTGACAGACCTTGATCTCCAAACCTCAGCTAAGCCATACCCAGATTTACAACCCTCAGGAAGTGGAAAGAAATACGTATTGTTTTAAGCCACTAACTTTCAGGGTAATTACGTATGCAGCAAAAGATAACTTATGCAATCCATCACATACTGGAAATCATCAAAAGGACTTAAGAAAGGTCCCAGAAGGTTCACTGAAAGAGGAGGAAGAATTTGAGCCCTTTCCTTGGTTAAAAAAGCCTTTCATTCTGTTGACCCAGTGGTGTCCCTTGTAAGCTCTGCTCAATGGAATGAGAGCCAGAAAGGGGGTGAGCAGCACTTCCTTTCTGGTGCATGGAAGAACATAAGGACTCTCATTTATAAGCCAAATTACCCTGGGCCAATCACACCTTCACTGCATCTCCGAGTCTGATAGGAAACAGGTATGCCGCAAAACAACTGGAATCAAGAGAGACTGAGTGAAATAACGGGTATGTGTGTGAGGCACCACTGGGGGAGGCTCAAGGAGAATAGAATTAGGAAAATCTCAGTGGGCACCGGAAATGGAGAATGGAAAAGGCACGAAAGGTTCAGTCCACAGTGGTCTCTACCCAGCAATAATTCACAATTGAGAACCACTGGGATAAAGCAAAATGAAATCCATTTGCTGGAAAAATGGGTTCCGCTATTAATCAAGATGAAACCTCTCCCGAGGGCCATGTCTTGGTTCTGTCTACTCTGCCCTGAGTTCCCTAGCAGGCTCTTTTGCTCTCAGACAGGCTTGACTCTGCCCAGAAATAGGCTCCCGATTGCTAACAGAATTGATTTTCTGCCACCAGCTGTATCAAGCAGGAATAAGGTCATTCTACTTGGGGCGATGGCTGGCCAGAGAGCCCAGAGTCCTGTTTCTGTTTACAGGCCCACTGTCCCAAAAGGCCACTGACCCTACCTAAGTCCCTGTGAGTCTGAAAGGGTCTAAATTTTACCTCACCGCAGTGTACTTTAGTCTAGATAAGCAGTCTTCACAGTGGGAGCACGTGCCCAAGGCATGAACCAGCACAGATGGCTTTAAGAGAATCAATCTCCAGACTGTCAACAGTCATTTTCTTTGTTCTTTTCTATTCCAGATCTACCTGAGAAGGCGCCTGTGGAGGAGGGATGTGCTCGCTTGTTCCATACCCCTTCCTGTGGCTCCTCCCTCATTTTGCAAAAGGCAGATTGTCCCCTGTCGTTCACCCTCCACATCCCTGTCTTACTATAGTGTCCCACCGCTGCATGCAAAAATGGCCACCAAGGAAATTAACAATACAAAACACTGATGTCAATGTCAGGACCCAAAGCCTCTAATTCCCCGACAACCATTTGTCTTCAAATGAGTTTCCAATTTGTTGTTGTGGTTAGGGTTTTGCCACTGGGCACATGCACTTGCTGGAGAGAGACAGAGAGAGGGAAAGTGAGAAATTATCCCCTGTTATCCCCTAGGGGGATAGCCATGCCACAGTCCTTTCCCCCATTCTCTAGGCTTTGGGGCATGTATGC
Organism: Tupaia belangeri chinensis; assembly: GCF_000334495.1. NCBI lineage: Eukaryota > Metazoa > Chordata > Mammalia > Scandentia > Tupaiidae > Tupaia > Tupaia belangeri. The sequence goes on along the minus strand of NW_006159809.1, from coordinate 2,691,239 downwards.
ACACATGCCTGGTGTGATTTTCAGGCTGCCAGGTCAGAGCCTCGACTTTGGTCAGCCATGTAGGAGTCTAGTGCCTTAACCACCACGCCACCTGCTGACTCCTCCAATTCTTGGTTTTTAACAAAACAGAAGAATGCCCAGTCAGGTTGTTGCTGATAAATTAAAAATATTTTTTGGTGACTGATCACTTTGAAACTTGGCATAGGATACAAATTTGAATCAAAGACTTGAGTGACATTACAGTAACACAACTCTTTGTTTCCATGTATATAATTATGTAGTTTCTCAAAATACATGATCATAAAATGAAAACTGGGAATAGAATTTTCACTGAATCAAGTCTCATTCTTATAAGTGATATCCATGAGTACATAAACTAATGGGTGGAAAAGCTTATCCATCTCTTTAAGTGCATCCTTTAAAGGATGCGCTTTCTCCTTTTTATGTTCAAAAACTCTCTTGTACTTTCCAACTTCATACACAACAGATCTCGTACTGGACTTCTTTTACTTTAAATCATCAAGTTTCTCTCTTTCTTTCTCTCTTTTCAATTGTTTGCTTTCTGCCTGAGGCTCCCCTCAGTCTACCAGTCATCTATGCCAAAGCTCACGATGACCTTAGACTCACTATTTGGCTTCTGCCCCTTTGAAATAATTCATCTCAGCCATTGTTATGTGTCTTCCATCCCCTTCATTCTTACTTCCATTTCTCCACATCCACAGTATCACTGCTGCTTCCTAGCTTGATAATCAGCTTCCAATTCCTTCCACCGCTAATGCATTTTGCACATGGATGTCAATGCAACATTTTAAAATGTGACTCCTATTCTGCACCTCATTATTAAAAAAAAAAAAAAAAAAACTCTTAAAGCTTTCAAAACTCTGGTTTCAGTCTCCCTCCCCAGTCATGATCATATCCTTCAAACTCCTTCACAGAACCTCTACTCCAGGTAAGCTGAAAGGCTTCATTGTCCACACCTGATCCACCATCATATCCACTTCATGTTTGCTCCTGACTCCTCTACTGGGATACCAGAATGTGGGCCTCTTAGTGATTTTTTCCCCCAATAGATAATTAACCTTCAATAAAGCAGTCTTTCTCTTCTCTTTCTTTCTTTTTTTTTAAGAGAGATTTTTTTTTTTTTTCAATAGGGCATGTGTGCTGGCAGAGACACCAAGAGAGAAAAAGTGAAAAATCACCGCCCAGAAGGGATGGCCACCTCACAATCTACTCCATTCTCCTCTGGGGATTTTGGGTATGCACACATACATGCCTGATGTGAATTTCCAGCTGCTGGGTCCGGGACTCTAACTTGAATGGCAGTTGGCCATGTGGAAGTCCTGCACCATAACCACTATGCCACCTGCTGGCCCCAAACCTTTCTCTCTTACACTGACATACTGCCCAAAGAGATGTGCCTTAAACTTCATGAGTGTTTAATTCTTCCCTTGTAATGTAAGGACATGTTACAAAGGCATTTTCTTAGAATTCTATGAAGGATCACCTCATTACTAATGTAGAAAAACTCTGCACAAGATAATTGTGAAAATTCTTCGTTAAGAAAAGAATTTGAAATGATCCTGTGTGTGCTTTTGTCTAAGAGGTATGGCCATGAGCATATAAACTAGAGAAAAGTTTGTCCTGCTCTGTATGTTCTGCAAGAAGAAGATTTTGATTTCTGGCATTGGTTAGGTTCTGCCTCCTTAATTAAGATAAAGAAATTGAGCCAGTTGTAATAAAGTTTGACTTTTATAAGTTAGAATGAAATGAGTCAACAAGGGGGTTAGCCTCCCCCCCCTTTTTTTTTAAGAGAGGTTTTTGCTATAGGGTGCTCACCGGAGAGACAGAGAGTGAGAAATCACACCCTCCTCCCAGAGGGAATGGCCACACTGCAATCCTTTCTCCTCCATTCTCCTTGGGATTTTGAGCACACTCATACATGTGCCCAGTGTGTGTTTCATGCCACTGAGTACGGGATTTGAAGCATGGTTAGCCATGTGGGAGTCCAGAGACATAACCATTATGCCATCTGCTGGTCCCAGTCCCCCCTTCTGATGTAATGCCCTCGAAAAAGACACACCAAGGGGAAGCTGGCTCTGCCCTTGTGGACATGACCAGGGACTTCGTAGTAGTGAGTGTGAGCCAGCTTGTGGAGTTACTGTGGCTGGCATTCGTGTTTGTTTTCTGTGGATGAGCTCAAGACCAAACTCTTGTCCTTCTGTTCTCCCTTTATGAAGCCTTAAAGAGAGCCTGCTCAGGCAAGCTACGACTCTGAAGAAAACAGCAATACTGCATCTGCCACCTGTGCCTTCCATTCTAGGAATTCCTCAGCAAAAAGAGAATCTGCCTGGGTCTTGGAATAGGAGAAAGAGAATACCAACTATCAACTCGTGGTCAGTTACACTCACTTCACTGCCTAACTCATCCACTCGGCCATCTTCTCTGCCATTAGGATAAAAGCTTAGCATAAAGAGAATGATTGAGCTAATCCGTACCTGGAGGTTAGAAATGCCAGGGGAGGCTTCAAGATGTTCATGAAAAATGGAATTAAAGTGCAAACATTTTTGAAATCCAGGCAGTGTTTTCACAGCACATATTTTCCATAAACTTTTTGAAGACCACTTGTAAATTTGGAATGGCCTGCCTTTTAGAACTCTAAAGAGCTCAGATAGCCACAGACACACCAAACACAGCCCTCTGTCTCCTGGAGTGAAAGTCTGGAGCTCCATAAGCCTGTCTCCATGTTTTAGAGACTTGCCTATCATCTCTGTAAAGACTTTCACATAGGAATTTTCCCAGCGTGATCCCATCGGCCACATATGCTGATGAAATAAAAGCCAAGAGAAGACTTATAAAAGCTGAGCAGACACAGCAAAAAAGCTCAGGCTACTTCCTTTACTTCCCAACCCCTTCACAAGTAGAATTTCTTCATGGACCATTTTCCCAATATTGGAATGTTTAAAAAATATATAAAGATGTACACACAATGTCCACACATACACAAAGAGACCAACACACACAGGGAAGGGAGGGAGGGATTAAAAAAGGAAGTTAAGAAGGGAGAAATAGATGAGGATAGTTGAAAGATATAGATAGATAAATGAGAGACAGGTACATAGATAGACAGACAGACAGAAAGACAAAGGGAGCTATCACTTACTGAATGACTATTTGCCAGGATTTGTGATATCCCTTTATCCTGACCATATGTTATACCTCTAGCCAC